>NW_027069383.1:37500-348214 GCF_037157495.1 Lathamus discolor
AGGTTAGGGGTTAGGGTTCGGTCTAGGGGGTTAGGATTAGCGTTTTAGTCGACCAGACTCTGGGACGTGAGTACCATCCGTTTGCACAGTTCGCTGGACCGCAGTCCTCTGGGATTTACTCCAGTTCTGAGGCCTGTCCCCTGATTGTGGAAGCTGCGCACGGGACAGGCCTGAGCGATGGCTCGCGCTTCGGTCAGTGAAACGCCAAAGCTGCGTTGGAGGCCCGTTGCATTCTGATGGAAGATGATTTGCGCCCGTCGGGCCCTGTCAAACGCGGGAACCGGGGCTTCTATTATTGCGACGAGGCGGTCTGCTCTTGCACTGCCTTCCCCGAGTCCTTCGTTCCATTGGTGACTACGAATGTGCAACACTGCGTAACGCTCCGATCTGGCTCTTCAAATCACGTATGGCGGCACCCTCAATACGATTAGCTACTCCGGCCACATAAAGGGAGTCTGTTATAATGTTGATCTGGTGAAGCCGTTGGAGGAATACCCACGCCACCGCATGCAACTCCAGGGTTTGAAGCGTATCCTCGGGTTGCGCCTGTAAAATCTGGTGCCGCCAGGCAGCCCCATCTTTCCACGTCGCCGCTGCTGTTCGTGATCGTTGGCCGGCGTCTGTAAACACCGTGATTGCGTTTGCAAGGGGCTGACGCGACCGCTTGGGTTTCTTTAACCAATGGCGGTTAGTCATCCACGCCAGGGTGGGCGATTCCAATGGCCGCGTAGTGATCAACGAACCACTTTCTAATAGTGCCGCTTGAAGTTCCATAGAGGAGCACAGACACCAATCCAAGTCGCTCTGCCTCATGGGAATTTGGATTTCTCTTGGGGGTAGCCCCGTAATGGCAGGGACGCGCAGTCTGCCCTTTTTTATCAAGTCCGCCAGAGTAATAATATATTCTTGCACTGTACGGCGTGGCTGCAGCGGGGGGGCGATCCATTCCAATACTGTACGGCCAGGCTGGCCACGACCCTCCCCCGTTTTTATTTTCACCTGGGAAATGGCACCGAGAAGGAATCTGGGGCCAGTTAGAATGGTTAGATCTGTCGGAACATCTGGTAGTCGTCGTGCAGTGACATGATTGGTGACAAATTCTGTGATGGATCGCAGCAGTCCCTTTTGTTTTGGGGAAAGCTCCACAGTAGAGGCCGGGTCCATTCCCTTTAGTAGGGGCCGGAGACCATCAAGCAGTTCATTTGGAATCCCGACAACCGGGCGGAGCCATTGCAGGTCACCTAGAAGTCTCTGGGCATCGCGTAGCGTTCGAATGTGTGTAGCCACAGTCAGTTTTTGTGGCTGTATTTCATGATCAGTGATTGTGCAGCCCAGGTATTTCCAAGGAGCTGTTTGTTGAATCTTTTCTGGGGCTATTGTCAGTCCACGGTCACTCAGTTTTTCTGCTACAGTTTGCAGTAGTACGGTGGTAAAGGGCTCCTTTTGAGCTAATAAAATATCATCCATGTAATGGTATATAATTACACTGGGCCAGGCTCTACGGAGTGGTTGAAGGGCTGCATCCACATACAGTTGACAAAGGGTAGGTGAGTTCCGCACTCCTTGCGGTAATACTGTCCACTCATAACGCTGAGCAGGGGCTTCCCGATTAATAGATGGTAAAGTAAATGCAAAACGCTGCATGTCATCTGGATGCAGTCCAGTTGTGAAAAAACAATCCTTCAGGTCCACAACAAGTAAGGCCCATTGACCTGGGATCATACTGGGATTTGGGAGTCCAGGCTGTAAAGCTCCCATTGGTTGCATTTGCTCGTTGACAGCACGCAAATCATGGAGTAACCTGTATTTACCAGACTTCTTTCTTATTACAAAAATAGGGGTGTTCCATGGATTCGTGGATAAGTGGAGGTGTCCTTGTTGGAACTGTTCCTGTATTAGGTGATGAGCTTGTTCGAGACTTTTCCTTTTTAGAGGCCATTGCTCCATCCATTTGGGCTCATTTGTTGTCCATGTGTCTATCCGTGTTCTGCAACTTTAAGAGTTGTTCACCCTGCTTTGCACGGCTACAAACAGCGGCCTGTTCGGCAGCAGCTACAGCTGCCTGCCTGCTTCAGCAGCAGCCATCAATACCTGTCAGCAACTGCACTTTTGCATTAACCCTTTGTTGCCTGAAATATTAAACTGTTACCTGTAAAAAACTTTTACATGAACACGATAACAACAAAAAAAAAATACATAGAACACCATCTGCCCTCATCACACACACACACAAACGTATGCGTATGGGATCCCACAAGCACATTTCACACAACTACAATATTTGAAACACAAAATCCAGACAATCATTACTCGCACTATAAAGTCCCACGTACAGAACGTGGCATAAGGACCCTGTGAAGACTATCAGGAAACCAGCTCCAACAAGCATCATCCCAGTGTGAGGTGGCAGGCTCAGCCCTAGCGAGCGTCCTTGCAGAGGCTCTGCCTCCCCCACATCGCATGGGGCTTGGGCTTTTATACTGACCAAAATGCACACTCATTCTGACACAGGTGGCCAGTCTATGTCAGAAGAAGTGGCCAGCAATATCTATAAAGGTTTCCAAGCATCAACAGAATCATAGACATATTTGCCAACTTCTAGTACATGAGTATCACAGAGAGACTGTATCAAATGAGTTGTATATGGGACCCCAAGTCCACGGTCCGCCACAGTCCTCCCGATACCCCTGATAAGGGCATACGAGAGACCTTCCCGCCGCGGGTCTTGATCCAGCACATACATCACAGGGAAAGCACACAATACATCTGCATCCCACACCCATCTCGCTTCTCCCTTTACAGCTGCCCATTTATCATGAGGATCTGGCGGATATAAATCAGGCTTCTTTACGGGCTCCATGTCAAAAGGATCATCCAGGTCAGCATCAGAATTAACAGGCGTCAGAACTTCAGGAGCAGCAACAGCAGCCTGATGAGCACGCACAGGTTCCTTCTTGGGGTCAATAGGGTCCGGGTCAAAAGACTGTCTTCATCTCTGTCCTCAGTCTTCGCAGACGCGGCGGCAACTGGCAGAGGCTCAGGGGTGGCCAGGGGTGGGGGGAAGCAATGTGGGGGGCTACTTGTGTCATCACGCGGGTCCCCCTCGCGTTCTGTCCTCCGTTTCCCTGTAGTCTTCGGCAAGCGGCAGGGCAGTGTGCAGCAGATTGGCATTGAGGACACCAGGCTGCTCCGGCGGGGCAGTTTCGCCAGAGGTGGCCCTGCTGGCCGCGTCGGAAACAGCGGACTCTCAGAGCTTTTGCTGGTACTGGTTGGCTGGGAGAGCGGAGAGGAGCGAGGGCTGCGAACACTTGGTTTCGGGATGTTTCTGCTTGTGCTTTCAATCCCTCTCCTAATTCTTTGATGGCATTCACTAACATAGCCTGATTACCGGTAGGGACTTGCGCGGCTCGTTCTAATGACTCCTCAACACTCCAATTCCCTGGCAGTGTCACTATAAGATTTCGAACAGCGCTGTTCCCGTTCTGCAAAACACACTGCTTTAAGGTAGCTCCTTGCATATATTCCGGCAGCCCAGCTGTTTTTATGGCTGCGGCTACTCTGTCTACAAAGGAACCTAATGGCTCATCCCGACCCGTGCAGACTGGCACGGGTGATAGAGTTGTGGGGGTCTATTATAGACCTCCTGATCAGGACGAAGGAGTTGATGAGGCTTTCTACAGGCAACTGGAAGTAGCCTCGCGACTACATGCCTTAGTCGTCGTGGGGGACTTTAACTACCCCGATATTTGCTGGAAGACTCACACAGCCAGTCATTCACAGTCTAGGAGGTTCCTCGAGTGCATTGATGATAATTTCTTAATGCAAATGGTGGACGTACCAACTAGGAGAGCAGCGCTGCTAGATTTAGTACTCGCCAACAAGGAGGGTTTGGTCGAAGTGGTGACGGTCAATGGCAGCCTTGGCTGCAGTGACCATGAGATGGTGGAGTTTAGGATCCTGTGTGGGAGGAATAGAATACCTAGCAAAGCCACAGTTCTGGATTTCCGAAGGGCCAACTTTGGCCTCTTCAGTCAACTGCTAAGGGAAGTCTCATGGGAAAGTGTACTAGGCGGTAAAGGGGCTCAAGATAGTTGGTTAGCATTCAAGGACCGCTTCTTCCAAGCTCAGGATCGGAGCGTCCCAATGAGTAGGAAGTCAAGTAAGGGATCTAGGAGACCGGCGTGGTTAAACAAGGAGCTGCTGGGCAAACTCAAGTGGAAAAGGAGAATCTATGGATTATGGAAGGAGGGGCTGGCCGCTTGGGAGGAATATAGGACAGTTGTTAGAGGATGTAGGGAGGCAATTAGGACAGCTAAGGCCTCCTTGGAACTCAGTCTTGCTAGTCGGGTTAAAGACAATAGAAAGGGCTTCTTCAAATACATAGCAAATAAAACTAACACAAGAGGCAATATAGGCCCACTGCTGAACGAAGTGGGTACCCTGGAGACAGAGGATATAAAGAAGGCAGAGGTGCTGAATGCCTTCTTTGCCTCTGTCTTTACTCCTGCAGACTCTCGCCGAGGGCCCCGGATTTCTATAGCCCCAGAAGGAGTCAGGACAAAGGAGGAGTTTGCTTTGGTAGATGAGGATTGGGTTAGGGATCAGCTATGCAAACTGGACATCTGTAAATCGATGGGTCCGGATGGAATGCACCCACGGGTGCTGAGGGAGCTGGCGGAGGTCATTGCTAGGCCACTTTCCATCATCTTTGGTAAGTCGTGGGAAATGGGCGAGGTGCCTGAGGATTGGCGGATGGCAAAGGTCACACCAATCTATAAGAAGGGCAAGAAGGAGGACCCGGGTAATTATAGACCGGTCAGCCTTACCTCCATCCCTGGAAAGGTGATGGAACAACTTATTCTTGACTCCATCACTAGGCATATCAAGGATGAGGGGGTCATTAAGAACAGCCAACATGGTTTTATGAGGGGGAAGTCATGTATGACCAACCTTATAGCCTTCTATGAGGAAGTGACTAGGTGGAGGGATGATGGTAGAGCGGTAGATGTAGTTTTTCTTGATTTCAGTAAGGCATTTGATACTGTCTCCCACAGAATCCTCATAGATAAGCTAAGGAAGTGTGGGCTTGACGATCAAGTAGTGAGGTGGATCGAGAACTGGTTGAAGGGAAGAAGGCAGAGAGTTGTGGTCAATGGCGCAGAATCTAGCTGGAGGTCTGTGACTAGTGGAGTTCCTCAGGGGTCGGTGCTGGGACCAGTGCTGTTAACATCAGGAAGAACTTCTTTACTGTAAGAGTGACAGAGCACTGGAACAGGTTGCCCAGGGGGGTTGTGGAGTCTCCTACACTGGAGATATTCAAGGCCCGCCTGGACAAGTTCCTGTGTGATGTACTGTAGGTTACCCTGCTCTTGCAGGGGGATTGGACTAGATGATCTTTTTAGGTCCCTTCCAACCCTTGGGATTCTGTGATTCTGTAAAGTTGGGCACTGCAGCCCTAAGTTGCAAACTAAGTATGGTGGGCACGGCAGCCCTATGTATAGTTGGGCACTGCAGCCGTGAGTTGGCTCGGCACTGCAGCCCTACGTAAGGTGGGCACTGAAGCCCTAAGTAAGATGGGCACAGCAGCAGTAAGGCGGCTCGGCACTGCAGTTATAAGTAAGTTGGGCACTGCAGACCTAAGTAAGGTGAGCACTGCAGACCTAAGTAAGGTGGGCACTGCAGCCCTAAGTAAAGTTGGGCACTTCAGCCCTGCATAAGGTGGGCTGTGCAGCCAGAAGTATGGTGGTCATGGCAGCCCTATGTATAGTTGGGCACTGCAGCCTTAAGTATGGTGGGCACTGCAACCCTAAGTATGGTGGGCACTGCAGACCTAAGAAAGTTGGACACCGTAAAACCAGGTAAGGTGGGCACTGCATCCCTAAGTAAGGTTGGCACTGAAGCCCTTGGGAAGTTGGGCAATGCAACTGTAAGTTAGCTTGACACTGCAGTCCTAAGTAAGTTGGGCACTGCAGACCTAAGTAAGGTGAGCACTGCAGACCTAAGAAAGTTGTTCACTGCAGCCCTAAGTAGGGGACTGTAAAACCAAGTAAGGTGGGCACTGAAGCCCTAAGTAAGTTGGGCACTGCAGCAGTAAGTTGGCTCGGCACTGCAGTCCTAGTAAGTTGGGCACTGCAGAATTAAGTAAGGTGGGCACTGCAGACCTAAGAAAGTTGGACACTGTAAAACCAAGTAAGTTGGGCACTGCAGCCCTAAGTAAAGCTGTGCACTGCAGCCCTAAGTAAGTTTGACACTGTAAAACCAAGTAAGGTGGGCACTGCATCCCTAAGTAAGGTGGGCACTGAAGCCCTAAGTAAGTTGGGCACTGCAGCCGTAAGCTGGCTCTGCACTGCAGTCCTAAGTAAGTTGGGCACTGGAGACCTAAGTAAGGTGAGCACTGCAGCCCTAAATAAAGTTATGCACTGCAGCCCTAAGTAAGGTGGGCACTGTAAAACCAAGTAAGGTGGGCACTGAAGCCCTAAGTAAGTTGGGCACAGTAGCCGTAAGTTGGCTCGGCACTGCAGTCCTAGTAAGTTGGGCACTGCAGACCTAAGTAAGTTGGGCACTGTAAAACGAAGTATGGTGAGCACTGCAGACCTAAGTGAGTTGGGCACTGCAGCCCTAAGTAAAGTTGGGCACAGCAGACCTAACAAAGTTGGACACTGTAAAACCAAGTAAGGTGAGCACTGCAGACCTAAGTAAGGTGAGCACTGCAGCAAAAAGTAAAGTTGGGCACTGCAGTCCTAAGTAAGTAGGGGACTGCAGCCGTAAGCTGGCTCGGCACTGCAGTCCTAAGTAAGTTGGGCACTGGAGACCTAAGAAAGTTGGGGACTGCAGCCCTAAATAAAGTTGGGCACTGCAGCCCTGCATAAGGTGGGCACTGTAAAACCAAGTAAGGTGGGCACTGAAGCCCTAAGCTGGGCACAGTAGCCGTAAATTGGCTCGGCACTGCAGTCCTAGTAAGTTGGGCACTGCAGCCCTAAGAAAGTTGGGCACTGCAGCCCTAAGTAAGTTGGGCACTGTAAAACCAAGTAAGGTGGGCACTGCAGCCCTAAGAAAAGTGGGCACTGAAGCCCTGCATAAGGTGGGCTGTGCAGCCAGAAGTATGGTGGTCACGGCAGCCCAATGTATAGTTGGGCGCTGCAGCCCTAAGTAAGGTGGGCACAGCAGCCTTAAGGTGGCTTGACACTGCAGTCGTAAGAAAGTTCGGCACTGCAGACTTAAGTAAGGTGAGCAATGCAGCCATAAGTTGGGCACTGCAGCCCTAAGTAAAGTTGGGCACTGCAGCCCTGCATAAGGTGGGCTGTGCAGCCAGAAGTATGGTGGTCATGGCAGCCCTATGTATAGTTGGGCACTGCAGCCCTAAGTAAGGTGGGCACTGCAGACTTAAGTATGGTGGGCACTGCAGACCTAAGAAAGTTGGACACTGTAAAACCAAGTAAGTTGGGCACTGCAGCCCTAAGTAAAGTTGTGCACTGCAGCCCTAAGTAAGTTTGACACTGTAAAACCAAGTAAGGTGGGCACTGCATCCCTAAGTAAGGTGGGCACTGAAGCCCTCGGCAAGTTGGGCACTGCAACCGTAAGTTAGCTTGACACTGCAGTCCTAAGTAAGTTGGGCACTGCAGACCTAAGTAAGGTGAGCACTGCAGACGTAAGAAAGTTGTTCACTGCAGTCCTAAGTAAGTAGGGGACTGTAAAACCGAGTAAGGTGGGCAGTGCAGCCCTAAGTAAGGTGGGCACTGTAAAACCAAGTAAAGTGAGCACTGAAGCCCTAAGTAAGTTGGGCACTGCAGCCCTAAGTTTGACACTGTAAAACCAAGTAGGGTGGGCACTGCATCCCTAAGTAAGGTGGGCACTGAAGCCCTCGGGAAGTTGGGCACTGCAACCGTAAGTTAGCTAGACACTGCAGTCCTAAGTAAGTTGGGCACTGCAGACCTAAGTAAGGTGAGCACTGCAGACCTAAGTAAGGTGAGCACTGCAGGAAAAAGTAAAGTTGGGCACTGCAGCCCTAAGTAGGGGACTGTAAAACCAAGTAAGGTGGGCACTGAAGCCCTAAGTAAGTTGGGCACTGCAGCCGTAAGGTGGCACGGCACTGCAGTCCTAAGTAAGTTGGGCACTGGAGACCTAAGTAAGGTGAGCACTGCAGACCTAAGAAAGTTGGGCACTGCAGCCCTAAATAAATTTGGGCACTGCAGCCCTAAGTAAGGTGGGCACTGTAAAACCAAGTAAGGTGGGCACTGAAGCCCTAAGTAAGTTGGGCACAGTAGCCGTAAGTTGGCTCGGCAGTGCAGTCCTTGTAAGTTGGGCACTGCAGACCTATGTGAGCACTGCAGACCTAAGGAAGTTGGGCACTGTAAAACGAAGTATGGTGGGCACTGCAGCCCTAAGTGAGTTGGGCACTGCAGCCCTAAGTAAAGTTGGGCACAGCAGCCCTAAGTAAGTTGGGCACTGTAAAACCAAGTAAGGTGGGCACTACAGCCCTAAATAAGTTGGGCACTGCAGCCTTAAGGTGGCTTGACACTGCAGTCCTAAGAAAGGCACTGCAGACCTAAGTAAGGTGAGCAATGCAGCCATAAGTTGGGCACTGCAGCCCTAAGTAAAGTTGGGCACTTCAGCCCTGCATAAGGTGGGCTGTGCAGCCAGAAGTATGGTGGTCATGGCAGCCCTATGTATAGTTGGGCACTGCAGCCCTAAGTATGGTGGGCACTGCAACCCTAAAAAAGTTGGACACTGTAAAACTAAGTAAGGTGTGCACTGCATCCCTAAGTAAGGTGGGCACTGAAGCCCTTGGGAAGTTGGGCACTGCAACTGTAAGTTAGCTTGACACTGCAGTCCTAAGTAAGTTGGGCACTGCAGACCTAAGTAAGGTGAGCACTGCAGACCTAAGTAAGGTGAGCACTGCAGCAAAAAGTAAAGTTGGGCACTGCAGCCCTAAGTAAGGTGGGCACTGAAGCCCTCGGGAAGTTGGGCACTGCAACCTTAAGTTAGCTTGACACTGCAGTCCTAAGTAAGTTGGGCACTGCAGACCTAAGTAAGGTGAGCACTGCAGCAAAAAGTAAAGTTGGGCACTGCAGCCCTAAGTAAGCAGGGGACTGTAAAACCAAGTAAGGTGGGCACTGAAGCCCTAAGTAAGTTGGGCACTGCAGCCGTAAGCTGGCTCGGCACAGCAGTCCTAAGAAAGTTAGGCACTGCAGACCTAAGTAAGGTGAGCACTGCATCCCTAAGTAAAGTTGGGCACTGCAGCCCTGCATAAGGTGGGCTGTGCAGCCAGAATATGGTGGTCACGGCAGCCCTATGTATAGTTGGGCACTGCAGCCCTAAGTAAGGTGGGCACTGAAGCCCTCGGGAAGTTGGGCACTGCAACCGTAAGTTAGCTTGACACTGCAGTCCTAAGTAAGTTTTTGCACTGCAGACCTAAGTAAGGTGAGCACTGCAGACCTAAGAAAGTTGTTCACTGCAGCCCTAAGTAAGTAGGGGACTGTAAAACCAAGTAAGGTGGGCACTGAAGCCCTAAGTAAGTTGGGCACTGTAAAACCAAGTAAGGTGGGCAGTGCAGCCCTAAGTATGGTGGGCACTGTAAAACCAAGTAAAGTGAGCACTGAAGCCCTAAGTAAGTTGGGCACTGCAGCCCTAAGTTTGACACTGTAAAACCAAGTATTGTGGGCACTGCATCCCTAAGTAAAGTTGGGCACTGCAGCCCTGCATAAGGTGGGCTGTGCAGCCAGAATATGGTGGTCACGGCAGCCCTATGTATAGTTGGGCACTGCAGCCCTAAGTAAGGTGGGCACTGAAGCCCTCGGGAAGTTGGGCACTGCAACCGTAAGTTAGCTAGACACTGCAGTCCTAAGTAAGTTGGGCACTGCAGACCTAAGTAAGTTTGACACTGTAAAACCAAGTAAGGTGGGCACTGCATCCCTAAGTAAGGTGGGCACTGAAGCCCTAAGTAAGATGGGCACTGCAGCCGTAAGCTGGCTCTGCACTGCAGTCCTAAGTAAGTTGGGCACTGGAGACCTAAGTAAGGTGAGCACTGCAGCCCTAAATAAAGTTATGCACTGCAGCCCTAAGTAAGGTGGGCACTGTAAAACCAAGTAAGGTGGGCACTGAAGCCCTAAGTTAGTTGGGCACAGTAGCCGTAAGTTGGCAGGGCACTGCAGTCCTAGTAAGTTGGGCACTGCAGACCTAAGTAAGTTGGGCACTGTAAAACGAAGTATGGTGAGCACTGCAGACCTAAGTGAGTTGGGCACTGCAGCCCTAAGTAAAGTTGGGCACAGCAGACCTAAGAAAGTTGGACACTGTAAAACCAAGTAAGGTGAGCACTGCAGACCTAAGTAAGGTGAGCACTGCAGCAAAAAGTAAAGTTGGGCACTGCAGCCCTAAGTAAGTAGGGGACTGCAGCCGTAAGCTGGCTCGGCACTGCAGTCCTAAGTAAGTTGGGCACTGGAGACCTAAGAAAGTTGGGGACTGCAGCCCTAAATAAAGTTGGGCACTGCAGCCCTGCATAAGGTGGGCACTGTAAAACCAAGTAAGGTGGGCACTGAAGCCCTAAGCTGGGCACAGTAGCCGTAAATTGGCTCGGCACTGCAGTCCTAGTAAGTTGGGCACTGCAGCCCTAAGAAAGTTGGGCACTGCAGCCCTAAGTAAGTTGGGCACTGTAAAACCAAGTAAGGTGGGCACTGCATCCCTAAGTAAGGTGGGCACTGAAGCCCTTGGGAAGTTGGGCACTGCAACTGTAAGTTAGCTTGACACTGCAGTCCTAAGTAAGTTGGGCACTGCAGACCTAAGTAAGGTGAGCACTGCAGACCTAAGTAAGGTGAGCACTGCAGCAAAAAGTAAAGTTGGGCACTGCAGCCCTAAGTAAGCAGGGGACTGTAAAACCAAGTAAGGTGGGCACTGAAGCCCTAAGTAAGTTGGGCACTGCAGCCGTAAGGTGGCTCGGCACTGCAGTCCTAAGTAAGTTGGGCACTGGAGACCTAAGTAAGGTGAGCACTGCAGACCTAAGTAAGTTGGGCACTGTAAAACGAAGTATGGTGGGCACTGCAGCCCTAAGTGAGTTGGGCCCTGCGGCCCTAAGTAAAGTTGGGCACAGCAGCCCTAAGTAAGTTGGGCACTGTAAAACCAAGTAAGGTGGGCACTACAGCCCTAAATAAGTTGGGCACTGCAGCCTTAAGGTGGCTTGACACTGCAGTCCTAAGAAAGTTAGGCACTGCAGACCTAAGTAAGGTGAGCAATGCAGCCATAAGTTGGGCACTGCTGCCCTAAGTAAAGTTGGGCACTGCAGCCCTGCATAAGGTGGGCTGTGCAGCCAGAAGTATGGTGGTCACGGCAGCCCTAGGTATAGTTGGGCACTGCAGCCCTAAGTATGGTGGGCACTGCAGACCTAAGTTGGACACTGTAAAACCAAGTAGGGTGGGCACTGCATCCCTAAGTAAGGTGGGCACTGAAGCCCTTGGGAAGTTGGGCACTGCAACCTTAAGTTAGCTTGACACTGCAGTCCTAAGTAAGTTGGGCACTGCAGACCTAAGTAAGGTGAGCACTGCAGCAAAAAGTAAAGTTGGGCACTGCAGCCCTAAGTAAGCAGGGGACTGTAAAACCAAGTAAGGTGGGCACTGAAGCCCTAAGTAAGTTGGGCACTGCAGCCGTAAGCTGGCTCGGCACTGCAGTCCTAAGAAAGTTAGGCACTGCAGACCTAAGTAAGGTGAGCACTGCAGCCCTAAGTAAAGTTGCGCACTGCAGCCCTGCATAAGGTGGGCTGTGCAGCCAGAATATGGTGGTCACGGCAGCCCTATGTATAGTTGGGCACTGCAGCCCTAAGTAAGGTGGGCACTGCAGCCCTAAGTAAGGTGGGCACTGAAGCCCTAAGTAAGTTGGGCACTGTAAAACCAAGTAAGGTGGGCACTGCATCCCTAAGTAAGGTTGGCACTGAAGCCCTTGGGAAGTTGGGCACTGCAACTGTAAGTTAGCTTGACACTGCAGACCTAAGTAAGTTGGAAACTGCAGACCTAAGTAAGGTGAGCACTGCAGACCTAAGAAAGTTGTTCACTGCAGCCCTAAGTAAGTAGGGGACTGTAAAACCAAGTAAGGTGGGCACTGAAGCCCTAAGTAAGTTGGGCACTGTAAAACCAAGTAAGGTGGGCAGTGCAGCCCTAAGTAAGGTGGGCATTGTAAAACCAAGTAAAGTGAGCACTGAAGCCCTAAGTAAGTTGGGCACTGCAGGTAAGTTTGACACTGTAAAACCAAGTAAGGTGGGCACTGCATCCCTAAGTAAGGTGGGCACTGAAGCCCTCGGGAAGTTGGGCACTGCAACCGTAAGTTAGCTTGACACTGCAGTCCTAAGTAAGTTGGGCACTGCAGACCTAAGTAAGTTGGGCACTGTAAAACGAAGTATGGTGGGCACTGCAGCCCTAAGTGAGTTGGGCACTGCAGCCCTAAGTAAAGTTGGGCACAGCAGCCCTAAGTAAGTTGGGCACTGTAAAACCAAGTAAGGTGGGCACTACAGCCCTAAATAAGTGGGCACTGCAGCCTTAAGGTGGCTTGACACTGCAGTCCTAAGAAAGTTAGGCACTGCAGACCTAAGTAAGGTGAGCAATGCAGCCATAAGTTGGGCACTGCTGCCCTAAGTAAAGTTGGGCACTGCAGCCCTGCATAAGGTGGGCTGTGCAGCCAGAAGTAGGGTGGTCATAGCAGTCCTATGTATAGTTGGGCACTGCAGCCCTAAGTATGGTGGGCACTGCAGACCTAAGAAAGTTGGACACTGTAAAACCAAGTAGGGTGGGCACTGCATCCCTAAGTAAGGTGGGCACTGAAGCCCTCGGGAAGTTGGGCACTGCAACCGTAAGTTAGCTTGACACTGCAGTCCTAAGTAAGTTGGGCACTGCAGACCTAAGTAAGGTGAGCACTGCAGACCTAAGAAAGGTGAGCACTGCAGCAAAAAGTAAAGTTGGGCACTGCAGCCCTAAGTAAGCAGGGGACTGTAAAACCAAGTAAGGTGGGCACTGAAGCCCTAAGTAAGTTGGGCACTGCAGCCGTAAGCTGGCTCGGCACTGCAGTCCTAAGAAAGTTAGGCACTGCAGACCTAAGTAAGGTGAGCACTGCAGCCCTGAGTAAAGTTGGGCACTGCAGCCCTGCATAAGGTGGGCTGTGCAGCCAGAATATGGTGGTCACGGCAGCCCTATGTAGAGTTGGGCACTGCAGCCCTAAGTAAGGTGGGCACTGCAGACCTAAGTAAGGTGGGCACTGAAGCCCTAAGTAAGTTGGGCACTGTAAAACCAAGTAAGGTGGGCACTACAGCCCTAAATAAGTTGGGCACTGCAGCCTTAAGGTGGCTTGACACTGCAGTCCTAAGAAAGGCACTGCAGACCTAAGTAAGGTGAGCAATGCAGCCATAAGTTGGGCACTGCAGCCCTAAGTAAAGTTGGGCACTTCAGCCCTGCATAAGGTGGGCTGTGCAGCCAGAAGTATGGTGGTCATGGCAGCCCTATGTATAGTTGGGCACTGCAGCCCTAAGTATGGTGAGCACTGCAACCCTAAAAAAGTTGGACACTGTAAAACTAAGTAAGGTGTGCACTGCATCCCTAAGTAAGGTGGGCACTGAAGCCCTTGGGAAGTTGGGCACTGCAACTGTAAGTTAGCTTGACACTGCAGTCCTAAGTAAGTTGGGCACTGCAGACCTAAGTAAGGTGAGCACTGCAGACCTAAGTAAGGTGAGCACTGCAGCAAAAAGTAAAGTTGGGCACTGCAGCCCTAAGTAAGCAGGGGACTGTAAAACCAAGTAAGGTGGCACTGAAGCCCTAATTAAGTTGGGCACAGTAGCCGTAAGTTGGCTCGGCAGTGCAGTCCTTGTAAGTTGGGCACTGCAGACCTATGTGAGCACTGCAGACCTAAGGAAGTTGGGCACTGTAAAACGAAGTATGGTGGGCACTGCAGCCCTAAGTGAGTTGGGCACTGCAGCCCTAAGTAAAGTTGGGCACAGCAGCCCTAAGTAAGTTGGGCACTGTAAAACCAAGTAAGGTGGGCACTACAGCCCTAAATAAGTGGGCACTGCAGCCTTAAGGTGGCTTGACACTGCAGTCCTAAGAAAGTTAGGCACTGCAGACCTAAGTAAGGTGAGCAATGCAGCCATAAGTTGGGCACTGCTGCCCTAAGTAAAGTTGGGCACTGCAGCCCTGCATAAGGTGGGCTGTGCAGCCAGAAGTAGGGTGGTCATAGCAGTCCTATGTATAGTTGGGCACTGCAGCCCTAAGTATGGTGGGCACTGCAGACCTAAGAAAGTTGGACACTGTAAAACCAAGTAGGGTGGGCACTGCATCCCTAAGTAAGGTGGGCACTGAAGCCCTCGGGAAGTTGGGCACTGCAACCGTAAGTTAGCTTGACACTGCAGTCCTAAGTAAGTTGGGCACTGCAGACCTAAGTAAGGTGAGCACTGCAGACCTAAGAAAGGTGAGCACTGCAGCAAAAAGTAAAGTTGGGCACTGCAGCCCTAAGTAAGCAGGGGACTGTAAAACCAAGTAAGGTGGGCACTGAAGCCCTAAGTAAGTTGGGCACTGCAGCCGTAAGCTGGCTCGGCACTGCAGTCCTAAGAAAGTTAGGCACTGCAGACCTAAGTAAGGTGAGCACTGCAGCCCTGAGTAAAGTTGGGCACTGCAGCCCTGCATAAGGTGGGCTGTGCAGCCAGAATATGGTGGTCACGGCAGCCCTATGTAGAGTTGGGCACTGCAGCCCTAAGTAAGGTGGGCACTGCAGACCTAAGTAAGGTGGGCACTGAAGCCCTAAGTAAGTTGGGCACTGTAAAACCAAGTAAGGTGGGCACTACAGCCCTAAATAAGTTGGGCACTGCAGCCTTAAGGTGGCTTGACACTGCAGTCCTAAGAAAGGCACTGCAGACCTAAGTAAGGTGAGCAATGCAGCCATAAGTTGGGCACTGCAGCCCTAAGTAAAGTTGGGCACTTCAGCCCTGCATAAGGTGGGCTGTGCAGCCAGAAGTATGGTGGTCATGGCAGCCCTATGTATAGTTGGGCACTGCAGCCCTAAGTATGGTGAGCACTGCAACCCTAAAAAAGTTGGACACTGTAAAACTAAGTAAGGTGTGCACTGCATCCCTAAGTAAGGTGGGCACTGAAGCCCTTGGGAAGTTGGGCACTGCAACTGTAAGTTAGCTTGACACTGCAGTCCTAAGTAAGTTGGGCACTGCAGACCTAAGTAAGGTGAGCACTGCAGACCTAAGTAAGGTGAGCACTGCAGCAAAAAGTAAAGTTGGGCACTGCAGCCCTAAGTAAGCAGGGGACTGTAAAACCAAGTAAGGTGGCACTGAAGCCCTAATTAAGTTGGGCACAGTAGCCGTAAGTTGGCTCGGCAGTGCAGTCCTTGTAAGTTGGGCACTGCAGACCTATGTGAGCACTGCAGACCTAAGGAAGTTGGGCACTGTAAAACGAAGTATGGTGGGCACTGCAGCCCTAAGTGAGTTGGGCACTGCAGCCCTAAGTAAAGTTGGGCACAGCAGCCCTAAGTAAGTTGGGCACTGTAAAACCAAGTAAGGTGGGCACTACAGCCCTAAATAAGTTGGGCACTGCAGCCTTAAGGTGGCTTGACACTGCAGTCCTAAGAAAGGCACTGCAGACCTAAGTAAGGTGAGCAATGCAGCCATAAGTTGGGCACTGCAGCCCTAAGTAAAGTTGGGCACTTCAGCCCTGCATAAGGTGGGCTGTGCAGCCAGAAGTATGGTGGTCATGGCAGCCCTATGTATAGTTGGGCACTGCAGCCCTAAGTATGGTGGGCACTGCAACCCTAAAAAAGTTGGACACTGTAAAACCAAGTAAGGTGTGCACTGCATCCCTAAGTAAGGTGGGCACTGAAGCCCTTGGGAAGTTGGGCACTGCAACTGTAAGTTAGCTTGACACTGCAGTCCTAAGTAAGTTGGGCACTGCAGACCTAAGTAAGGTGAGCACTGCAGACCTAAGTAAGGTGAGCACTGCAGCAAAAAGTAAAGTTGGGCACTGCAGCCCTAAGTAAGCAGGGGACTGTAAAACCAAGTAAGGTGGCACTGAAGCCCTAAGTAAGTTGGGCACTGCAGCCGTAAGGTGGCTCGGCACTGCAGTCCTAAGTAAGTTGGGCACTGGAGACCTAAGTAAGGTGAGCACTGCAGACCTAAGTAAATTGGGCACTGTAAAACGAAGTATGGTGGGCACTGCAGCCCTAAGTGAGTTGGGCCCTGCGGCCCTAAGTAAAGTTGGGCACAGCAGCCCTAAGTAAGTTGGGCACTGTAAAACCAAGTAAGGTGGGCACTACAGCCCTAAATAAGTTGGGCACTGCAGCCTTAAGGTGGCTTGACACTGCAGTCCTAAGAAAGTTAGGCACTGCAGACCTAAGTAAGGTGAGCAATGCAGCCATAAGTTGGGCACTGCAGCCCTAAGTAAAGTTGGGCACTTCAGCCCTGCATAAGGTGGGCTGTGCAGCCAGAAGTATGGTGGTCATGGCAGCCCTATGTATAGTTGGGCACTGCAGCCCTAAGTATGGTGGGCACTGCAACCCTAAAAAAGTTGGACACTGTAAAACTAAGTAAGGTGTGCACTGCATCCCTAAGTAAGGTGGGCACTGAAGCCCTTGGGAAGTTGGGCACTGCAACTGTAAGTTAGCTTGACACTGCAGTCCTAAGTAAGTTGGGCACTGCAGACCTAAGTAAGGTGAGCACTGCAGACCTAAGTAAGGTGAGCACTGCAGCAAAAAGTAAAGTTGGGCACTGCAGCCCTAAGTAAGCAGGGGACTGTAAAACCAAGTAAGGTGGCACTGAAGCCCTAAGTAAGTTGGGCACTGCAGCCGTAAGGTGGCTCGGCACTGCAGTCCTAAGTAAGTTGGGCACTGGAGACCTAAGTAAGGTGAGCACTGCAGACCTAAGTAAGTTGGGCACTGTAAAACCAAGTAAGGTGGGCACTGCATCCCTAAGTAAGGTGGGCACTGAAGCCCTTGGGAAGTTGGGCACTGCAACAGTAAGTTAGCTTGACACTGCAGTCCTAAGTAAGTTGGGCACTGCAGAACTAAGTAAGGTGAGCACTGCAGACCTAAGTAAGGTGAGCACTGCAGACCTAAGAAAGTAGGGCACTGCAGCCCTAAGTAGGTAGGGGACTGTAAAACCAAGTAAGGTGGGCACTACAGCCCTAAATAAATTGGGCACTGCAGCCTTAAGGTGGCTGGCACTGCAGTCCTAAGAAAGTTAGGCACTGCAGACCTAAGTAAGGGGAGCACTGCAGAACTAAGTAAGGTGAGCACTGCAGCCCTAAGTAAAGTTGGGCACTGCAGCCCTGCATAAGGTGGGCTGTGCAGCCAGAAGTATGGTGGTCATGGCAGCCCTATGTATAGTTGCGCACTGCAGCCCTAAGTAAGGTGGGCACTGCAGCCCTAAGTAAAGTTGGGCACTGCAGCCTTGCATAAGGTTGGCTGTGCAGCCAGAAGTATGGTGGTCATGGCAGTCCTATGTATAGTTGGGCACTGCAGCCTTAAGTAAGGTGGGCACTGCAGCCTTAAGTAAGTTGGGCACTGCAGTCCTAAGTAAGTTGGGCACTGCAGACCTAAGTAAGGGGAGCACTGCAGACCTAAGAAAGTTGTTCACTGCAGCCCTAAGTAAGTAGGGGATGTAAAACCAAGTAAGGTGGGCACTGAAGCAGTAAGTAATTTGGGCACTGTAAAACCAAGTAAGGTGGGCACTGCATCCCTAAATAAGTTGGGCTCTGCAGCCTTAAGGTGGCTTGACACTGCAGTCCTAAGAAAGTTAGGCACTGCAGACCTAAGTAAGGTGAGCACTGCAGACCTAAGTAAGGTGAGCACTGCAGACCTAAGAAAGTTGGGCACTGCAGCCCTAAATAAATTTGGGCACTGCAGCCCTAAGTAAGGTGGGCACCGTAAAACCAAGTAAGGTGGGCCCTGAAGCCCTAAATAAGTTGGGCACAGTAGCCGTAAGTTGGCTCGGCAGTGCAGTCCTTGTAATTTGGGCACTGCAGACCTATGTGAGCACTGCAGACCTAAGTAAGTTGGGCACTGTAAAACGAAGTATGGTGGGCACTGCAGCCCTAAGTGAGTTGGGCACTGCAGCCCTAAGTAAAGTTGGGCACAGCAGCCCTAAGTAAGTTGGGCACTGTAAAACCAAGTAAGGTGGGCACTACAGCCCTAAATAAGTTGGGCACTGCAGCCTTAAGGTGGCTTGACACTGCAGTCCTAAGAAAGTTAGGCACTGCAGACCTAAGTAAGGTGAGCAATGCAGCCATAAGTTGGGCACTGCTGCCCTAAGTAAAGTTGGGCACTGCAGCCCTGCATAAGGTGGGCTGTGCAGCCAGAAGTATGGTGGTCACGGCAGCCCTAGGTATAGTTGGGCACTGCAGCCCTAAGTATGGTGGGCACTGCAGACCTAAGAAAGTTGGACACTGTAAAACCAAGTAGGGTGGGCACTGCATCCCTAAGTAAGGTGGGCACTGAAGCCCTCGGGAAGTTGGGCACTGCAACCTTAAGTTAGCTTGACACTGCAGTCCTAAGTAAGTTGGGCACTGCAGACCTAAGTAAGGTGAGCACTGCAGCAAAAAGTAAAGTTGGGCACTGCAGCCCTAAGTAAGCAGGGGACTGTAAAACCAAGTAAGGTGGGCACTGAAGCCCTAAGTAAGTTGGGCACTGCAGCCGTAAGCTGGCTCGGCACTGCAGTCCTAAGAAAGTTAGGCACTGCAGACCTAAGTAAGGTGAGCACTGCAGCCCTGCATAAGGTGGGCTGTGCAGCCAGAATATGGTGGTCACGGCAGCCCTATGTATAGTTGGGCACTGCAGCCCTAAGTAAGGTGGGCACTGCAGACCTAAGTAAGGTGGGCACTGAAGCCCTAAGTAAGTTGGGCACTGTAAAACCAAGTAAGGTGGGCACTACAGCCCTAAATAAGTTGGGCACTGCAGCCTTAAGGTGGCTTGACACTGCAGTCCTAAGAAAGGCACTGCAGACCTAAGTAAGGTGAGCAATGCAGCCATAAGTTGGGCACTGCAGCCCTAAGTAAAGTTGGGCACTTCAGCCCTGCATAAGGTGGGCTGTGCAGCCAGAAGTATGGTGGTCATGGCAGCCCTATGTATAGTTGGGCACAGCAGCCCTAAGTAAGTTGGGCACTGTAAAACCCTAAAAAAGTTGGACACTGTAAAACTAAGTAAGGTGTGCACTGCATCCCTAAGTAAGGTGGGCACTGAAGCCCTTGGGAAGTTTGGCACTGCAACTGTAAGTTAGCTTGACACTGCAGTCCTAAGTAAGTTGGGCACTGCAGACCTAAGTAAGGTGAGCACTGCAGACCTAAGTAAGGTGAGCACTGCAGCAAAAAGTAAAGTTGGGCACTGCAGCCCTAAGTAAGCAGGGGACTGTAAAACCAAGTAAGGTGGCACTGAAGCCCTAAGTAACTTGGGCACTGCAGCCGTAAGGTGGCTCGGCACTGCAGTCCTAAGTAAGTTGGGCACTGGAGACCTAAGTAAGGTGAGCACTGCAGACCTAAGTAAGTTGGGCACTGTAAAACGAAGTATGGTGGGCACTGCAGCCCTAAGTGAGTTGGGCCCTGCGGCCCTAAGTAAAGTTGGGCACAGCAGCCCTAAGTAAGTTGGGCACTGTAAAACCAAGTAAGGTGGGCACTACAGCCCTAAATAAGTTGGGCACTGCAGCCTTAAGGTGGCTTGACACTGCAGTCCTAAGAAAGTTAGGCACTGCAGACCTAAGTAAGGTGAGCAATGCAGCCATAAGTTGGGCACTGCTGCCCTAAGTAAAGTTGGGCACTTCAGCCCTGCATAAGGTGGGCTGTGCAGCCAGAAGTATGGTGGTCATGGCAGCCCTATGTATAGTTGGGCACTGCAGCCCTAAGTATGGTGGGCACTGCAACCCTAAAAAAGTTGGACACTGTAAAACCAAGTAAGGTGTGCACTGCATCCCTAAGTAAGGTGGGCACTGAAGCCCTTGGGAAGTTGGGCACTGCAACTGTAAGTTAGCTTGACACTGCAGTCCTAAGTAAGTTGGGCACTGCAGACCTAAGTAAGGTGAGCACTGCAGACCTAAGTAAGGTGAGCACTGCAGCAAAAAGTAAAGTTGGGCACTGCAGCCCTAAGTAAGCAGGGGACTGTAAAACCAAGTAAGGTGGCACTGAAGCCCTAAGTAAGTTGGGCACTGGAGACCTAAGTAAGGTGAGCACTGCAGACCTAAGTAAGTTGGGCACTGTAAAACGAAGTATGGTGGGCACTGCAGCCCTAAGTGAGTTGGGCACTGCAGCCCTAAGTATGGTGGGCACTGCAGACCTAAGAAAGTTGGACACTGTAAAACCAAGTAGGGTGGGCACTGCATCCCTAAGTAAGGTGGGCACTGAAGCCCTCGGGAAGTTGGGCACTGCAACCGTAAGTTAGCTTGACACTGCAGTCCTAAGTAAGTTGGGCACTGCAGACCTAAGTAAGGTGAGCACTGCAGACCTAAGGTGAGCACTGCAGCAAAAAGTAAAGTTGGGCACTGCAGCCCTAAGTAAGCAGGGGACTGTAAAACCAAGTAAGGTGGGCACTGAAGCCCTAAGTAAGTTGGGCACTGCAGCCGTAAGCTGGCTCGGCACTGCAGTCCTAAGAAAGTTAGGCACTGCAGACCTAAGTAAGGTGAGCACTGCAGCCCTAAGTAAAGTTGGGCACTGCAGCCCTGCATAAGGTGGGCTGTGCAGCCAGAATATGGTGGTCACGGCAGCCCTATGTATAGTTGGGCACTGCAGCCCGAAGTAAGGTACGCACTGCAGACCTAAGTGAGTTGGGCACTGCAGCCCTAAGTAAAGTTGGGCACAGCAGCCCTAAGTAAGTTGGGCACTGTAAAACCAAGTAAGGTGGGCACTACAGCCCTAAATAAGTTGGGCACTGCAGCCTTAAGGTGGCTTGACACTGCAGTCCTAAGAAAGGCACTGCAGACCTAAGTAAGGTGAGCGATGCAGCCATAAGTTGGGCACTGCAGTCCTAAGTAAGTTGGGCACTGCAGACCTAAATAAGGTGAGCACTGCAGACCTAAGTAAGGTGAGCACTGCAGACCTAAGAAAGTTGTTCACTGCAGCCCTAAGTAAGTAGGGGACTGTAAAACCAAGTAAGGTGGGCACTGAAGCCCTAAGTAAGTTGGGCACTGTAAAACCAAGTAAGGTGGGCAGTGCAGCCCTAAGTAAGGTGGGCACTGTAAAACCAAGTAAAGTGAGCACTGAAGCCCTAAGTAAGTTGGGCACTGCAGCCCTAAGTTTGACACTGTAAAACCAAGTAAGGTGGGCACTGCATCCCTAAGTAAGGTGGGCACTGAAGCCCTCGGGAAGTTGGGCACTGCAACCGTAAGTTAGCTTGACACTGCAGTCCTAAGTAAGTTGGGCACTGCAGACCTAAGTAAGGTGAGCACTGCAGACCTAAGGTGAGCACTGCAGCAAAAAGTAAAGTTGGGCACTGCAGCCCTAAGTAAGCAGGGGACTGTAAAACCAAGTAAGGTGGCACTGAAGCCCTAATTAAGTTGGGCACAGTAGCCGTAAGTTGGCTCGGCAGTGCAGTCCTTGTAAGTTGGGCACTGCAGACCTATGTGAGCACTGCAGACCTAAGGAAGTTGGGCACTGTAAAACGAAGTATGGTGGGCACTGCAGCCCTAAGTGAGTTGGGCACTGCAGCCCTAAGTAAAGTTGGGCACAGCAGCCCTAAGTAAGTTGGGCACTGTAAAACCAAGTAAGGTGGGCACTACAGCCCTAAATAAGTTGGGCACTGCAGCCTTAAGGTGGCTTGACACTGCAGTCCTAAGAAAGTTAGGCACTGCAGACCTAAGTAAGGTGAGCAATGCAGCCATAAGTTGGGCACTGCTGCCCTAAGTAAAGTTGGGCACTGCAGCCCTGCATAAGGTGGGCTGTGCAGCCAGAAGTATGGTGGTCACGGCAGCCCTAGGTATAGTTGGGCACTGCAGCCCTAAGTATGGTGGGCACTGCAGACCTAAGAAAGTTGGACACTGTAAAACCAAGTAGGGTGGGCACTGCATCCCTAAGTAAGGTGGGCACTGAAGCCCTTGGGAAGTTGGGCACTGCAACCTTAAGTTAGCTTGACACTGCAGTCCTAAGTAAGTTGGGCACTGCAGACCTAAGTAAGGTGAGCACTGCAGACCTAAGTAAGGTGAGCACTGCAGCAAAAAGTAAAGTTGGGCACTGCAGCCCTAAGTAAGCAGGGGACTGTAAAACCAAGTAAGGTGGCACTGAAGCCCTAAGTAAGTTGGGCACTGTAAAACCAAGTAAGGTGGGCACTACAGCCCTAAATAAGTTGGGCACTGCAGCCTTAAGGTGGCTTGACACTGCAGTCCTAAGAAAGTTAGGCACTGCAGACCTAAGTAAGGTGAGCAATGCAGCCATAAGTTGGGCACTGCTGCCCTAAGTAAAGTTGGGCACTGCAGCCCTGCATAAGGTGGGCTGTGCAGCCAGAAGTAGGGTGGTCATAGCAGTCCTATGTATAGTTGGGCACTGCAGCCCTAAGTATGGTGGGCACTGCAGACCTAAGAAAGTTGGACACTGTAAAACCAAGTAGGGTGGGCACTGCATCCCTAAGTAAGGTGGGCACTGAAGCCCTCGGGAAGTTGGGCACTGCAACCTTAAGTTAGCTTGACACTGCAGTCCTAAGTAAGTTGGGCACTGCAGACCTAAGTAAGGTGAGCACTGCAGCAAAAAGTAAAGTTGGGCACTGCAGCCCTAAGTAAGCAGGGGACTGTAAAACCAAGTAAGGTGGGCACTGAAGCCCTAAGTAAGTTGGGCACTGCAGCCGTAAGCTGGCTCGGCACTGCAGTCCTAAGAAAGTTAGGCACTGCAGACCTAAGTAAGGTGAGCACTGCAGCCCTGCATAAGGTGGGCTGTGCAGCCAGAATATGGTGGTCACGGCAGCCCTATGTATAGTTGGGCACTGCAGCCCTAAGTAAGGTGGGCACTGCAGACCTAAGTAAGGTGGGCACTGAAGCCCTAAGTAAGTTGGGCACTGTAAAACCAAGTAAGGTGGGCACTACAGCCCTAAATAAGTTGGGCACTGCAGCCTTAAGGTGGCTTGACACTGCAGTCCTAAGAAAGGCACTGCAGACCTAAGTAAGGTGAGCAATGCAGCCATAAGTTGGGCACTGCAGCCCTAAGTAAAGTTGGGCACTTCAGCCCTGCATAAGGTGGGCTGTGCAGCCAGAAGTATGGTGGTCATGGCAGCCCTATGTATAGTTGGGCACTGCAGCCCTAAGTATGGTGGGCACTGCAACCCTAAAAAAGTTGGACACTGTAAAACTAAGTAAGGTGTGCACTGCATCCCTAAGTAAGGTGGGCACTGAAGCCCTTGGGAAGTTTGGCACTGCAACTGTAAGTTAGCTTGACACTGCAGTCCTAAGTAAGTTGGGCACTGCAGACCTAAGTAAGGTGAGCACTGCAGACCTAAGTAAGGTGAGCACTGCAGCAAAAAGTAAAGTTGGGCACTGCAGCCCTAAGTAAGCAGGGGACTGTAAAACCAAGTAAGGTGGCACTGAAGCCCTAAGTAAGTTGGGCACTGCAGCCGTAAGGTGGCTCGGCACTGCAGTCCTAAGTAAGTTGGGCACTGGAGACCTAAGTAAGGTGAGCACTGCAGACCTAAGTAAGTTGGGCACTGTAAAACGAAGTATGGTGGGCACTGCAGCCCTAAGTGAGTTGGGCCCTGCGGCCCTAAGTAAAGTTGGGCACAGCAGCCCTAAGTAAGTTGGGCACTGTAAAACCAAGTAAGGTGGGCACTACAGCCCTAAATAAGTTGGGCACTGCAGCCTTAAGGTGGCTTGACACTGCAGTCCTAAGAAAGTTAGGCACTGCAGACCTAAGTAAGGTGAGCAATGCAGCCATAAGTTGGGCACTGCTGCCCTAAGTAAAGTTGGGCACTTCAGCCCTGCATAAGGTGGGCTGTGCAGCCAGAAGTATGGTGGTCATGGCAGCCCTATGTATAGTTGGGCACTGCAGCCCTAAGTATGGTGGGCACTGCAACCCTAAAAAAGTTGGACACTGTAAAACCAAGTAAGGTGTGCACTGCATCCCTAAGTAAGGTGGGCACTGAAGCCCTTGGGAAGTTGGGCACTGCAACTGTAAGTTAGCTTGACACTGCAGTCCTAAGTAAGTTGGGCACTGCAGACCTAAGTAAGGTGAGCACTGCAGACCTAAGTAAGGTGAGCACTGCAGCAAAAAGTAAAGTTGGGCACTGCAGCCCTAAGTAAGCAGGGGACTGTAAAACCAAGTAAGGTGGCACTGAAGCCCTAAGTAAGTTGGGCACTGGAGACCTAAGTAAGGTGAGCACTGCAGACCTAAGTAAGTTGGGCACTGTAAAACGAAGTATGGTGGGCACTGCAGCCCTAAGTGAGTTGGGCACTGCAGCCCTAAGTATGGTGGGCACTGCAGACCTAAGAAAGTTGGACACTGTAAAACCAAGTAGGGTGGGCACTGCATCCCTAAGTAAGGTGGGCACTGAAGCCCTCGGGAAGTTGGGCACTGCAACCGTAAGTTAGCTTGACACTGCAGTCCTAAGTAAGTTGGGCACTGCAGACCTAAGTAAGGTGAGCACTGCAGACCTAAGGTGAGCACTGCAGCAAAAAGTAAAGTTGGGCACTGCAGCCCTAAGTAAGCAGGGGACTGTAAAACCAAGTAAGGTGGGCACTGAAGCCCTAAGTAAGTTGGGCACTGCAGCCGTAAGCTGGCTCGGCACTGCAGTCCTAAGAAAGTTAGGCACTGCAGACCTAAGTAAGGTGAGCACTGCAGCCCTAAGTAAAGTTGGGCACTGCAGCCCTGCATAAGGTGGGCTGTGCAGCCAGAATATGGTGGTCACGGCAGCCCTATGTATAGTTGGGCACTGCAGCCCGAAGTAAGGTACGCACTGCAGACCTAAGTGAGTTGGGCACTGCAGCCCTAAGTAAAGTTGGGCACAGCAGCCCTAAGTAAGTTGGGCACTGTAAAACCAAGTAAGGTGGGCACTACAGCCCTAAATAAGTTGGGCACTGCAGCCTTAAGGTGGCTTGACACTGCAGTCCTAAGAAAGGCACTGCAGACCTAAGTAAGGTGAGCGATGCAGCCATAAGTTGGGCACTGCAGTCCTAAGTAAGTTGGGCACTGCAGACCTAAATAAGGTGAGCACTGCAGACCTAAGTAAGGTGAGCACTGCAGACCTAAGAAAGTTGTTCACTGCAGCCCTAAGTAAGTAGGGGACTGTAAAACCAAGTAAGGTGGGCACTGAAGCCCTAAGTAAGTTGGGCACTGTAAAACCAAGTAAGGTGGGCAGTGCAGCCCTAAGTAAGGTGGGCACTGTAAAACCAAGTAAAGTGAGCACTGAAGCCCTAAGTAAGTTGGGCACTGCAGCCCTAAGTTTGACACTGTAAAACCAAGTAAGGTGGGCACTGCATCCCTAAGTAAGGTGGGCACTGAAGCCCTCGGGAAGTTGGGCACTGCAACCGTAAGTTAGCTTGACACTGCAGTCCTAAGTAAGTTGGGCACTGCAGACCTAAGTAAGGTGAGCACTGCAGACCTAAGGTGAGCACTGCAGCAAAAAGTAAAGTTGGGCACTGCAGCCCTAAGTAAGCAGGGGACTGTAAAACCAAGTAAGGTGGGCACTGAAGCCCTAAGTAAGGTGGGCACTGAAGCCCTTGGGAAGTTGGGCACTGCAACTGTAAGTTAGCTTGACACTGCAGTCCTAAGTAAGTTGGGCACTGCAGACCTAAGTAAGGTGAGCACTGCAGACCTAAGTAAGGTGAGCACTGCAGCAAAAAGTAAAGTTGGGCACTGCAGCCCTAAGTAAGCAGGGGACTGTAAAACCAAGTAAGGTGGCACTGAAGCCCTAATTAAGTTGGGCACAGTAGCCGTAAGTTGGCTCGGCAGTGCAGTCCTTGTAAGTTGGGCACTGCAGACCTATGTGAGCACTGCAGACCTAAGGAAGTTGGGCACTGTAAAACGAAGTATGGTGGGCACTGCAGCCCTAAGTGAGTTGGGCACTGCAGCCCTAAGTAAAGTTGGGCACAGCAGCCCTAAGTAAGTTGGGCACTGTAAAACCAAGTAAGGTGGGCACTACAGCCCTAAATAAGTTGGGCACTGCAGCCTTAAGGTGGCTTGACACTGCAGTCCTAAGAAAGTTAGGCACTGCAGACCTAAGGTGAGCAATGCAGCCATAAGTTGGGCACTGCTGCCCTAAGTAAAGTTGGGCACTGCAGCCCTGCATAAGGTGGGCTGTGCAGCCAGAAGTATGGTGGTCACGGCAGCCCTAGGTATAGTTGGGCACTGCAGCCCTAAGTATGGTGGGCACTGCAGACCTAAGAAAGTTGGACACTGTAAAACCAAGTAGGGTGGGCACTGCATCCCTAAGTAAGGTGGGCACTGAAGCCCTTGGGAAGTTGGGCACTGCAACCTTAAGTTAGCTTGACACTGCAGTCCTAAGTAAGTTGGGCACTGCAGACCTAAGTAAGGTGAGCACTGCAGACCTAAGTAAGGTGAGCACTGCAGCAAAAAGTAAAGTTGGGCACTGCAGCCCTAAGTAAGCAGGGGACTGTAAAACCAAGTAAGGTGGCACTGAAGCCCTAAGTAAGTTGGGCACTGTAAAACCAAGTAAGGTGGGCACTACAGCCCTAAATAAGTTGGGCACTGCAGCCTTAAGGTGGCTTGACACTGCAGTCCTAAGAAAGTTAGGCACTGCAGACCTAAGTAAGGTGAGCAATGCAGCCATAAGTTGGGCACTGCTGCCCTAAGTAAAGTTGGGCACTGCAGCCCTGCATAAGGTGGGCTGTGCAGCCAGAAGTAGGGTGGTCATAGCAGTCCTATGTATAGTTGGGCACTGCAGCCCTAAGTATGGTGGGCACTGCAGACCTAAGAAAGTTGGACACTGTAAAACCAAGTAGGGTGGGCACTGCATCCCTAAGTAAGGTGGGCACTGAAGCCCTCGGGAAGTTGGGCACTGCAACCTTAAGTTAGCTTGACACTGCAGTCCTAAGTAAGTTGGGCACTGCAGACCTAAGTAAGGTGAGCACTGCAGCAAAAAGTAAAGTTGGGCACTGCAGCCCTAAGTAAGCAGGGGACTGTAAAACCAAGTAAGGTGGGCACTGAAGCCCTAAGTAAGTTGGGCACTGCAGCCGTAAGCTGGCTCGGCACTGCAGTCCTAAGAAAGTTAGGCACTGCAGACCTAAGTAAGGTGAGCACTGCAGCCCTGCATAAGGTGGGCTGTGCAGCCAGAATATGGTGGTCACGGCAGCCCTATGTATAGTTGGGCACTGCAGCCCTAAGTAAGGTGGGCACTGCAGACCTAAGTAAGGTGGGCACTGAAGCCCTAAGTAAGTTGGGCACTGTAAAACCAAGTAAGGTGGGCACTACAGCCCTAAATAAGTTGGGCACTGCAGCCTTAAGGTGGCTTGACACTGCAGTCCTAAGAAAGGCACTGCAGACCTAAGTAAGGTGAGCAATGCAGCCATAAGTTGGGCACTGCAGCCCTAAGTAAAGTTGGGCACTTCAGCCCTGCATAAGGTGGGCTGTGCAGCCAGAAGTATGGTGGTCATGGCAGCCCTATGTATAGTTGGGCACTGCAGCCCTAAGTATGGTGGGCACTGCAACCCTAAAAAAGTTGGACACTGTAAAACTAAGTAAGGTGTGCACTGCATCCCTAAGTAAGGTGGGCACTGAAGCCCTTGGGAAGTTTGGCACTGCAACTGTAAGTTAGCTTGACACTGCAGTCCTAAGTAAGTTGGGCACTGCAGACCTAAGTAAGGTGAGCACTGCAGACCTAAGTAAGGTGAGCACTGCAGCAAAAAGTAAAGTTGGGCACTGCAGCCCTAAGTAAGCAGGGGACTGTAAAACCAAGTAAGGTGGCACTGAAGCCCTAAGTAAGTTGGGCACTGCAGCCGTAAGGTGGCTCGGCACTGCAGTCCTAAGTAAGTTGGGCACTGGAGACCTAAGTAAGGTGAGCACTGCAGACCTAAGTAAGTTGGGCACTGTAAAACGAAGTATGGTGGGCACTGCAGCCCTAAGTGAGTTGGGCCCTGCGGCCCTAAGTAAAGTTGGGCACAGCAGCCCTAAGTAAGTTGGGCACTGTAAAACCAAGTAAGGTGGGCACTACAGCCCTAAATAAGTTGGGCACTGCAGCCTTAAGGTGGCTTGACACTGCAGTCCTAAGAAAGTTAGGCACTGCAGACCTAAGTAAGGTGAGCAATGCAGCCATAAGTTGGGCACTGCTGCCCTAAGTAAAGTTGGGCACTTCAGCCCTGCATAAGGTGGGCTGTGCAGCCAGAAGTATGGTGGTCATGGCAGCCCTATGTATAGTTGGGCACTGCAGCCCTAAGTATGGTGGGCACTGCAACCCTAAAAAAGTTGGACACTGTAAAACCAAGTAAGGTGTGCACTGCATCCCTAAGTAAGGTGGGCACTGAAGCCCTTGGGAAGTTGGGCACTGCAACTGTAAGTTAGCTTGACACTGCAGTCCTAAGTAAGTTGGGCACTGCAGACCTAAGTAAGGTGAGCACTGCAGACCTAAGTAAGGTGAGCACTGCAGCAAAAAGTAAAGTTGGGCACTGCAGCCCTAAGTAAGCAGGGGACTGTAAAACCAAGTAAGGTGGCACTGAAGCCCTAAGTAAGTTGGGCACTGGAGACCTAAGTAAGGTGAGCACTGCAGACCTAAGTAAGTTGGGCACTGTAAAACGAAGTATGGTGGGCACTGCAGCCCTAAGTGAGTTGGGCACTGCAGCCCTAAGTATGGTGGGCACTGCAGACCTAAGAAAGTTGGACACTGTAAAACCAAGTAGGGTGGGCACTGCATCCCTAAGTAAGGTGGGCACTGAAGCCCTCGGGAAGTTGGGCACTGCAACCGTAAGTTAGCTTGACACTGCAGTCCTAAGTAAGTTGGGCACTGCAGACCTAAGTAAGGTGAGCACTGCAGACCTAAGGTGAGCACTGCAGCAAAAAGTAAAGTTGGGCACTGCAGCCCTAAGTAAGCAGGGGACTGTAAAACCAAGTAAGGTGGGCACTGAAGCCCTAAGTAAGTTGGGCACTGCAGCCGTAAGCTGGCTCGGCACTGCAGTCCTAAGAAAGTTAGGCACTGCAGACCTAAGTAAGGTGAGCACTGCAGCCCTAAGTAAAGTTGGGCACTGCAGCCCTGCATAAGGTGGGCTGTGCAGCCAGAATATGGTGGTCACGGCAGCCCTATGTATAGTTGGGCACTGCAGCCCGAAGTAAGGTACGCACTGCAGACCTAAGTGAGTTGGGCACTGCAGCCCTAAGTAAAGTTGGGCACAGCAGCCCTAAGTAAGTTGGGCACTGTAAAACCAAGTAAGGTGGGCACTACAGCCCTAAATAAGTTGGGCACTGCAGCCTTAAGGTGGCTTGACACTGCAGTCCTAAGAAAGGCACTGCAGACCTAAGTAAGGTGAGCGATGCAGCCATAAGTTGGGCACTGCAGTCCTAAGTAAGTTGGGCACTGCAGACCTAAATAAGGTGAGCACTGCAGACCTAAGTAAGGTGAGCACTGCAGACCTAAGAAAGTTGTTCACTGCAGCCCTAAGTAAGTAGGGGACTGTAAAACCAAGTAAGGTGGGCACTGAAGCCCTAAGTAAGTTGGGCACTGTAAAACCAAGTAAGGTGGGCAGTGCAGCCCTAAGTAAGGTGGGCACTGTAAAACCAAGTAAAGTGAGCACTGAAGCCCTAAGTAAGTTGGGCACTGCAGCCCTAAGTTTGACACTGTAAAACCAAGTAAGGTGGGCACTGCATCCCTAAGTAAGGTGGGCACTGAAGCCCTCGGGAAGTTGGGCACTGCAACCGTAAGTTAGCTTGACACTGCAGTCCTAAGTAAGTTGGGCACTGCAGACCTAAGTAAGGTGAGCACTGCAGACCTAAGGTGAGCACTGCAGCAAAAAGTAAAGTTGGGCACTGCAGCCCTAAGTAAGCAGGGGACTGTAAAACCAAGTAAGGTGGGCACTGAAGCCCTAAGTAAGGTGGGCACTGAAGCCCTTGGGAAGTTGGGCACTGCAACTGTAAGTTAGCTTGACACTGCAGTCCTAAGTAAGTTGGGCACTGCAGACCTAAGTAAGGTGAGCACTGCAGACCTAAGTAAGGTGAGCACTGCAGCAAAAAGTAAAGTTGGGCACTGCAGCCCTAAGTAAGCAGGGGACTGTAAAACCAAGTAAGGTGGCACTGAAGCCCTAATTAAGTTGGGCACAGTAGCCGTAAGTTGGCTCGGCAGTGCAGTCCTTGTAAGTTGGGCACTGCAGACCTATGTGAGCACTGCAGACCTAAGGAAGTTGGGCACTGTAAAACGAAGTATGGTGGGCACTGCAGCCCTAAGTGAGTTGGGCACTGCAGCCCTAAGTAAAGTTGGGCACAGCAGCCCTAAGTAAGTTGGGCACTGTAAAACCAAGTAAGGTGGGCACTACAGCCCTAAATAAGTTGGGCACTGCAGCCTTAAGGTGGCTTGACACTGCAGTCCTAAGAAAGTTAGGCACTGCAGACCTAAGTAAGGTGAGCAATGCAGCCATAAGTTGGGCACTGCTGCCCTAAGTAAAGTTGGGCACTGCAGCCCTGCATAAGGTGGGCTGTGCAGCCAGAAGTATGGTGGTCACGGCAGCCCTAGGTATAGTTGGGCACTGCAGCCCTAAGTATGGTGGGCACTGCAGACCTAAGAAAGTTGGACACTGTAAAACCAAGTAGGGTGGGCACTGCATCCCTAAGTAAGGTGGGCACTGAAGCCCTTGGGAAGTTGGGCACTGCAACCTTAAGTTAGCTTGACACTGCAGTCCTAAGTAAGTTGGGCACTGCAGACCTAAGTAAGGTGAGCACTGCAGACCTAAGTAAGGTGAGCACTGCAGCAAAAAGTAAAGTTGGGCACTGCAGCCCTAAGTAAGCAGGGGACTGTAAAACCAAGTAAGGTGGCACTGAAGCCCTAAGTAAGTTGGGCACTGTAAAACCAAGTAAGGTGGGCACTACAGCCCTAAATAAGTTGGGCACTGCAGCCTTAAGGTGGCTTGACACTGCAGTCCTAAGAAAGTTAGGCACTGCAGACCTAAGTAAGGTGAGCAATGCAGCCATAAGTTGGGCACTGCTGCCCTAAGTAAAGTTGGGCACTGCAGCCCTGCATAAGGTGGGCTGTGCAGCCAGAAGTAGGGTGGTCATAGCAGTCCTATGTATAGTTGGGCACTGCAGCCCTAAGTATGGTGGGCACTGCAGACCTAAGAAAGTTGGACACTGTAAAACCAAGTAGGGTGGGCACTGCATCCCTAAGTAAGGTGGGCACTGAAGCCCTCGGGAAGTTGGGCACTGCAACCTTAAGTTAGCTTGACACTGCAGTCCTAAGTAAGTTGGGCACTGCAGACCTAAGTAAGGTGAGCACTGCAGCAAAAAGTAAAGTTGGGCACTGCAGCCCTAAGTAAGCAGGGGACTGTAAAACCAAGTAAGGTGGGCACTGAAGCCCTAAGTAAGTTGGGCACTGCAGCCGTAAGCTGGCTCGGCACTGCAGTCCTAAGAAAGTTAGGCACTGCAGACCTAAGTAAGGTGAGCACTGCAGCCCTGCATAAGGTGGGCTGTGCAGCCAGAATATGGTGGTCACGGCAGCCCTATGTATAGTTGGGCACTGCAGCCCTAAGTAAGGTGGGCACTGCAGACCTAAGTAAGGTGGGCACTGAAGCCCTAAGTAAGTTGGGCACTGTAAAACCAAGTAAGGTGGGCACTACAGCCCTAAATAAGTTGGGCACTGCAGCCTTAAGGTGGCTTGACACTGCAGTCCTAAGAAAGGCACTGCAGACCTAAGTAAGGTGAGCAATGCAGCCATAAGTTGGGCACTGCAGCCCTAAGTAAAGTTGGGCACTTCAGCCCTGCATAAGGTGGGCTGTGCAGCCAGAAGTATGGTGGTCATGGCAGCCCTATGTATAGTTGGGCACTGCAGCCCTAAGTATGGTGGGCACTGCAACCCTAAAAAAGTTGGACACTGTAAAACTAAGTAAGGTGTGCACTGCATCCCTAAGTAAGGTGGGCACTGAAGCCCTTGGGAAGTTTGGCACTGCAACTGTAAGTTAGCTTGACACTGCAGTCCTAAGTAAGTTGGGCACTGCAGACCTAAGTAAGGTGAGCACTGCAGACCTAAGTAAGGTGAGCACTGCAGCAAAAAGTAAAGTTGGGCACTGCAGCCCTAAGTAAGCAGGGGACTGTAAAACCAAGTAAGGTGGCACTGAAGCCCTAAGTAAGTTGGGCACTGCAGCCGTAAGGTGGCTCGGCACTGCAGTCCTAAGTAAGTTGGGCACTGGAGACCTAAGTAAGGTGAGCACTGCAGACCTAAGTAAGTTGGGCACTGTAAAACGAAGTATGGTGGGCACTGCAGCCCTAAGTGAGTTGGGCCCTGCGGCCCTAAGTAAAGTTGGGCACAGCAGCCCTAAGTAAGTTGGGCACTGTAAAACCAAGTAAGGTGGGCACTACAGCCCTAAATAAGTTGGGCACTGCAGCCTTAAGGTGGCTTGACACTGCAGTCCTAAGAAAGTTAGGCACTGCAGACCTAAGTAAGGTGAGCAATGCAGCCATAAGTTGGGCACTGCTGCCCTAAGTAAAGTTGGGCACTTCAGCCCTGCATAAGGTGGGCTGTGCAGCCAGAAGTATGGTGGTCATGGCAGCCCTATGTATAGTTGGGCACTGCAGCCCTAAGTATGGTGGGCACTGCAACCCTAAAAAAGTTGGACACTGTAAAACCAAGTAAGGTGTGCACTGCATCCCTAAGTAAGGTGGGCACTGAAGCCCTTGGGAAGTTGGGCACTGCAACTGTAAGTTAGCTTGACACTGCAGTCCTAAGTAAGTTGGGCACTGCAGACCTAAGTAAGGTGAGCACTGCAGACCTAAGTAAGGTGAGCACTGCAGCAAAAAGTAAAGTTGGGCACTGCAGCCCTAAGTAAGCAGGGGACTGTAAAACCAAGTAAGGTGGCACTGAAGCCCTAAGTAAGTTGGGCACTGGAGACCTAAGTAAGGTGAGCACTGCAGACCTAAGTAAGTTGGGCACTGTAAAACGAAGTATGGTGGGCACTGCAGCCCTAAGTGAGTTGGGCACTGCAGCCCTAAGTATGGTGGGCACTGCAGACCTAAGAAAGTTGGACACTGTAAAACCAAGTAGGGTGGGCACTGCATCCCTAAGTAAGGTGGGCACTGAAGCCCTCGGGAAGTTGGGCACTGCAACCGTAAGTTAGCTTGACACTGCAGTCCTAAGTAAGTTGGGCACTGCAGACCTAAGTAAGGTGAGCACTGCAGACCTAAGGTGAGCACTGCAGCAAAAAGTAAAGTTGGGCACTGCAGCCCTAAGTAAGCAGGGGACTGTAAAACCAAGTAAGGTGGGCACTGAAGCCCTAAGTAAGTTGGGCACTGCAGCCGTAAGCTGGCTCGGCACTGCAGTCCTAAGAAAGTTAGGCACTGCAGACCTAAGTAAGGTGAGCACTGCAGCCCTAAGTAAAGTTGGGCACTGCAGCCCTGCATAAGGTGGGCTGTGCAGCCAGAATATGGTGGTCACGGCAGCCCTATGTATAGTTGGGCACTGCAGCCCGAAGTAAGGTACGCACTGCAGACCTAAGTGAGTTGGGCACTGCAGCCCTAAGTAAAGTTGGGCACAGCAGCCCTAAGTAAGTTGGGCACTGTAAAACCAAGTAAGGTGGGCACTACAGCCCTAAATAAGTTGGGCACTGCAGCCTTAAGGTGGCTTGACACTGCAGTCCTAAGAAAGGCACTGCAGACCTAAGTAAGGTGAGCGATGCAGCCATAAGTTGGGCACTGCAGTCCTAAGTAAGTTGGGCACTGCAGACCTAAATAAGGTGAGCACTGCAGACCTAAGTAAGGTGAGCACTGCAGACCTAAGAAAGTTGTTCACTGCAGCCCTAAGTAAGTAGGGGACTGTAAAACCAAGTAAGGTGGGCACTGAAGCCCTAAGTAAGTTGGGCACTGTAAAACCAAGTAAGGTGGGCAGTGCAGCCCTAAGTAAGGTGGGCACTGTAAAACCAAGTAAAGTGAGCACTGAAGCCCTAAGTAAGTTGGGCACTGCAGCCCTAAGTTTGACACTGTAAAACCAAGTAAGGTGGGCACTGCATCCCTAAGTAAGGTGGGCACTGAAGCCCTCGGGAAGTTGGGCACTGCAACCGTAAGTTAGCTTGACACTGCAGTCCTAAGTAAGTTGGGCACTGCAGACCTAAGTAAGGTGAGCACTGCAGACCTAAGGTGAGCACTGCAGCAAAAAGTAAAGTTGGGCACTGCAGCCCTAAGTAAGCAGGGGACTGTAAAACCAAGTAAGGTGGGCACTGAAGCCCTAAGTAAGGTGGGCACTGAAGCCCTTGGGAAGTTGGGCACTGCAACTGTAAGTTAGCTTGACACTGCAGTCCTAAGTAAGTTGGGCACTGCAGACCTAAGTAAGGTGAGCACTGCAGACCTAAGTAAGGTGAGCACTGCAGCAAAAAGTAAAGTTGGGCACTGCAGCCCTAAGTAAGCAGGGGACTGTAAAACCAAGTAAGGTGGCACTGAAGCCCTAATTAAGTTGGGCACAGTAGCCGTAAGTTGGCTCGGCAGTGCAGTCCTTGTAAGTTGGGCACTGCAGACCTATGTGAGCACTGCAGACCTAAGGAAGTTGGGCACTGTAAAACGAAGTATGGTGGGCACTGCAGCCCTAAGTGAGTTGGGCACTGCAGCCCTAAGTAAAGTTGGGCACAGCAGCCCTAAGTAAGTTGGGCACTGTAAAACCAAGTAAGGTGGGCACTACAGCCCTAAATAAGTTGGGCACTGCAGCCTTAAGGTGGCTTGACACTGCAGTCCTAAGAAAGTTAGGCACTGCAGACCTAAGTAAGGTGAGCAATGCAGCCATAAGTTGGGCACTGCTGCCCTAAGTAAAGTTGGGCACTGCAGCCCTGCATAAGGTGGGCTGTGCAGCCAGAAGTATGGTGGTCACGGCAGCCCTAGGTATAGTTGGGCACTGCAGCCCTAAGTATGGTGGGCACTGCAGACCTAAGAAAGTTGGACACTGTAAAACCAAGTAGGGTGGGCACTGCATCCCTAAGTAAGGTGGGCACTGAAGCCCTTGGGAAGTTGGGCACTGCAACCTTAAGTTAGCTTGACACTGCAGTCCTAAGTAAGTTGGGCACTGCAGACCTAAGTAAGGTGAGCACTGCAGACCTAAGTAAGGTGAGCACTGCAGCAAAAAGTAAAGTTGGGCACTGCAGCCCTAAGTAAGCAGGGGACTGTAAAACCAAGTAAGGTGGCACTGAAGCCCTAAGTAAGTTGGGCACTGTAAAACCAAGTAAGGTGGGCACTACAGCCCTAAATAAGTTGGGCACTGCAGCCTTAAGGTGGCTTGACACTGCAGTCCTAAGAAAGTTAGGCACTGCAGACCTAAGTAAGGTGAGCAATGCAGCCATAAGTTGGGCACTGCTGCCCTAAGTAAAGTTGGGCACTGCAGCCCTGCATAAGGTGGGCTGTGCAGCCAGAAGTAGGGTGGTCATAGCAGTCCTATGTATAGTTGGGCACTGCAGCCCTAAGTATGGTGGGCACTGCAGACCTAAGAAAGTTGGACACTGTAAAACCAAGTAGGGTGGGCACTGCATCCCTAAGTAAGGTGGGCACTGAAGCCCTCGGGAAGTTGGGCACTGCAACCTTAAGTTAGCTTGACACTGCAGTCCTAAGTAAGTTGGGCACTGCAGACCTAAGTAAGGTGAGCACTGCAGCAAAAAGTAAAGTTGGGCACTGCAGCCCTAAGTAAGCAGGGGACTGTAAAACCAAGTAAGGTGGGCACTGAAGCCCTAAGTAAGTTGGGCACTGCAGCCGTAAGCTGGCTCGGCACTGCAGTCCTAAGAAAGTTAGGCACTGCAGACCTAAGTAAGGTGAGCACTGCAGCCCTGCATAAGGTGGGCTGTGCAGCCAGAATATGGTGGTCACGGCAGCCCTATGTATAGTTGGGCACTGCAGCCCTAAGTAAGGTGGGCACTGCAGACCTAAGTAAGGTGGGCACTGAAGCCCTAAGTAAGTTGGGCACTGTAAAACCAAGTAAGGTGGGCACTACAGCCCTAAATAAGTTGGGCACTGCAGCCTTAAGGTGGCTTGACACTGCAGTCCTAAGAAAGGCACTGCAGACCTAAGTAAGGTGAGCAATGCAGCCATAAGTTGGGCACTGCAGCCCTAAGTAAAGTTGGGCACTTCAGCCCTGCATAAGGTGGGCTGTGCAGCCAGAAGTATGGTGGTCATGGCAGCCCTATGTATAGTTGGGCACTGCAGCCCTAAGTATGGTGGGCACTGCAACCCTAAAAAAGTTGGACACTGTAAAACTAAGTAAGGTGTGCACTGCATCCCTAAGTAAGGTGGGCACTGAAGCCCTTGGGAAGTTTGGCACTGCAACTGTAAGTTAGCTTGACACTGCAGTCCTAAGTAAGTTGGGCACTGCAGACCTAAGTAAGGTGAGCACTGCAGACCTAAGTAAGGTGAGCACTGCAGCAAAAAGTAAAGTTGGGCACTGCAGCCCTAAGTAAGCAGGGGACTGTAAAACCAAGTAAGGTGGCACTGAAGCCCTAAGTAAGTTGGGCACTGCAGCCGTAAGGTGGCTCGGCACTGCAGTCCTAAGTAAGTTGGGCACTGGAGACCTAAGTAAGGTGAGCACTGCAGACCTAAGTAAGTTGGGCACTGTAAAACGAAGTATGGTGGGCACTGCAGCCCTAAGTGAGTTGGGCCCTGCGGCCCTAAGTAAAGTTGGGCACAGCAGCCCTAAGTAAGTTGGGCACTGTAAAACCAAGTAAGGTGGGCACTACAGCCCTAAATAAGTTGGGCACTGCAGCCTTAAGGTGGCTTGACACTGCAGTCCTAAGAAAGTTAGGCACTGCAGACCTAAGTAAGGTGAGCAATGCAGCCATAAGTTGGGCACTGCTGCCCTAAGTAAAGTTGGGCACTTCAGCCCTGCATAAGGTGGGCTGTGCAGCCAGAAGTATGGTGGTCATGGCAGCCCTATGTATAGTTGGGCACTGCAGCCCTAAGTATGGTGGGCACTGCAACCCTAAAAAAGTTGGACACTGTAAAACCAAGTAAGGTGTGCACTGCATCCCTAAGTAAGGTGGGCACTGAAGCCCTTGGGAAGTTGGGCACTGCAACTGTAAGTTAGCTTGACACTGCAGTCCTAAGTAAGTTGGGCACTGCAGACCTAAGTAAGGTGAGCACTGCAGACCTAAGTAAGGTGAGCACTGCAGCAAAAAGTAAAGTTGGGCACTGCAGCCCTAAGTAAGCAGGGGACTGTAAAACCAAGTAAGGTGGCACTGAAGCCCTAAGTAAGTTGGGCACTGGAGACCTAAGTAAGGTGAGCACTGCAGACCTAAGTAAGTTGGGCACTGTAAAACGAAGTATGGTGGGCACTGCAGCCCTAAGTGAGTTGGGCACTGCAGCCCTAAGTATGGTGGGCACTGCAGACCTAAGAAAGTTGGACACTGTAAAACCAAGTAGGGTGGGCACTGCATCACTAAGTAAGGTGGGCACTGAAGCCCTCGGGAAGTTGGGCACTGCAACCGTAAGTTAGCTTGACACTGCAGTCCTAAGTAAGTTGGGCACTGCAGACCTAAGTAAGGTGAGCACTGCAGACCTAAGGTGAGCACTGCAGCAAAAAGTAAAGTTGGGCACTGCAGCCCTAAGTAAGCAGGGGACTGTAAAACCAAGTAAGGTGGGCACTGAAGCCCTAAGTAAGTTGGGCACTGCAGCCGTAAGCTGGCTCGGCACTGCAGTCCTAAGAAAGTTAGGCACTGCAGACCTAAGTAAGGTGAGCACTGCAGCCCTAAGTAAAGTTGGGCACTGCAGCCCTGCATAAGGTGGGCTGTGCAGCCAGAATATGGTGGTCACGGCAGCCCTATGTATAGTTGGGCACTGCAGCCCGAAGTAAGGTACGCACTGCAGACCTAAGTGAGTTGGGCACTGCAGCCCTAAGTAAAGTTGGGCACAGCAGCCCTAAGTAAGTTGGGCACTGTAAAACCAAGTAAGGTGGGCACTACAGCCCTAAATAAGTTGGGCACTGCAGCCTTAAGGTGGCTTGACACTGCAGTCCTAAGAAAGGCACTGCAGACCTAAGTAAGGTGAGCGATGCAGCCATAAGTTGGGCACTGCAGTCCTAAGTAAGTTGGGCACTGCAGACCTAAATAAGGTGAGCACTGCAGACCTAAGTAAGGTGAGCACTGCAGACCTAAGAAAGTTGTTCACTGCAGCCCTAAGTAAGTAGGGGACTGTAAAACCAAGTAAGGTGGGCACTGAAGCCCTAAGTAAGTTGGGCACTGTAAAACCAAGTAAGGTGGGCAGTGCAGCCCTAAGTAAGGTGGGCACTGTAAAACCAAGTAAAGTGAGCACTGAAGCCCTAAGTAAGTTGGGCACTGCAGCCCTAAGTTTGACACTGTAAAACCAAGTAAGGTGGGCACTGCATCCCTAAGTAAGGTGGGCACTGAAGCCCTCGGGAAGTTGGGCACTGCAACCGTAAGTTAGCTTGACACTGCAGTCCTAAGTAAGTTGGGCACTGCAGACCTAAGTAAGGTGAGCACTGCAGACCTAAGGTGAGCACTGCAGCAAAAAGTAAAGTTGGGCACTGCAGCCCTAAGTAAGCAGGGGACTGTAAAACCAAGTAAGGTGGGCACTGAAGCCCTAAGTAAGGTGGGCACTGAAGCCCTTGGGAAGTTGGGCACTGCAACTGTAAGTTAGCTTGACACTGCAGTCCTAAGTAAGTTGGGCACTGCAGACCTAAGTAAGGTGAGCACTGCAGACCTAAGTAAGGTGAGCACTGCAGCAAAAAGTAAAGTTGGGCACTGCAGCCCTAAGTAAGCAGGGGACTGTAAAACCAAGTAAGGTGGCACTGAAGCCCTAATTAAGTTGGGCACAGTAGCCGTAAGTTGGCTCGGCAGTGCAGTCCTTGTAAGTTGGGCACTGCAGACCTATGTGAGCACTGCAGACCTAAGGAAGTTGGGCACTGTAAAACGAAGTATGGTGGGCACTGCAGCCCTAAGTGAGTTGGGCACTGCAGCCCTAAGTAAAGTTGGGCACAGCAGCCCTAAGTAAGTTGGGCACTGTAAAACCAAGTAAGGTGGGCACTACAGCCCTAAATAAGTTGGGCACTGCAGCCTTAAGGTGGCTTGACACTGCAGTCCTAAGAAAGTTAGGCACTGCAGACCTAAGTAAGGTGAGCAATGCAGCCATAAGTTGGGCACTGCTGCCCTAAGTAAAGTTGGGCACTGCAGCCCTGCATAAGGTGGGCTGTGCAGCCAGAAGTATGGTGGTCACGGCAGCCCTAGGTATAGTTGGGCACTGCAGCCCTAAGTATGGTGGGCACTGCAGACCTAAGAAAGTTGGACACTGTAAAACCAAGTAGGGTGGGCACTGCATCCCTAAGTAAGGTGGGCACTGAAGCCCTTGGGAAGTTGGGCACTGCAACCTTAAGTTAGCTTGACACTGCAGTCCTAAGTAAGTTGGGCACTGCAGACCTAAGTAAGGTGAGCACTGCAGACCTAAGTAAGGTGAGCACTGCAGCAAAAAGTAAAGTTGGGCACTGCAGCCCTAAGTAAGCAGGGGACTGTAAAACCAAGTAAGGTGGGCACTGAAGCCCTAAGTAAGTTGGGCACTGTAAAACCAAGTAAGGTGGGCACTACAGCCCTAAATAAGTTGGGCACTGCAGCCTTAAGGTGGCTTGACACTGCAGTCCTAAGAAAGTTAGGCACTGCAGACCTAAGTAAGGTGAGCAATGCAGCCATAAGTTGGGCACTGCTGCCCTAAGTAAAGTTGGGCACTGCAGCCCTGCATAAGGTGGGCTGTGCAGCCAGAAGTAGGGTGGTCATAGCAGTCCTATGTATAGTTGGGCACTGCAGCCCTAAGTATGGTGGGCACTGCAGACCTAAGAAAGTTGGACACTGTAAAACCAAGTAGGGTGGGCACTGCATCCCTAAGTAAGGTGGGCACTGAAGCCCTCGGGAAGTTGGGCACTGCAACCGTAAGTTAGCTTGACACTGCAGTCCTAAGTAAGTTGGGCACTGCAGACCTAAGTAAGCAGGGGACTGTAAAACCAAGTAAGGTGGGCACTGAAGCCCTAAGTAAGTTGGGCACTGCAGCCGTAAGCTGGCTCGGCACTGCAGTCCTAAGAAAGTTAGGCACTGCAGACCTAAGTAAGGTGAGCACTGCAGCCCTAAGTAAAGTTGCGCACTGCAGCCCTGCATAAGGTGGGCTGTGCAGCCAGAATATGGTGGTCACGGCAGCCCTATGTATAGTTGGGCACTGCAGCCCTAAGTAAGGTGGGCACTGCAGCCCTAAGTAAGGTGGGCACTGAAGCCCTAAGTAAGTTGGGCACTGTAAAACCAAGTAAGGTGGGCGCTGCATCCCTAAGTAAGGTTGGCACTGAAGCCCTTGGGAAGTTGGGCACTGCAACTGTAAGTTAGCTTGACACTGCAGACCTAAGTAAGGTGAGCACTGCAGACCTAAGAAAGTTGTTCACTGCAGCCCTAAGTAAGTAGGGGACTGTAAAACCAAGTAAGGTGGGCACTGAAGCCCTAAGTAAGTTGGGCACTGTAAAACCAAGTAAGGTGGGCAGTGCAGCCCTAAGTAAGGTGGGCACTGTAAAACCAAGTAAAGTGAGCACTGAAGCCCTAAGTAAGTTGGGCACTGCAGCCCTAAGTTTGACACTGTAAAACCAAGTAAGGTGGGCACTGCATCCCTAAGTAAGGTGGGCACTGAAGCCCTCGGGAAGTTGGGCACTGCAACCGTAAGTTAGCTTGACACTGCAGTCCTAAGTAAGTTGGGCACTGCAGACCTAAGTAAGTTGGGCACTGTAAAACGAAGTATGGTGGGCACTGCAGCCCTAAGTGAGTTGGGCACTGCAGCCCTAAGTAAAGTTGGGCACAGCAGCCCTAAGTAAGTTGGGCACTGTAAAACCAAGTAAGGTGGGCACTACAGCCCTAAATAAGTTGGGCACTGCAGCCTTAAGGTGGCTTGACACTGCAGTCCTAAGAAAGTTAGGCACTGCAGACCTAAGTAAGGTGAGCAATGCAGCCATAAGTTGGGCACTGCTGCCCTATGTAAAGTTGGGCACTGCAGCCCTGCATAAGGTGGGCTGTGCAGCCAGAAGTAGGGTGGTCATAGCAGTCCTATGTATAGTTGGGCACTGCAGCCCTAAGTATGGTGGGCACTGCAGACCTAAGAAAGTTGGACACTGTAAAACCAAGTAGGGTGGGCACTGCATCCCTAGGTAAGGTGGGCACTGAAGCCCTTGGGAAGTTGGGCACTGCAACCGTAAGTTAGCTTGACACTGCAGTCCTAAGTAAGTTGGGCACTGCAGACCTAAGTAAGGTGAGCACTGCAGACCTAAGAAAGGTGAGCACTGCAGCAAAAAGTAAAGTTGGGCACTGCAGCCCTAAGTAAGCAGGGGACTGTAAAACCAAGTAAGGTGGGCACTGAAGCCCTAAGTAAGTTGGGCACTGCAGCCGTAAGCTGGCTCGGCACTGCAGTCCTAAGAAAGTTAGGCACTGCAGACCTAAGTAAGGTGAGCACTGCAGCCCTGAGTAAAGTTGGGCACTGCAGCCCTGCATAAGGTGGGCTGTGCAGCCAGAATATGGTGGTCACGGCAGCCCTATGTATAGTTGGGCACTGCAGCCCTAAGTAAGGTGGGCACTGCAGACCTAAGTAAGGTGGGCACTGAAGCCCTAAGTAAGTTGGGCACTGTAAAACCAAGTAAGGTGGGCACTACAGCCCTAAATAAGTTGGGCACTGCAGCCTTAAGGTGGCTTGACACTGCAGTCCTAAGAAAGGCACTGCAGACCTAAGTAAGGTGAGCAATGCAGCCATAAGTTGGGCACTGCAGCCCTAAGTAAAGTTGGGCACTTCAGCCCTGCATAAGGTGGGCTGTGCAGCCAGAAGTATGGTGGTCATGGCAGCCCTATGTATAGTTGGGCACTGCAGCCCTAAGTATGGTGGGCACTGCAACCCTAAAAAAGTTGGACACTGTAAAACTAAGTAAGGTGTGCACTGCATCCCTAAGTAAGGTGGGCACTGAAGCCCTTGGGAAGTTTGGCACTGCAACTGTAAGTTAGCTTGACACTGCAGTCCTAAGTAAGTTGGGCACTGCAGACCTAAGTAAGGTGAGCACTGCAGACCTAAGTAAGGTGAGCACTGCAGCAAAAAGTAAAGTTGGGCACTGCAGCCCTAAGTAAGCAGGGGACTGTAAAACCAAGTAAGGTGGCACTGAAGCCCTAAGTAAGTTGGGCACTGCAGCCGTAAGGTGGCTCGGCACTGCAGTCCTAAGTAAGTTGGGCACTGGAGACCTAAGTAAGGTGAGCACTGCAGACCTAAGTAAGTTGGGCACTGTAAAACGAAGTATGGTGGGCACTGCAGCCCTAAGTGAGTTGGGCCCTGCGGCCCTAAGTAAAGTTGGGCACAGCAGCCCTAAGTAAGTTGGGCACTGTAAAACCAAGTAAGGTGGGCACTACAGCCCTAAATAAGTTGGGCACTGCAGCCTTAAGGTGGCTTGACACTGCAGTCCTAAGAAAGTTAGGCACTGCAGACCTAAGTAAGGTGAGCAATGCAGCCATAAGTTGGGCACTGCAGCCCTAAGTAAAGTTGGGCACTGCAGCCCTGCATAAGGTGGGCTGTGCAGCCAGAAGTAGGGTGGTCATGGCAGCCCTATGTATAGTTGGGCACTGCAGCCCTAAGTATGGTGGGCACTGCAGACCTAAGAAAGTTGGACACTGTAAAACCAAGTAGGGTGGGCACTGCATCCCTAAGTAAGGTGGGCACTGAAGTCCTCGGGAAGTTGGGCACTGCAACCGTAAGTTAGCTTGACACTGCAGTCCTAAGTAAGTTGGGCACTGCAGACCTAAGTAAGGTGAGCACTGCAGACCTAAGAAAGGTGAGCACTGCAGCAAAAAGTAAAGTTGGGCACTGCAGCCCTAAGTAAGCAGGGGACTGTAAAACCAAGTAAGGTGGGCACTGAAGCCCTAAGTAAGTTGGGCACTGCAGCCGTAAGCTGGCTCGGCACTGCAGTCCTAAGAAAGTTAGGCACTGCAGACCTAAGTAAGGTGAGCACTGCAGCCCTAAGTAAAGTTGGGCACTGCAGCCCTGCATAAGGTGGGCTGTGCAGCCAGAATATGGTGGTCACGGCAGCCCTATGTATAGTTGGGCACTGCAGCCCTAAGTAAGGTGGGCACTGCAGACTTAAGTAAGGTGGGCACTGAAGCCCTAAGTAAGTTGGGCACTGTAAAACCAAGTAAGGTGGGCACTACAGCCCTAAATAAGTTGGGCACAGCAGCCTTAAGGTGGCTTGACACTGCAGTCCTAAGAAAGTTAGGCACTGCAGACCTAAGTAAGGTGAGCAATGCAGCCATAAGTTGGGCACTGCTGCCCTAAGTAAAGTTGGGCACTGCAGCCCTGCATAAGGTGGGCTGTGCAGCCAGAAGTATGGTGGTCACGGCAGCCCTAGGTATAGTTGGGCACTGCAGCCCTAAGTATGGTGGGCACTGCAGACCTAAGAAAGTTGGACACTGTAAAACCAAGTAGGGTGGGCACTGCATCCCTAAGTAAGGTGGGCACTGAAGCCCTTGGGAAGTTGGGCACTGCAACCGTAAGTTAGCTTGACACTGCAGTCCTAAGTAAGTTGGGCACTGCAGACCTAAGTAAGGTGAGCACTGCAGACCTAAGAAAGGTGAGCACTGCAGCAAAAAGTAAAGTTGGGCACTGCAGCCCTAAGTAAGCAGGGGACTGTAAAACCAAGTAAGGTGGGCACTGAAGCCCTAAGTAAGTTGGGCACTGCAGCCGTAAGCTGGCTCGGCACTGCAGTCCTAAGAAAGTTAGGCACTGCAGACCTAAGTAAGGTGAGCACTGCAGCCCTGAGTAAAGTTGGGCACTGCAGCCCTGCATAAGGTGGGCTGTGCAGCCAGAATATGGTGGTCACGGCAGCCCTATGTATAGTTGGGCACTGCAGCCCTAAGTAAGGTGGGCACTGCAGACCTAAGTAAGGTGGGCACTGAAGCCCTAAGTAAGTTGGGCACTGTAAAACCAAGTAAGGTGGGCACTACAGCCCTAAATAAGTTGGGCACTGCAGCCTTAAGGTGGCTTGACACTGCAGTCCTAAGAAAGTTAGGCACTGCAGACCTAAGTAAGGTGAGCAATGCAGCCATAAGTTGGGCACTGCTGCCCTAAGTAAAGTTGGGCACTGCAGCCCTGCATAAGGTGGGCTGTGCAGCCAGAAGTAGGGTGGTCATAGCAGTCCTATGTATAGTTGGGCACTGCAGCCCTAAGTATGGTGGGCACTGCAGACCTAAGAAAGTTGGACACTGTAAAACCAAGTAGGGTGGGCACTGCATCCCTAAGTAAGGTGGGCACTGAAGCCCTCGGGAAGTTGGGCACTGCAACCGTAAGTTAGCTTGACACTGCAGTCCTAAGTAAGTTGGGCACTGCAGACCTAAGTAAGCAGGGGACTGTAAAACCAAGTAAGGTGGGCACTGAAGCCCTAAGTAAGTTGGGCACTGCAGCCGTAAGCTGGCTCGGCACTGCAGTCCTAAGAAAGTTAGGCACTGCAGACCTAAGTAAGGTGAGCACTGCAGCCCTAAGTAAAGTTGCGCACTGCAGCCCTGCATAAGGTGGGCTGTGCAGCCAGAATATGGTGGTCACGGCAGCCCTATGTATAGTTGGGCACTGCAGCCCTAAGTAAGGTGGGCACTGCAGCCCTAAGTAAGGTGGGCACTGAAGCCCTAAGTAAGTTGGGCACTGTAAAACCAAGTAAGGTGGGCGCTGCATCCCTAAGTAAGGTTGGCACTGAAGCCCTTGGGAAGTTGGGCACTGCAACTGTAAGTTAGCTTGACACTGCAGACCTAAGTAAGGTGAGCACTGCAGACCTAAGAAAGTTGTTCACTGCAGCCCTAAGTAAGTAGGGGACTGTAAAACCAAGTAAGGTGGGCACTGAAGCCCTAAGTAAGTTGGGCACTGTAAAACCAAGTAAGGTGGGCAGTGCAGCCCTAAGTAAGGTGGGCACTGTAAAACCAAGTAAAGTGAGCACTGAAGCCCTAAGTAAGTTGGGCACTGCAGCCCTAAGTTTGACACTGTAAAACCAAGTAAGGTGGGCACTGCATCCCTAAGTAAGGTGGGCACTGAAGCCCTCGGGAAGTTGGGCACTGCAACCGTAAGTTAGCTTGACACTGCAGTCCTAAGTAAGTTGGGCACTGCAGACCTAAGTAAGTTGGGCACTGTAAAACGAAGTATGGTGGGCACTGCAGCCCTAAGTGAGTTGGGCACTGCAGCCCTAAGTAAAGTTGGGCACAGCAGCCCTAAGTAAGTTGGGCACTGTAAAACCAAGTAAGGTGGGCACTACAGCCCTAAATAAGTTGGGCACTGCAGCCTTAAGGTGGCTTGACACTGCAGTCCTAAGAAAGTTAGGCACTGCAGACCTAAGTAAGGTGAGCAATGCAGCCATAAGTTGGGCACTGCTGCCCTATGTAAAGTTGGGCACTGCAGCCCTGCATAAGGTGGGCTGTGCAGCCAGAAGTAGGGTGGTCATAGCAGTCCTATGTATAGTTGGGCACTGCAGCCCTAAGTATGGTGGGCACTGCAGACCTAAGAAAGTTGGACACTGTAAAACCAAGTAGGGTGGGCACTGCATCCCTAGGTAAGGTGGGCACTGAAGCCCTTGGGAAGTTGGGCACTGCAACCGTAAGTTAGCTTGACACTGCAGTCCTAAGTAAGTTGGGCACTGCAGACCTAAGTAAGGTGAGCACTGCAGACCTAAGAAAGGTGAGCACTGCAGCAAAAAGTAAAGTTGGGCACTGCAGCCCTAAGTAAGCAGGGGACTGTAAAACCAAGTAAGGTGGGCACTGAAGCCCTAAGTAAGTTGGGCACTGCAGCCGTAAGCTGGCTCGGCACTGCAGTCCTAAGAAAGTTAGGCACTGCAGACCTAAGTAAGGTGAGCACTGCAGCCCTGAGTAAAGTTGGGCACTGCAGCCCTGCATAAGGTGGGCTGTGCAGCCAGAATATGGTGGTCACGGCAGCCCTATGTATAGTTGGGCACTGCAGCCCTAAGTAAGGTGGGCACTGCAGACCTAAGTAAGGTGGGCACTGAAGCCCTAAGTAAGTTGGGCACTGTAAAACCAAGTAAGGTGGGCACTACAGCCCTAAATAAGTTGGGCACTGCAGCCTTAAGGTGGCTTGACACTGCAGTCCTAAGAAAGGCACTGCAGACCTAAGTAAGGTGAGCAATGCAGCCATAAGTTGGGCACTGCAGCCCTAAGTAAAGTTGGGCACTTCAGCCCTGCATAAGGTGGGCTGTGCAGCCAGAAGTATGGTGGTCATGGCAGCCCTATGTATAGTTGGGCACTGCAGCCCTAAGTATGGTGGGCACTGCAACCCTAAAAAAGTTGGACACTGTAAAACTAAGTAAGGTGTGCACTGCATCCCTAAGTAAGGTGGGCACTGAAGCCCTTGGGAAGTTTGGCACTGCAACTGTAAGTTAGCTTGACACTGCAGTCCTAAGTAAGTTGGGCACTGCAGACCTAAGTAAGGTGAGCACTGCAGACCTAAGTAAGGTGAGCACTGCAGCAAAAAGTAAAGTTGGGCACTGCAGCCCTAAGTAAGCAGGGGACTGTAAAACCAAGTAAGGTGGCACTGAAGCCCTAAGTAAGTTGGGCACTGCAGCCGTAAGGTGGCTCGGCACTGCAGTCCTAAGTAAGTTGGGCACTGGAGACCTAAGTAAGGTGAGCACTGCAGACCTAAGTAAGTTGGGCACTGTAAAACGAAGTATGGTGGGCACTGCAGCCCTAAGTGAGTTGGGCCCTGCGGCCCTAAGTAAAGTTGGGCACAGCAGCCCTAAGTAAGTTGGGCACTGTAAAACCAAGTAAGGTGGGCACTACAGCCCTAAATAAGTTGGGCACTGCAGCCTTAAGGTGGCTTGACACTGCAGTCCTAAGAAAGTTAGGCACTGCAGACCTAAGTAAGGTGAGCAATGCAGCCATAAGTTGGGCACTGCAGCCCTAAGTAAAGTTGGGCACTGCAGCCCTGCATAAGGTGGGCTGTGCAGCCAGAAGTAGGGTGGTCATGGCAGCCCTATGTATAGTTGGGCACTGCAGCCCTAAGTATGGTGGGCACTGCAGACCTAAGAAAGTTGGACACTGTAAAACCAAGTAGGGTGGGCACTGCATCCCTAAGTAAGGTGGGCACTGAAGTCCTCGGGAAGTTGGGCACTGCAACCGTAAGTTAGCTTGACACTGCAGTCCTAAGTAAGTTGGGCACTGCAGACCTAAGTAAGGTGAGCACTGCAGACCTAAGAAAGGTGAGCACTGCAGCAAAAAGTAAAGTTGGGCACTGCAGCCCTAAGTAAGCAGGGGACTGTAAAACCAAGTAAGGTGGGCACTGAAGCCCTAAGTAAGTTGGGCACTGCAGCCGTAAGCTGGCTCGGCACTGCAGTCCTAAGAAAGTTAGGCACTGCAGACCTAAGTAAGGTGAGCACTGCAGCCCTAAGTAAAGTTGGGCACTGCAGCCCTGCATAAGGTGGGCTGTGCAGCCAGAATATGGTGGTCACGGCAGCCCTATGTATAGTTGGGCACTGCAGCCCTAAGTAAGGTGGGCACTGCAGACTTAAGTAAGGTGGGCACTGAAGCCCTAAGTAAGTTGGGCACTGTAAAACCAAGTAAGGTGGGCACTACAGCCCTAAATAAGTTGGGCACAGCAGCCTTAAGGTGGCTTGACACTGCAGTCCTAAGAAAGTTAGGCACTGCAGACCTAAGTAAGGTGAGCAATGCAGCCATAAGTTGGGCACTGCTGCCCTAAGTAAAGTTGGGCACTGCAGCCCTGCATAAGGTGGGCTGTGCAGCCAGAAGTATGGTGGTCACGGCAGCCCTAGGTATAGTTGGGCACTGCAGCCCTAAGTATGGTGGGCACTGCAGACCTAAGAAAGTTGGACACTGTAAAACCAAGTAGGGTGGGCACTGCATCCCTAAGTAAGGTGGGCACTGAAGCCCTTGGGAAGTTGGGCACTGCAACCGTAAGTTAGCTTGACACTGCAGTCCTAAGTAAGTTGGGCACTGCAGACCTAAGTAAGGTGAGCACTGCAGACCTAAGAAAGGTGAGCACTGCAGCAAAAAGTAAAGTTGGGCACTGCAGCCCTAAGTAAGCAGGGGACTGTAAAACCAAGTAAGGTGGGCACTGAAGCCCTAAGTAAGTTGGGCACTGCAGCCGTAAGCTGGCTCGGCACTGCAGTCCTAAGAAAGTTAGGCACTGCAGACCTAAGTAAGGTGAGCACTGCAGCCCTGAGTAAAGTTGGGCACTGCAGCCCTGCATAAGGTGGGCTGTGCAGCCAGAATATGGTGGTCACGGCAGCCCTATGTATAGTTGGGCACTGCAGCCCTAAGTAAGGTGGGCACTGCAGACCTAAGTAAGGTGGGCACTGAAGCCCTAAGTAAGTTGGGCACTGTAAAACCAAGTAAGGTGGGCACTACAGCCCTAAATAAGTTGGGCACTGCAGCCTTAAGGTGGCTTGACACTGCAGTCCTAAGAAAGGCACTGCAGACCTAAGTAAGGTGAGCAATGCAGCCATAAGTTGGGCACTGCAGCCCTAAGTAAAGTTGGGCACTTCAGCCCTGCATAAGGTGGGCTGTGCAGCCAGAAGTATGGTGGTCATGGCAGCCCTATGTATAGTTGGGCACTGCAGCCCTAAGTATGGTGGGCACTGCAACCCTAAAAAAGTTGGACACTGTAAAACTAAGTAAGGTGTGCACTGCATCCCTAAGTAAGGTGGGCACTGAAGCCCTTGGGAAGTTTGGCACTGCAACTGTAAGTTAGCTTGACACTGCAGTCCTAAGTAAGTTGGGCACTGCAGACCTAAGTAAGGTGAGCACTGCAGACCTAAGTAAGGTGAGCACTGCAGCAAAAAGTAAAGTTGGGCACTGCAGCCCTAAGTAAGCAGGGGACTGTAAAACCAAGTAAGGTGGCACTGAAGCCCTAAGTAAGTTGGGCACTGCAGCCGTAAGGTGGCTCGGCACTGCAGTCCTAAGTAAGTTGGGCACTGGAGACCTAAGTAAGGTGAGCACTGCAGACCTAAGTAAGTTGGGCACTGTAAAACGAAGTATGGTGGGCACTGCAGCCCTAAGTGAGTTGGGCCCTGCGGCCCTAAGTAAAGTTGGGCACAGCAGCCCTAAGTAAGTTGGGCACTGTAAAACCAAGTAAGGTGGGCACTACAGCCCTAAATAAGTTGGGCACTGCAGCCTTAAGGTGGCTTGACACTGCAGTCCTAAGAAAGTTAGGCACTGCAGACCTAAGTAAGGTGAGCAATGCAGCCATAAGTTGGGCACTGCTGCCCTAAGTAAAGTTGGGCACTGCAGCCCTGCATAAGGTGGGCTGTGCAGCCAGAAGTATGGTGGTCATGGCAGCCCTATGTATAGTTGGGCACTGCAGCCCTAAGTATGGTGGGCACTGCAACCCTAAAAAAGTTGGACACTGTAAAACCAAGTAAGGTGTGCACTGCATCCCTAAGTAAGGTGGGCACTGAAGCCCTTGGGAAGTTGGGCACTGCAACTGTAAGTTAGCTTGACACTGCAGTCCTAAGTAAGTTGGGCACTGCAGACCTAAGTAAGGTGAGCACTGCAGACCTAAGTAAGGTGAGCACTGCAGCAAAAAGTAAAGTTGGGCACTGCAGCCCTAAGTAAGCAGGGGACTGTAAAACCAAGTAAGGTGGCACTGAAGCCCTAAGTAAGTTGGGCACTGCAGCCGTAAGGTGGCTCGGCACTGCAGTCCTAAGTAAGTTGGGCACTGGAGACCTAAGTAAGGTGAGCACTGCAGACCTAAGTAAGTTGGGCACTGTAAAACGAAGTATGGTGGGCACTGCAGCCCTAAGTGAGTTGGGCCCTGCGGCCCTAAGTAAAGTTGGGCACAGCAGCCCTAAGTAAGTTGGGCACTGTAAAACCAAGTAAGGTGGGCACTACAGCCCTAAATAAGTTGGGCACTGCAGCCTTAAGGTGGCTTGACACTGCAGTCCTAAGAAAGTTAGGCACTGCAGACCTAAGTAAGGTGAGCAATGCAGCCATAAGTTGGGCACTGCTGCCCTAAGTAAAGTTGGGCACTGCAGCCCTGCATAAGGTGGGCTGTGCAGCCAGAAGTAGGGTGGTCATAGCAGTCCTATGTATAGTTGGGCACTGCAGCCCTAAGTATGGTGGGCACTGCAGACCTAAGAAAGTTGGACACTGTAAAACCAAGTAGGGTGGGCACTGCATCCCTAAGTAAGGTGGGCACTGAAGCCCTCGGGAAGTTGGGCACTGCAACCGTAAGTTAGCTTGACACTGCAGTCCTAAGTAAGTTGGGCACTGCAGACCTAAGTAAGGTGAGCACTGCAGACCTAAGGTGAGCACTGCAGCAAAAAGTAAAGTTGGGCACTGCAGCCCTAAGTAAGCAGGGGACTGTAAAACCAAGTAAGGTGGGCACTGAAGCCCTAAGTAAGTTGGGCACTGCAGCCGTAAGCTGGCTCGGCACTGCAGTCCTAAGAAAGTTAGGCACTGCAGACCTAAGTAAGGTGAGCACTGCAGCCCTAAGTAAAGTTGGGCACTGCAGCCCTGCATAAGGTGGGCTGTGCAGCCAGAATATGGTGGTCACGGCAGCCCTATGTATAGTTGGGCACTGCAGCCCTAAGTAAGGTGGGCACTGCAGACCTAAGTAAGGTGGGCACTGAAGCCCTAAGTAAGTTGGGCACTGTAAAACCAAGTAAGGTGGGCACTACAGCCCTAAATAAGTTGGGCACTGCAGCCTTAAGGTGGCTTGACACTGCAGTCCTAAGAAAGGCACTGCAGACCTAAGTAAGGTGAGCAATGCAGCCATAAGTTGGGCACTGCAGCCCTAAGTAAAGTTGGGCACTTCAGCCCTGCATAAGGTGGGCTGTGCAGCCAGAAGTATGGTGGTCATGGCAGCCCTATGTATAGTTGGGCACTGCAGCCCTAAGTATGGTGAGCACTGCAACCCTAAAAAAGTTGGACACTGTAAAACTAAGTAAGGTGTGCACTGCATCCCTAAGTAAGGTGGGCACTGAAGCCCTTGGGAAGTTGGGCACTGCAACTGTAAGTTAGCTTGACACTGCAGTCCTAAGTAAGTTGGGCACTGCAGACCTAAGTAAGGTGAGCACTGCAGACCTAAGTAAGGTGAGCACTGCAGCAAAAAGTAAAGTTGGGCACTGCAGCCCTAAGTAAGCAGGGGACTGTAAAACCAAGTAAGGTGGCACTGAAGCCCTAAGTAATTTGGGCACTGCAGCCGTAAGTTGGCTCGGCACTGCAGTCCTAAGTAAGTTGGGCACTGGAGACCTAAGTAAGGTGAGCACTGCAGACCTAAGTAAGTTGGGCACTGTAAAACGAAGTATGGTGGGCACTGCAGCCCTAAGTGAGTTGGGCCCTGCGGCCCTAAGTAAAGTTGGGCACAGCAGCCCTAAGTAAGTTGGGCACTGTAAAACCAAGTAAGGTGGGCACTACAGCCCTAAATAAGTTGGGCACTGCAGCCTTAAGGTGGCTTGACACTGCAGTCCTAAGAAAGTTAGGCACTGCAGACCTAAGTAAGGTGAGCAATGCAACCATAAGTTGGGCACTGCTGCCCTAAGTAAAGTTGGGCACTGCAGCCCTGCATAAGGTGGGCTGTGCAGCCAGAAGTATGGTGGTCATGGCAGCCCTATGTATAGTTGGGCACTGCAGCCCTAAGTATGGTGGGCACTGCAACCCTAAAAAAGTTGGACACTGTAAAACCAAGTAAGGTGTGCACTGCATCCCTAAGTAAGGTGGGCACTGAAGCCCTTGGGAAGTTGGGCACTGCAACTGTAAGTTAGCTTGACACTGCAGTCCTAAGTAAGTTGGGCACTGCAGACCTAAGTAAGGTGAGCACTGCAGACCTAAGTAAGGTGAGCACTGCAGCAAAAAGTAAAGTTGGGCACTGCAGCCCTAAGTAAGCAGGGGACTGTAAAACCAAGTAAGGTGGCACTGAAGCCCTAAGTAAGTTGGGCACTGCAGCCGTAAGGTGGCTCGGCACTGCAGTCCTAAGTAAGTTGGGCACTGGAGACCTAAGTAAGGTGAGCACTGCAGACCTAAGTAAGTTGGGCACTGTAAAACGAAGTATGGTGGGCACTGCAGCCCTAAGTGAGTTGGGCCCTGCGGCCCTAAGTAAAGTTGGGCACAGCAGCCCTAAGTAAGTTGGGCACTGTAAAACCAAGTAAGGTGGGCACTACAGCCCTAAATAAGTTGGGCACTGCAGCCTTAAGGTGGCTTGACACTGCAGTCCTAAGAAAGTTAGGCACTGCAGACCTAAGTAAGGTGAGCAATGCAGCCATAAGTTGGGCACTGCAGCCCTAAGTAAAGTTGGGCACTGCAGCCCTGCATAAGGTGGGCTGTGCAGCCAGAAGTAGGGTGGTCATGGCAGCCCTATGTATAGTTGGGCACTGCAGCCCTAAGTATGGTGGGCACTGCAGACCTAAGAAAGTTGGACACTGTAAAACCAAGTAGGGTGGGCACTGCATCCCTAAGTAAGGTGGGCACTGAAGCCCTCGGGAAGTTGGGCACTGCAACCGTAAGTTAGCTTGACACTGCAGTCCTAAGTAAGTTGGGCACTGCAGACCTAAGTAAGGTGAGCACTGCAGACCTAAGAAAGGTGAGCACTGCAGCAAAAAGTAAAGTTGGGCACTGCAGCCCTAAGTAAGCAGGGGACTGTAAAACCAAGTAAGGTGGGCACTGAAGCCCTAAGTAAGTTGGGCACTGCAGCCGTAAGCTGGCTCGGCACTGCAGTCCTAAGAAAGTTAGGCACTGCAGACCTAAGTAAGGTGAGCACTGCAGCCCTAAGTAAAGTTGGGCACTGCAGCCCTGCATAAGGTGGGCTGTGCAGCCAGAATATGGTGGTCACGGCAGCCCTATGTATAGTTGGGCACTGCAGACCTAAGTAAGGTGAGCACTGCAGACCTAAGTAAGTTGGGCACTGTAAAACGAAGTATGGTGGGCACTGCAGCCCTAAGTGAGTTGGGCCCTGCGGCCCTAAGTAAAGTTGGGCACAGCAGCCCTAAGTAAGTTGGGCACTGTAAAACCAAGTAAGGTGGGCACTACAGCCCTAAATAAGTTGGGCACTGCAGCCTTAAGGTGGCTTGACACTGCAGTCCTAAGAAAGTTAGGCACTGCAGACCTAAGTAAGGTGAGCAATGCAGCCATAAGTTGGGCACTGCTGCCCTAAGTAAAGTTGGGCACTGCAGCCCTGCATAAGGTGGGCTGTGCAGCCAGAAGTAGGGTGGTCATAGCAGTCCTATGTATAGTTGGGCACTGCAGCCCTAAGTATGGTGGGCACTGCAGACCTAAGAAAGTTGGACACTGTAAAACCAAGTAGGGTGGGCACTGCATCCCTAAGTAAGGTGGGCACTGAAGCCCTCGGGAAGTTGGGCACTGCAACCGTAAGTTAGCTTGACACTGCAGTCCTAAGTAAGTTGGGCACTGCAGACCTAAGTAAGGTGAGCACTGCAGACCTAAGGTGAGCACTGCAGCAAAAAGTAAAGTTGGGCACTGCAGCCCTAAGTAAGCAGGGGACTGTAAAACCAAGTAAGGTGGGCACTGAAGCCCTAAGTAAGTTGGGCACTGCAGCCGTAAGCTGGCTCGGCACTGCAGTCCTAAGAAAGTTAGGCACTGCAGACCTAAGTAAGGTGAGCACTGCAGCCCTAAGTAAAGTTGGGCACTGCAGCCCTGCATAAGGTGGGCTGTGCAGCCAGAATATGGTGGTCACGGCAGCCCTATGTATAGTTGGGCACTGCAGCCCTAAGTAAGGTGGGCACTGCAGACCTAAGTAAGGTGGGCACTGAAGCCCTAAGTAAGTTGGGCACTGTAAAACCAAGTAAGGTGGGCACTACAGCCCTAAATAAGTTGGGCACTGCAGCCTTAAGGTGGCTTGACACTGCAGTCCTAAGAAAGGCACTGCAGACCTAAGTAAGGTGAGCAATGCAGCCATAAGTTGGGCACTGCAGCCCTAAGTAAAGTTGGGCACTTCAGCCCTGCATAAGGTGGGCTGTGCAGCCAGAAGTATGGTGGTCATGGCAGCCCTATGTATAGTTGGGCACTGCAGCCCTAAGTATGGTGGGCACTGCAACCCTAAAAAAGTTGGACACTGTAAAACTAAGTAAGGTGTGCACTGCATCCCTAAGTAAGGTGGGCACTGAAGCCCTTGGGAAGTTGGGCACTGCAACTGTAAGTTAGCTTGACACTGCAGTCCTAAGTAAGTTGGGCACTGCAGACCTAAGTAAGGTGAGCACTGCAGACCTAAGTAAGGTGAGCACTGCAGCAAAAAGTAAAGTTGGGCACTGCAGCCCTAAGTAAGCAGGGGACTGTAAAACCAAGTAAGGTGGCACTGAAGCCCTAATTAAGTTGGGCACAGTAGCCGTAAGTTGGCTCGGCAGTGCAGTCCTTGTAAGTTGGGCACTGCAGACCTATGTGAGCACTGCAGACCTAAGGAAGTTGGGCACTGTAAAACGAAGTATGGTGGGCACTGCAGCCCTAAGTGAGTTGGGCACTGCAGCCCTAAGTAAAGTTGGGCACAGCAGCCCTAAGTAAGTTGGGCACTGTAAAACCAAGTAAGGTGGGCACTACAGCCCTAAATAAGTTGGGCACTGCAGCCTTAAGGTGGCTTGACACTGCAGTCCTAAGAAAGGCACTGCAGACCTAAGTAAGGTGAGCAATGCAGCCATAAGTTGGGCACTGCAGCCCTAAGTAAAGTTGGGCACTTCAGCCCTGCATAAGGTGGGCTGTGCAGCCAGAAGTATGGTGGTCATGGCAGCCCTATGTATAGTTGGGCACTGCAGCCCTAAGTATGGTGGGCACTGCAACCCTAAAAAAGTTGGACACTGTAAAACTAAGTAAGGTGTGCACTGCATCCCTAAGTAAGGTGGGCACTGAAGCCCTTGGGAAGTTGGGCACTGCAACTGTAAGTTAGCTTGACACTGCAGTCCTAAGTAAGTTGGGCACTGCAGACCTAAGTAAGGTGAGCACTGCAGACCTAAGTAAGGTGAGCACTGCAGCAAAAAGTAAAGTTGGGCACTGCAGCCCTAAGTAAGCAGGGGACTGTAAAACCAAGTAAGGTGGCACTGAAGCCCTAAGTAAGTTGGGCACTGTAAAACCAAGTAAGGTGGGCACTACAGCCCTAAATAAGTTGGGCACTGCAGCCTTAAGGTGGCTTGACACTGCAGTCCTAAGAAAGTTAGGCACTGCAGACCTAAGTAAGGTGAGCAATGCAGCCATAAGTTGGGCACTGCTGCCCTAAGTAAAGTTGGGCACTGCAGCCCTGCATAAGGTGGGCTGTGCAGCCAGAAGTATGGTGGTCATGGCAGCCCTAGGTATAGTTGGGCACTGCAGCCCTAAGTATGGTGGGCACTGCAGACCTAAGAAAGTTGGACACTGTAAAACCAAGTAGGGTGGGCACTGCATCCCTAAGTAAGGTGGGCACTGAAGCCCTTGGGAAGTTGGGCACTGCAACCTTAAGTTAGCTTGACACTGCAGTCCTAAGTAAGTTGGGCACTGCAGACCTAAGTAAGGTGAGCACTGCAGCAAAAAGTAAAGTTGGGCACTGCAGCCCTAAGTAAGCAGGGGACTGTAAAACCAAGTAAGGTGGGCACTGAAGCCCTAAGTAAGTTGGGCACTGCAGCCGTAAGCTGGCTCGGCACTGCAGTCCTAAGAAAGTTAGGCACTGCAGACCTAAGTAAGGTGAGCACTGCAGCCCTAAGTAAAGTTGCGCACTGCAGCCCTGCATAAGGTGGGCTGTGCAGCCAGAATATGGTGGTCACGGCAGCCCTATGTATAGTTGGGCACTGCAGCCCTAAGTAAGGTGGGCACTGCAGCCCTAAGTAAGGTGGGCACTGAAGCCCTAAGTAAGTTGGGCACTGTAAAACCAAGTAAGGTGGGCGCTGCATCCCTAAGTAAGGTTGGCACTGAAGCCCTTGGGAAGTTGGGCACTGCAACTGTAAGTTAGCTTGACACTGAAGACCTAAGTAAGTTGGAAACTGCAGACCTAAGTAAGGTGAGCACTGCAGACCTAAGAAAGTTGTTCACTGCAGCCCTAAGTAAGTAGGGGACTGTAAAACCAAGTAAGGTGGGCACTGAAGCCCTAAGTAAGTTGGGCACTGTAAAACCAAGTAAGGTGAGCACTGCAGCAAAAAGTAAAGTTGGGCACTGCAGCCCTAAGTAAGCAGGGGACTGTAAAACCAAGTAAGGTGGCACTGAAGCCCTAATTAAGTTGGGCACAGTAGCCGTAAGTTGGCTCGGCAGTGCAGTCCTTGTAAGTTGGGCACTGCAGACCTATGTGAGCACTGCAGACCTAAGGAAGTTGGGCACTGTAAAACGAAGTATGGTGGGCACTGCAGCCCTAAGTGAGTTGGGCACTGCAGCCCTAAGTAAAGTTGGGCACAGCAGCCCTAAGTAAGTTGGGCACTGTAAAACCAAGTAAGGTGGGCACTACAGCCCTAAATAAGTTGGGCACTGCAGCCTTAAGGTGGCTTGACACTGCAGTCCTAAGAAAGGCACTGCAGACCTAAGTAAGGTGAGCAATGCAGCCATAAGTTGGGCACTGCAGCCCTAAGTAAAGTTGGGCACTTCAGCCCTGCATAAGGTGGGCTGTGCAGCCAGAAGTATGGTGGTCATGGCAGCCCTATGTATAGTTGGGCACTGCAGCCCTAAGTATGGTGGGCACTGCAACCCTAAAAAAGTTGGACACTGTAAAACTAAGTAAGGTGTGCACTGCATCCCTAAGTAAGGTGGGCACTGAAGCCCTTGGGAAGTTGGGCACTGCAACTGTAAGTTAGCTTGACACTGCAGTCCTAAGTAAGTTGGGCACTGCAGACCTAAGTAAGGTGAGCACTGCAGACCTAAGTAAGGTGAGCACTGCAGCAAAAAGTAAAGTTGGGCACTGCAGCCCTAAGTAAGCAGGGGACTGTAAAACCAAGTAAGGTGGCACTGAAGCCCTAAGTAAGTTGGGCACTGTAAAACCAAGTAAGGTGGGCACTACAGCCCTAAATAAGTTGGGCACTGCAGCCTTAAGGTGGCTTGACACTGCAGTCCTAAGAAAGTTAGGCACTGCAGACCTAAGTAAGGTGAGCAATGCAGCCATAAGTTGGGCACTGCTGCCCTAAGTAAAGTTGGGCACTGCAGCCCTGCATAAGGTGGGCTGTGCAGCCAGAAGTATGGTGGTCATGGCAGCCCTAGGTATAGTTGGGCACTGCAGCCCTAAGTATGGTGGGCACTGCAGACCTAAGAAAGTTGGACACTGTAAAACCAAGTAGGGTGGGCACTGCATCCCTAAGTAAGGTGGGCACTGAAGCCCTTGGGAAGTTGGGCACTGCAACCTTAAGTTAGCTTGACACTGCAGTCCTAAGTAAGTTGGGCACTGCAGACCTAAGTAAGGTGAGCACTGCAGCAAAAAGTAAAGTTGGGCACTGCAGCCCTAAGTAAGCAGGGGACTGTAAAACCAAGTAAGGTGGGCACTGAAGCCCTAAGTAAGTTGGGCACTGCAGCCGTAAGCTGGCTCGGCACTGCAGTCCTAAGAAAGTTAGGCACTGCAGACCTAAGTAAGGTGAGCACTGCAGCCCTAAGTAAAGTTGCGCACTGCAGCCCTGCATAAGGTGGGCTGTGCAGCCAGAATATGGTGGTCACGGCAGCCCTATGTATAGTTGGGCACTGCAGCCCTAAGTAAGGTGGGCACTGCAGCCCTAAGTAAGGTGGGCACTGAAGCCCTAAGTAAGTTGGGCACTGTAAAACCAAGTAAGGTGGGCGCTGCATCCCTAAGTAAGGTTGGCACTGAAGCCCTTGGGAAGTTGGGCACTGCAACTGTAAGTTAGCTTGACACTGAAGACCTAAGTAAGTTGGAAACTGCAGACCTAAGTAAGGTGAGCACTGCAGACCTAAGAAAGTTGTTCACTGCAGCCCTAAGTAAGTAGGGGACTGTAAAACCAAGTAAGGTGGGCACTGAAGCCCTAAGTAAGTTGGGCACTGTAAAACCAAGTAAGGTGGGCAGTGCAGCCCTAAGTAAGGTGGGCACTGTAAAACCAAGTAAAGTGAGCACTGAAGCCCTAAGTAAGTTGGGCAGTGCAGCCCTAAGTTTGACACTGTAAAACCAAGTAAGGTGGGCACTGCATCCCTAAGTAAGGTGGGCACTGAAGCCCTCGGGAAGTTGGGCACTGCAACCGTAAGTTAGCTTGACACTGCAGTCCTAAGTAAGTTGGGCACTGCAGACCTAAGTAAGTTGGGCACTGTAAAACGAAGTATGGTGGGCACTGCAGCCCTAAGTGAGTTGGGCACTGCAGCCCTAAGTAAAGTTGGGCACAGCAGCCCTAAGTAAGTTGGGCACTGTAAAACCAAGTAAGGTGGGCACTACAGCCCTAAATAAGTTGGGCACTGCAGCCTTAAGGTGGCTTGACACTGCAGTCCTAAGAAAGTTAGGCACTGCAGACCTAAGTAAGGTGAGCAATGCAGCCATAAGTTGGGCACTGCTGCCCTAAGTAAAGTTGGGCACTGCAGCCCTGCATAAGGTGGGCTGTGCAGCCAGAAGTATGGTGGTCACGGCAGCCCTAGGTATAGTTGGGCACTGCAGCCCTAAGTATGGTGGGCACTGCAGACCTAAGAAAGTTGGACACTGTAAAACCAAGTAGGGTGGGCACTGCATCCCTAAGTAAGGTGGGCACTGAAGCCCTTGGGAAGTTGGGCACTGCAACCGTAAGTTAGCTTGACACTGCAGTCCTAAGTAAGTTGGGCACTGCAGACCTAAGTAAGGTGAGCACTGCAGACCTAAGAAAGGTGAGCACTGCAGCAAAAAGTAAAGTTGGGCACTGCAGCCCTAAGTAAGCAGGGGACTGTAAAACCAAGTAAGGTGGGCACTGAAGCCCTAAGTAAGTTGGGCACTGCAGCCGTAAGCTGGCTCGGCACTGCAGTCCTAAGAAAGTTAGGCACTGCAGACCTAAGTAAGGTGAGCACTGCAGCCCTAAGTAAAGTTGGGCACTGCAGCCCTGCATAAGGTGGGCTGTGCAGCCAGAATATGGTGGTCACGGCAGCCCTATGTATAGTTGGGCACTGCAGCCCTAAGTAAGGTGGGCACTGCAGACCTAAGTAAGGTGGGCACTGAAGCCCTAAGTAAGTTGGGCACTGTAAAACCAAGTAAGGTGGGCACTACAGCCCTAAATAAGTTGGGCACTGCAGCCTTAAGGTGGCTTGACACTGCAGTCCTAAGAAAGGCACTGCAGACCTAAGTAAGGTGAGCAATGCAGCCATAAGTTGGGCACTGCAGCCCTAAGTAAAGTTGGGCACTTCAGCCCTGCATAAGGTGGGCTGTGCAGCCAGAAGTATGGTGGTCATGGCAGCCCTATGTATAGTTGGGCACTGCAGCCCTAAGTATGGTGAGCACTGCAACCCTAAAAAAGTTGGACACTGTAAAACTAAGTAAGGTGTGCACTGCATCCCTAAGTAAGGTGGGCACTGAAGCCCTTGGGAAGTTGGGCACTGCAACTGTAAGTTAGCTTGACACTGCAGTCCTAAGTAAGTTGGGCACTGCAGACCTAAGTAAGGTGAGCACTGCAGACCTAAGTAAGGTGAGCACTGCAGCAAAAAGTAAAGTTGGGCACTGCAGCCCTAAGTAAGCAGGGGACTGTAAAACCAAGTAAGGTGGCACTGAAGCCCTAAGTAATTTGGGCACTGCAGCCGTAAGTTGGCTCGGCACTGCAGTCCTAAGTAAGTTGGGCACTGGAGACCTAAGTAAGGTGAGCACTGCAGACCTAAGTAAGTTGGGCACTGTAAAACGAAGTATGGTGGGCACTGCAGCCCTAAGTGAGTTGGGCCCTGCGGCCCTAAGTAAAGTTGGGCACAGCAGCCCTAAGTAAGTTGGGCACTGTAAAACCAAGTAAGGTGGGCACTACAGCCCTAAATAAGTTGGGCACTGCAGCCTTAAGGTGGCTTGACACTGCAGTCCTAAGAAAGTTAGGCACTGCAGACCTAAGTAAGGTGAGCAATGCAACCATAAGTTGGGCACTGCTGCCCTAAGTAAAGTTGGGCACTGCAGCCCTGCATAAGGTGGGCTGTGCAGCCAGAAGTATGGTGGTCATGGCAGCCCTATGTATAGTTGGGCACTGCAGCCCTAAGTATGGTGGGCACTGCAACCCTAAAAAAGTTGGACACTGTAAAACCAAGTAAGGTGTGCACTGCATCCCTAAGTAAGGTGGGCACTGAAGCCCTTGGGAAGTTGGGCACTGCAACTGTAAGTTAGCTTGACACTGCAGTCCTAAGTAAGTTGGGCACTGCAGACCTAAGTAAGGTGAGCACTGCAGACCTAAGTAAGGTGAGCACTGCAGCAAAAAGTAAAGTTGGGCACTGCAGCCCTAAGTAAGCAGGGGACTGTAAAACCAAGTAAGGTGGCACTGAAGCCCTAAGTAAGTTGGGCACTGCAGCCGTAAGGTGGCTCGGCACTGCAGTCCTAAGTAAGTTGGGCACTGGAGACCTAAGTAAGGTGAGCACTGCAGACCTAAGTAAGTTGGGCACTGTAAAACGAAGTATGGTGGGCACTGCAGCCCTAAGTGAGTTGGGCCCTGCGGCCCTAAGTAAAGTTGGGCACAGCAGCCCTAAGTAAGTTGGGCACTGTAAAACCAAGTAAGGTGGGCACTACAGCCCTAAATAAGTTGGGCACTGCAGCCTTAAGGTGGCTTGACACTGCAGTCCTAAGAAAGTTAGGCACTGCAGACCTAAGTAAGGTGAGCAATGCAGCCATAAGTTGGGCACTGCAGCCCTAAGTAAAGTTGGGCACTGCAGCCCTGCATAAGGTGGGCTGTGCAGCCAGAAGTAGGGTGGTCATGGCAGCCCTATGTATAGTTGGGCACTGCAGCCCTAAGTATGGTGGGCACTGCAGACCTAAGAAAGTTGGACACTGTAAAACCAAGTAGGGTGGGCACTGCATCCCTAAGTAAGGTGGGCACTGAAGCCCTCGGGAAGTTGGGCACTGCAACCGTAAGTTAGCTTGACACTGCAGTCCTAAGTAAGTTGGGCACTGCAGACCTAAGTAAGGTGAGCACTGCAGACCTAAGAAAGGTGAGCACTGCAGCAAAAAGTAAAGTTGGGCACTGCAGCCCTAAGTAAGCAGGGGACTGTAAAACCAAGTAAGGTGGGCACTGAAGCCCTAAGTAAGTTGGGCACTGCAGCCGTAAGCTGGCTCGGCACTGCAGTCCTAAGAAAGTTAGGCACTGCAGACCTAAGTAAGGTGAGCACTGCAGCCCTAAGTAAAGTTGGGCACTGCAGCCCTGCATAAGGTGGGCTGTGCAGCCAGAATATGGTGGTCACGGCAGCCCTATGTATAGTTGGGCACTGCAGACCTAAGTAAGGTGAGCACTGCAGACCTAAGTAAGTTGGGCACTGTAAAACGAAGTATGGTGGGCACTGCAGCCCTAAGTGAGTTGGGCCCTGCGGCCCTAAGTAAAGTTGGGCACAGCAGCCCTAAGTAAGTTGGGCACTGTAAAACCAAGTAAGGTGGGCACTACAGCCCTAAATAAGTTGGGCACTGCAGCCTTAAGGTGGCTTGACACTGCAGTCCTAAGAAAGTTAGGCACTGCAGACCTAAGTAAGGTGAGCAATGCAGCCATAAGTTGGGCACTGCTGCCCTAAGTAAAGTTGGGCACTGCAGCCCTGCATAAGGTGGGCTGTGCAGCCAGAAGTAGGGTGGTCATAGCAGTCCTATGTATAGTTGGGCACTGCAGCCCTAAGTATGGTGGGCACTGCAGACCTAAGAAAGTTGGACACTGTAAAACCAAGTAGGGTGGGCACTGCATCCCTAAGTAAGGTGGGCACTGAAGCCCTCGGGAAGTTGGGCACTGCAACCGTAAGTTAGCTTGACACTGCAGTCCTAAGTAAGTTGGGCACTGCAGACCTAAGTAAGGTGAGCACTGCAGACCTAAGGTGAGCACTGCAGCAAAAAGTAAAGTTGGGCACTGCAGCCCTAAGTAAGCAGGGGACTGTAAAACCAAGTAAGGTGGGCACTGAAGCCCTAAGTAAGTTGGGCACTGCAGCCGTAAGCTGGCTCGGCACTGCAGTCCTAAGAAAGTTAGGCACTGCAGACCTAAGTAAGGTGAGCACTGCAGCCCTAAGTAAAGTTGGGCACTGCAGCCCTGCATAAGGTGGGCTGTGCAGCCAGAATATGGTGGTCACGGCAGCCCTATGTATAGTTGGGCACTGCAGCCCTAAGTAAGGTGGGCACTGCAGACCTAAGTAAGGTGGGCACTGAAGCCCTAAGTAAGTTGGGCACTGTAAAACCAAGTAAGGTGGGCACTACAGCCCTAAATAAGTTGGGCACTGCAGCCTTAAGGTGGCTTGACACTGCAGTCCTAAGAAAGGCACTGCAGACCTAAGTAAGGTGAGCAATGCAGCCATAAGTTGGGCACTGCAGCCCTAAGTAAAGTTGGGCACTTCAGCCCTGCATAAGGTGGGCTGTGCAGCCAGAAGTATGGTGGTCATGGCAGCCCTATGTATAGTTGGGCACTGCAGCCCTAAGTATGGTGGGCACTGCAACCCTAAAAAAGTTGGACACTGTAAAACTAAGTAAGGTGTGCACTGCATCCCTAAGTAAGGTGGGCACTGAAGCCCTTGGGAAGTTGGGCACTGCAACTGTAAGTTAGCTTGACACTGCAGTCCTAAGTAAGTTGGGCACTGCAGACCTAAGTAAGGTGAGCACTGCAGACCTAAGTAAGGTGAGCACTGCAGCAAAAAGTAAAGTTGGGCACTGCAGCCCTAAGTAAGCAGGGGACTGTAAAACCAAGTAAGGTGGCACTGAAGCCCTAATTAAGTTGGGCACAGTAGCCGTAAGTTGGCTCGGCAGTGCAGTCCTTGTAAGTTGGGCACTGCAGACCTATGTGAGCACTGCAGACCTAAGGAAGTTGGGCACTGTAAAACGAAGTATGGTGGGCACTGCAGCCCTAAGTGAGTTGGGCACTGCAGCCCTAAGTAAAGTTGGGCACAGCAGCCCTAAGTAAGTTGGGCACTGTAAAACCAAGTAAGGTGGGCACTACAGCCCTAAATAAGTTGGGCACTGCAGCCTTAAGGTGGCTTGACACTGCAGTCCTAAGAAAGGCACTGCAGACCTAAGTAAGGTGAGCAATGCAGCCATAAGTTGGGCACTGCAGCCCTAAGTAAAGTTGGGCACTTCAGCCCTGCATAAGGTGGGCTGTGCAGCCAGAAGTATGGTGGTCATGGCAGCCCTATGTATAGTTGGGCACTGCAGCCCTAAGTATGGTGGGCACTGCAACCCTAAAAAAGTTGGACACTGTAAAACTAAGTAAGGTGTGCACTGCATCCCTAAGTAAGGTGGGCACTGAAGCCCTTGGGAAGTTGGGCACTGCAACTGTAAGTTAGCTTGACACTGCAGTCCTAAGTAAGTTGGGCACTGCAGACCTAAGTAAGGTGAGCACTGCAGACCTAAGTAAGGTGAGCACTGCAGCAAAAAGTAAAGTTGGGCACTGCAGCCCTAAGTAAGCAGGGGACTGTAAAACCAAGTAAGGTGGCACTGAAGCCCTAAGTAAGTTGGGCACTGTAAAACCAAGTAAGGTGGGCACTACAGCCCTAAATAAGTTGGGCACTGCAGCCTTAAGGTGGCTTGACACTGCAGTCCTAAGAAAGTTAGGCACTGCAGACCTAAGTAAGGTGAGCAATGCAGCCATAAGTTGGGCACTGCTGCCCTAAGTAAAGTTGGGCACTGCAGCCCTGCATAAGGTGGGCTGTGCAGCCAGAAGTATGGTGGTCATGGCAGCCCTAGGTATAGTTGGGCACTGCAGCCCTAAGTATGGTGGGCACTGCAGACCTAAGAAAGTTGGACACTGTAAAACCAAGTAGGGTGGGCACTGCATCCCTAAGTAAGGTGGGCACTGAAGCCCTTGGGAAGTTGGGCACTGCAACCTTAAGTTAGCTTGACACTGCAGTCCTAAGTAAGTTGGGCACTGCAGACCTAAGTAAGGTGAGCACTGCAGCAAAAAGTAAAGTTGGGCACTGCAGCCCTAAGTAAGCAGGGGACTGTAAAACCAAGTAAGGTGGGCACTGAAGCCCTAAGTAAGTTGGGCACTGCAGCCGTAAGCTGGCTCGGCACTGCAGTCCTAAGAAAGTTAGGCACTGCAGACCTAAGTAAGGTGAGCACTGCAGCCCTAAGTAAAGTTGCGCACTGCAGCCCTGCATAAGGTGGGCTGTGCAGCCAGAATATGGTGGTCACGGCAGCCCTATGTATAGTTGGGCACTGCAGCCCTAAGTAAGGTGGGCACTGCAGCCCTAAGTAAGGTGGGCACTGAAGCCCTAAGTAAGTTGGGCACTGTAAAACCAAGTAAGGTGGGCGCTGCATCCCTAAGTAAGGTTGGCACTGAAGCCCTTGGGAAGTTGGGCACTGCAACTGTAAGTTAGCTTGACACTGAAGACCTAAGTAAGTTGGAAACTGCAGACCTAAGTAAGGTGAGCACTGCAGACCTAAGAAAGTTGTTCACTGCAGCCCTAAGTAAGTAGGGGACTGTAAAACCAAGTAAGGTGGGCACTGAAGCCCTAAGTAAGTTGGGCACTGTAAAACCAAGTAAGGTGAGCACTGCAGCAAAAAGTAAAGTTGGGCACTGCAGCCCTAAGTAAGCAGGGGACTGTAAAACCAAGTAAGGTGGCACTGAAGCCCTAATTAAGTTGGGCACAGTAGCCGTAAGTTGGCTCGGCAGTGCAGTCCTTGTAAGTTGGGCACTGCAGACCTATGTGAGCACTGCAGACCTAAGGAAGTTGGGCACTGTAAAACGAAGTATGGTGGGCACTGCAGCCCTAAGTGAGTTGGGCACTGCAGCCCTAAGTAAAGTTGGGCACAGCAGCCCTAAGTAAGTTGGGCACTGTAAAACCAAGTAAGGTGGGCACTACAGCCCTAAATAAGTTGGGCACTGCAGCCTTAAGGTGGCTTGACACTGCAGTCCTAAGAAAGGCACTGCAGACCTAAGTAAGGTGAGCAATGCAGCCATAAGTTGGGCACTGCAGCCCTAAGTAAAGTTGGGCACTTCAGCCCTGCATAAGGTGGGCTGTGCAGCCAGAAGTATGGTGGTCATGGCAGCCCTATGTATAGTTGGGCACTGCAGCCCTAAGTATGGTGGGCACTGCAACCCTAAAAAAGTTGGACACTGTAAAACTAAGTAAGGTGTGCACTGCATCCCTAAGTAAGGTGGGCACTGAAGCCCTTGGGAAGTTGGGCACTGCAACTGTAAGTTAGCTTGACACTGCAGTCCTAAGTAAGTTGGGCACTGCAGACCTAAGTAAGGTGAGCACTGCAGACCTAAGTAAGGTGAGCACTGCAGCAAAAAGTAAAGTTGGGCACTGCAGCCCTAAGTAAGCAGGGGACTGTAAAACCAAGTAAGGTGGCACTGAAGCCCTAAGTAAGTTGGGCACTGTAAAACCAAGTAAGGTGGGCACTACAGCCCTAAATAAGTTGGGCACTGCAGCCTTAAGGTGGCTTGACACTGCAGTCCTAAGAAAGTTAGGCACTGCAGACCTAAGTAAGGTGAGCAATGCAGCCATAAGTTGGGCACTGCTGCCCTAAGTAAAGTTGGGCACTGCAGCCCTGCATAAGGTGGGCTGTGCAGCCAGAAGTATGGTGGTCATGGCAGCCCTAGGTATAGTTGGGCACTGCAGCCCTAAGTATGGTGGGCACTGCAGACCTAAGAAAGTTGGACACTGTAAAACCAAGTAGGGTGGGCACTGCATCCCTAAGTAAGGTGGGCACTGAAGCCCTTGGGAAGTTGGGCACTGCAACCTTAAGTTAGCTTGACACTGCAGTCCTAAGTAAGTTGGGCACTGCAGACCTAAGTAAGGTGAGCACTGCAGCAAAAAGTAAAGTTGGGCACTGCAGCCCTAAGTAAGCAGGGGACTGTAAAACCAAGTAAGGTGGGCACTGAAGCCCTAAGTAAGTTGGGCACTGCAGCCGTAAGCTGGCTCGGCACTGCAGTCCTAAGAAAGTTAGGCACTGCAGACCTAAGTAAGGTGAGCACTGCAGCCCTAAGTAAAGTTGCGCACTGCAGCCCTGCATAAGGTGGGCTGTGCAGCCAGAATATGGTGGTCACGGCAGCCCTATGTATAGTTGGGCACTGCAGCCCTAAGTAAGGTGGGCACTGCAGCCCTAAGTAAGGTGGGCACTGAAGCCCTAAGTAAGTTGGGCACTGTAAAACCAAGTAAGGTGGGCGCTGCATCCCTAAGTAAGGTTGGCACTGAAGCCCTTGGGAAGTTGGGCACTGCAACTGTAAGTTAGCTTGACACTGAAGACCTAAGTAAGTTGGAAACTGCAGACCTAAGTAAGGTGAGCACTGCAGACCTAAGAAAGTTGTTCACTGCAGCCCTAAGTAAGTAGGGGACTGTAAAACCAAGTAAGGTGGGCACTGAAGCCCTAAGTAAGTTGGGCACTGTAAAACCAAGTAAGGTGGGCAGTGCAGCCCTAAGTAAGGTGGGCACTGTAAAACCAAGTAAAGTGAGCACTGAAGCCCTAAGTAAGTTGGGCAGTGCAGCCCTAAGTTTGACACTGTAAAACCAAGTAAGGTGGGCACTGCATCCCTAAGTAAGGTGGGCACTGAAGCCCTCGGGAAGTTGGGCACTGCAACCGTAAGTTAGCTTGACACTGCAGTCCTAAGTAAGTTGGGCACTGCAGACCTAAGTAAGTTGGGCACTGTAAAACGAAGTATGGTGGGCACTGCAGCCCTAAGTGAGTTGGGCACTGCAGCCCTAAGTAAAGTTGGGCACAGCAGCCCTAAGTAAGTTGGGCACTGTAAAACCAAGTAAGGTGGGCACTACAGCCCTAAATAAGTTGGGCACTGCAGCCTTAAGGTGGCTTGACACTGCAGTCCTAAGAAAGTTAGGCACTGCAGACCTAAGTAAGGTGAGCAATGCAGCCATAAGTTGGGCACTGCTGCCCTAAGTAAAGTTGGGCACTGCAGCCCTGCATAAGGTGGGCTGTGCAGCCAGAAGTATGGTGGTCACGGCAGCCCTAGGTATAGTTGGGCACTGCAGCCCTAAGTATGGTGGGCACTGCAGACCTAAGAAAGTTGGACACTGTAAAACCAAGTAGGGTGGGCACTGCATCCCTAAGTAAGGTGGGCACTGAAGCCCTTGGGAAGTTGGGCACTGCAACCGTAAGTTAGCTTGACACTGCAGTCCTAAGTAAGTTGGGCACTGCAGACCTAAGTAAGGTGAGCACTGCAGACCTAAGAAAGGTGAGCACTGCAGCAAAAAGTAAAGTTGGGCACTGCAGCCCTAAGTAAGCAGGGGACTGTAAAACCAAGTAAGGTGGGCACTGAAGCCCTAAGTAAGTTGGGCACTGCAGCCGTAAGCTGGCTCGGCACTGCAGTCCTAAGAAAGTTAGGCACTGCAGACCTAAGTAAGGTGAGCACTGCAGCCCTAAGTAAAGTTGGGCACTGCAGCCCTGCATAAGGTGGGCTGTGCAGCCAGAATATGGTGGTCACGGCAGCCCTATGTATAGTTGGGCACTGCAGCCCTAAGTAAGGTGGGCACTGCAGACCTAAGTAAGGTGGGCACTGAAGCCCTAAGTAAGTTGGGCACTGTAAAACCAAGTAAGGTGGGCACTACAGCCCTAAATAAGTTGGGCACTGCAGCCTTAAGGTGGCTTGACACTGCAGTCCTAAGAAAGGCACTGCAGACCTAAGTAAGGTGAGCAATGCAGCCATAAGTTGGGCACTGCAGCCCTAAGTAAAGTTGGGCACTTCAGCCCTGCATAAGGTGGGCTGTGCAGCCAGAAGTATGGTGGTCATGGCAGCCCTATGTATAGTTGGGCACTGCAGCCCTAAGTATGGTGAGCACTGCAACCCTAAAAAAGTTGGACACTGTAAAACTAAGTAAGGTGTGCACTGCATCCCTAAGTAAGGTGGGCACTGAAGCCCTTGGGAAGTTGGGCACTGCAACTGTAAGTTAGCTTGACACTGCAGTCCTAAGTAAGTTGGGCACTGCAGACCTAAGTAAGGTGAGCACTGCAGACCTAAGTAAGGTGAGCACTGCAGCAAAAAGTAAAGTTGGGCACTGCAGCCCTAAGTAAGCAGGGGACTGTAAAACCAAGTAAGGTGGCACTGAAGCCCTAAGTAATTTGGGCACTGCAGCCGTAAGTTGGCTCGGCACTGCAGTCCTAAGTAAGTTGGGCACTGGAGACCTAAGTAAGGTGAGCACTGCAGACCTAAGTAAGTTGGGCACTGTAAAACGAAGTATGGTGGGCACTGCAGCCCTAAGTGAGTTGGGCCCTGCGGCCCTAAGTAAAGTTGGGCACAGCAGCCCTAAGTAAGTTGGGCACTGTAAAACCAAGTAAGGTGGGCACTACAGCCCTAAATAAGTTGGGCACTGCAGCCTTAAGGTGGCTTGACACTGCAGTCCTAAGAAAGTTAGGCACTGCAGACCTAAGTAAGGTGAGCACTGCAGCCCTAAGTAAAGTTGCGCACTGCAGCCCTGCATAAGGTGGGCTGTGCAGCCAGAATATGGTGGTCACGGCAGCCCTATGTATAGTTGGGCACTGCAGCCCTAAGTAAGGTGGGCACTGCAGCCCTAAGTAAGGTGGGCACTGAAGCCCTAAGTAAGTTGGGCACTGTAAAACCAAGTAAGGTGGGCGCTGCATCCCTAAGTAAGGTTGGCACTGAAGCCCTTGGGAAGTTGGGCACTGCAACTGTAAGTTAGCTTGACACTGAAGACCTAAGTAAGTTGGAAACTGCAGACCTAAGTAAGGTGAGCACTGCAGACCTAAGAAAGTTGTTCACTGCAGCCCTAAGTAAGTAGGGGACTGTAAAACCAAGTAAGGTGGGCACTGAAGCCCTAAGTAAGTTGGGCACTGTAAAACCAAGTAAGGTGGGCAGTGCAGCCCTAAGTAAGGTGGGCACTGTAAAACCAAGTAAAGTGAGCACTGAAGCCCTAAGTAAGTTGGGCAGTGCAGCCCTAAGTTTGACACTGTAAAACCAAGTAAGGTGGGCACTGCATCCCTAAGTAAGGTGGGCACTGAAGCCCTCGGGAAGTTGGGCACTGCAACCGTAAGTTAGCTTGACACTGCAGTCCTAAGTAAGTTGGGCACTGCAGACCTAAGTAAGTTGGGCACTGTAAAACGAAGTATGGTGGGCACTGCAGCCCTAAGTGAGTTGGGCACTGCAGCCCTAAGTAAAGTTGGGCACAGCAGCCCTAAGTAAGTTGGGCACTGTAAAACCAAGTAAGGTGGGCACTACAGCCCTAAATAAGTTGGGCACTGCAGCCTTAAGGTGGCTTGACACTGCAGTCCTAAGAAAGTTAGGCACTGCAGACCTAAGTAAGGTGAGCAATGCAGCCATAAGTTGGGCACTGCTGCCCTAAGTAAAGTTGGGCACTGCAGCCCTGCATAAGGTGGGCTGTGCAGCCAGAAGTATGGTGGTCACGGCAGCCCTAGGTATAGTTGGGCACTGCAGCCCTAAGTATGGTGGGCACTGCAGACCTAAGAAAGTTGGACACTGTAAAACCAAGTAGGGTGGGCACTGCATCCCTAAGTAAGGTGGGCACTGAAGCCCTTGGGAAGTTGGGCACTGCAACCGTAAGTTAGCTTGACACTGCAGTCCTAAGTAAGTTGGGCACTGCAGACCTAAGTAAGGTGAGCACTGCAGACCTAAGAAAGGTGAGCACTGCAGCAAAAAGTAAAGTTGGGCACTGCAGCCCTAAGTAAGCAGGGGACTGTAAAACCAAGTAAGGTGGGCACTGAAGCCCTAAGTAAGTTGGGCACTGCAGCCGTAAGCTGGCTCGGCACTGCAGTCCTAAGAAAGTTAGGCACTGCAGACCTAAGTAAGGTGAGCACTGCAGCCCTAAGTAAAGTTGGGCACTGCAGCCCTGCATAAGGTGGGCTGTGCAGCCAGAATATGGTGGTCACGGCAGCCCTATGTATAGTTGGGCACTGCAGCCCTAAGTAAGGTGGGCACTGCAGACCTAAGTAAGGTGGGCACTGAAGCCCTAAGTAAGTTGGGCACTGTAAAACCAAGTAAGGTGGGCACTACAGCCCTAAATAAGTTGGGCACTGCAGCCTTAAGGTGGCTTGACACTGCAGTCCTAAGAAAGGCACTGCAGACCTAAGTAAGGTGAGCAATGCAGCCATAAGTTGGGCACTGCAGCCCTAAGTAAAGTTGGGCACTTCAGCCCTGCATAAGGTGGGCTGTGCAGCCAGAAGTATGGTGGTCATGGCAGCCCTATGTATAGTTGGGCACTGCAGCCCTAAGTATGGTGAGCACTGCAACCCTAAAAAAGTTGGACACTGTAAAACTAAGTAAGGTGTGCACTGCATCCCTAAGTAAGGTGGGCACTGAAGCCCTTGGGAAGTTGGGCACTGCAACTGTAAGTTAGCTTGACACTGCAGTCCTAAGTAAGTTGGGCACTGCAGACCTAAGTAAGGTGAGCACTGCAGACCTAAGTAAGGTGAGCACTGCAGCAAAAAGTAAAGTTGGGCACTGCAGCCCTAAGTAAGCAGGGGACTGTAAAACCAAGTAAGGTGGCACTGAAGCCCTAAGTAATTTGGGCACTGCAGCCGTAAGTTGGCTCGGCACTGCAGTCCTAAGTAAGTTGGGCACTGGAGACCTAAGTAAGGTGAGCACTGCAGACCTAAGTAAGTTGGGCACTGTAAAACGAAGTATGGTGGGCACTGCAGCCCTAAGTGAGTTGGGCCCTGCGGCCCTAAGTAAAGTTGGGCACAGCAGCCCTAAGTAAGTTGGGCACTGTAAAACCAAGTAAGGTGGGCACTACAGCCCTAAATAAGTTGGGCACTGCAGCCTTAAGGTGGCTTGACACTGCAGTCCTAAGAAAGTTAGGCACTGCAGACCTAAGTAAGGTGAGCAATGCAACCATAAGTTGGGCACTGCTGCCCTAAGTAAAGTTGGGCACTGCAGCCCTGCATAAGGTGGGCTGTGCAGCCAGAAGTATGGTGGTCATGGCAGCCCTATGTATAGTTGGGCACTGCAGCCCTAAGTATGGTGGGCACTGCAACCCTAAAAAAGTTGGACACTGTAAAACCAAGTAAGGTGTGCACTGCATCCCTAAGTAAGGTGGGCACTGAAGCCCTTGGGAAGTTGGGCACTGCAACTGTAAGTTAGCTTGACACTGCAGTCCTAAGTAAGTTGGGCACTGCAGACCTAAGTAAGGTGAGCACTGCAGACCTAAGTAAGGTGAGCACTGCAGCAAAAAGTAAAGTTGGGCACTGCAGCCCTAAGTAAGCAGGGGACTGTAAAACCAAGTAAGGTGGCACTGAAGCCCTAAGTAAGTTGGGCACTGCAGCCGTAAGGTGGCTCGGCACTGCAGTCCTAAGTAAGTTGGGCACTGGAGACCTAAGTAAGGTGAGCACTGCAGACCTAAGTAAGTTGGGCACTGTAAAACGAAGTATGGTGGGCACTGCAGCCCTAAGTGAGTTGGGCCCTGCGGCCCTAAGTAAAGTTGGGCACAGCAGCCCTAAGTAAGTTGGGCACTGTAAAACCAAGTAAGGTGGGCACTACAGCCCTAAATAAGTTGGGCACTGCAGCCTTAAGGTGGCTTGACACTGCAGTCCTAAGAAAGTTAGGCACTGCAGACCTAAGTAAGGTGAGCAATGCAGCCATAAGTTGGGCACTGCAGCCCTAAGTAAAGTTGGGCACTGCAGCCCTGCATAAGGTGGGCTGTGCAGCCAGAAGTAGGGTGGTCATGGCAGCCCTATGTATAGTTGGGCACTGCAGCCCTAAGTATGGTGGGCACTGCAGACCTAAGAAAGTTGGACACTGTAAAACCAAGTAGGGTGGGCACTGCATCCCTAAGTAAGGTGGGCACTGAAGCCCTCGGGAAGTTGGGCACTGCAACCGTAAGTTAGCTTGACACTGCAGTCCTAAGTAAGTTGGGCACTGCAGACCTAAGTAAGGTGAGCACTGCAGACCTAAGAAAGGTGAGCACTGCAGCAAAAAGTAAAGTTGGGCACTGCAGCCCTAAGTAAGCAGGGGACTGTAAAACCAAGTAAGGTGGGCACTGAAGCCCTAAGTAAGTTGGGCACTGCAGCCGTAAGCTGGCTCGGCACTGCAGTCCTAAGAAAGTTAGGCACTGCAGACCTAAGTAAGGTGAGCACTGCAGCCCTAAGTAAAGTTGGGCACTGCAGCCCTGCATAAGGTGGGCTGTGCAGCCAGAATATGGTGGTCACGGCAGCCCTATGTATAGTTGGGCACTGCAGACCTAAGTAAGGTGAGCACTGCAGACCTAAGTAAGTTGGGCACTGTAAAACGAAGTATGGTGGGCACTGCAGCCCTAAGTGAGTTGGGCCCTGCGGCCCTAAGTAAAGTTGGGCACAGCAGCCCTAAGTAAGTTGGGCACTGTAAAACCAAGTAAGGTGGGCACTACAGCCCTAAATAAGTTGGGCACTGCAGCCTTAAGGTGGCTTGACACTGCAGTCCTAAGAAAGTTAGGCACTGCAGACCTAAGTAAGGTGAGCAATGCAGCCATAAGTTGGGCACTGCTGCCCTAAGTAAAGTTGGGCACTGCAGCCCTGCATAAGGTGGGCTGTGCAGCCAGAAGTAGGGTGGTCATAGCAGTCCTATGTATAGTTGGGCACTGCAGCCCTAAGTATGGTGGGCACTGCAGACCTAAGAAAGTTGGACACTGTAAAACCAAGTAGGGTGGGCACTGCATCCCTAAGTAAGGTGGGCACTGAAGCCCTCGGGAAGTTGGGCACTGCAACCGTAAGTTAGCTTGACACTGCAGTCCTAAGTAAGTTGGGCACTGCAGACCTAAGTAAGGTGAGCACTGCAGACCTAAGGTGAGCACTGCAGCAAAAAGTAAAGTTGGGCACTGCAGCCCTAAGTAAGCAGGGGACTGTAAAACCAAGTAAGGTGGGCACTGAAGCCCTAAGTAAGTTGGGCACTGCAGCCGTAAGCTGGCTCGGCACTGCAGTCCTAAGAAAGTTAGGCACTGCAGACCTAAGTAAGGTGAGCACTGCAGCCCTAAGTAAAGTTGCGCACTGCAGCCCTGCATAAGGTGGGCTGTGCAGCCAGAATATGGTGGTCACGGCAGCCCTATGTATAGTTGGGCACTGCAGCCCTAAGTAAGGTGGGCACTGCAGCCCTAAGTAAGGTGGGCACTGAAGCCCTAAGTAAGTTGGGCACTGTAAAACCAAGTAAGGTGGGCGCTGCATCCCTAAGTAAGGTTGGCACTGAAGCCCTTGGGAAGTTGGGCACTGCAACTGTAAGTTAGCTTGACACTGCAGACCTAAGTAAGTTGGAAACTGCAGACCTAAGTAAGGTGAGCACTGCAGACCTAAGAAAGTTGTTCACTGCAGCCCTAAGTAAGTAGGGGACTGTAAAACCAAGTAAGGTGGGCACTGAAGCCCTAAGTAAGTTGGGCACTGTAAAACCAAGTAAGGTGGGCAGTGCAGCCCTAAGTAAGGTGGGCACTGTAAAACCAAGTAAAGTGAGCACTGAAGCCCTAAGTAAGTTGGGCAGTGCAGCCCTAAGTTTGACACTGTAAAACCAAGTAAGGTGGGCACTGCATCCCTAAGTAAGGTGGGCACTGAAGCCCTCGGGAAGTTGGGCACTGCAACCGTAAGTTAGCTTGACACTGCAGTCCTAAGTAAGTTGGGCACTGCAGACCTAAGTAAGTTGGGCACTGTAAAACGAAGTATGGTGGGCACTGCAGCCCTAAGTGAGTTGGGCACTGCAGCCCTAAGTAAAGTTGGGCACAGCAGCCCTAAGTAAGTTGGGCACTGTAAAACCAAGTAAGGTGGGCACTACAGCCCTAAATAAGTTGGGCACTGCAGCCTTAAGGTGGCTTGACACTGCAGTCCTAAGAAATTTAGGCACTGCAGACCTAAGTAAGGTGAGCAATGCAGCCATAAGTTGGGCACTGCTGCCCTAAGTAAAGTTGGGCACTGCAGCCCTGCATAAGGTGGGCTGTGCAGCCAGAAGTATGGTGGTCACGGCAGCCCTAGGTATAGTTGGGCACTGCAGCCCTAAGTATGGTGGGCACTGCAACCCTAAAAAAGTTGGACACTGTAAAACTAAGTAAGGTGTGCACTGCATCCCTAAGTAAGGTGGGCACTGAAGCCCTTGGGAAGTTGGGCACGGCAACCTTAAGTTAGCTTGACACTGCAGTCCTAAGTAAGTTGGGCACTGCAGACCTAAGTAAGGTGAGCACTGCAGCAAAAAGTAAAGTTGGGCACTGCAGCCCTAAGTAAGCAGGGGACTGTAAAACCAAGTAAGGTGGGCACTGAAGCCCTAAGTAAGTTGGGCACTGCAGCCGTAAGCTGGCTCGGCACTGCAGTCCTAAGAAAGTTAGGCACTGCAGACCTAAGTAAGGTGAGCACTGCAGCCCTAAGTAAAGTTGGGCACTGCAGCCCTGCATAAGGTGGGCTGTGCAGCCAGAATATGGTGGTCACGGCAGCCCTATGTATAGTTGGGCACTGCAGCCCTAAGTAAGGTGGGCACTGCAGACCTAAGTAAGGTGGGCACTGAAGCCCTAAGTAAGTTGGGCACTGTAAAACCAAGTAAGGTGGGCACTACAGCCCTAAATAAGTTGGGCACTGCAGCCTTAAGGTGGCTTGACACTGCAGTCCTAAGAAAGGCACTGCAGACCTAAGTAAGGTGAGCAATGCAGCCATAAGTTGGGCACTGCAGCCCTAAGTAAAGTTGGGCACTTCAGCCCTGCATAAGGTGGGCTGTGCAGCCAGAAGTATGGTGGTCATGGCAGCCCTATGTATAGTTGGGCACTGCAGCCCTAAGTATGGTGAGCACTGCAACCCTAAAAAAGTTGGACACTGTAAAACTAAGTAAGGTGTGCACTGCATCCCTAAGTAAGGTGGGCACTGAAGCCCTTGGGAAGTTGGGCACTGCAACTGTAAGTTAGCTTGACACTGCAGTCCTAAGTAAGTTGGGCACTGCAGACCTAAGTAAGGTGAGCACTGCAGACCTAAGTAAGGTGAGCACTGCAGCAAAAAGTAAAGTTGGGCACTGCAGCCCTAAGTAAGCAGGGGACTGTAAAACCAAGTAAGGTGGCACTGAAGCCCTAAGTAATTTGGGCACTGCAGCCGTAAGTTGGCTCGGCACTGCAGTCCTAAGTAAGTTGGGCACTGGAGACCTAAGTAAGGTGAGCACTGCAGACCTAAGTAAGTTGGGCACTGTAAAACGAAGTATGGTGGGCACTGCAGCCCTAAGTGAGTTGGGCCCTGCGGCCCTAAGTAAAGTTGGGCACAGCAGCCCTAAGTAAGTTGGGCACTGTAAAACCAAGTAAGGTGGGCACTACAGCCCTAAATAAGTTGGGCACTGCAGCCTTAAGGTGGCTTGACACTGCAGTCCTAAGAAAGTTAGGCACTGCAGACCTAAGTAAGGTGAGCAATGCAACCATAAGTTGGGCACTGCTGCCCTAAGTAAAGTTGGGCACTGCAGCCCTGCATAAGGTGGGCTGTGCAGCCAGAAGTATGGTGGTCATGGCAGCCCTATGTATAGTTGGGCACTGCAGCCCTAAGTATGGTGGGCACTGCAACCCTAAAAAAGTTGGACACTGTAAAACCAAGTAAGGTGTGCACTGCATCCCTAAGTAAGGTGGGCACTGAAGCCCTTGGGAAGTTGGGCACTGCAACTGTAAGTTAGCTTGACACTGCAGTCCTAAGTAAGTTGGGCACTGCAGACCTAAGTAAGGTGAGCACTGCAGACCTAAGTAAGGTGAGCACTGCAGCAAAAAGTAAAGTTGGGCACTGCAGCCCTAAGTAAGCAGGGGACTGTAAAACCAAGTAAGGTGGCACTGAAGCCCTAAGTAAGTTGGGCACTGCAGCCGTAAGGTGGCTCGGCACTGCAGTCCTAAGTAAGTTGGGCACTGGAGACCTAAGTAAGGTGAGCACTGCAGACCTAAGTAAGTTGGGCACTGTAAAACGAAGTATGGTGGGCACTGCAGCCCTAAGTGAGTTGGGCCCTGCGGCCCTAAGTAAAGTTGGGCACAGCAGCCCTAAGTAAGTTGGGCACTGTAAAACCAAGTAAGGTGGGCACTACAGCCCTAAATAAGTTGGGCACTGCAGCCTTAAGGTGGCTTGACACTGCAGTCCTAAGAAAGTTAGGCACTGCAGACCTAAGTAAGGTGAGCAATGCAGCCATAAGTTGGGCACTGCAGCCCTAAGTAAAGTTGGGCACTGCAGCCCTGCATAAGGTGGGCTGTGCAGCCAGAAGTAGGGTGGTCATGGCAGCCCTATGTATAGTTGGGCACTGCAGCCCTAAGTATGGTGGGCACTGCAGACCTAAGAAAGTTGGACACTGTAAAACCAAGTAGGGTGGGCACTGCATCCCTAAGTAAGGTGGGCACTGAAGCCCTCGGGAAGTTGGGCACTGCAACCGTAAGTTAGCTTGACACTGCAGTCCTAAGTAAGTTGGGCACTGCAGACCTAAGTAAGGTGAGCACTGCAGACCTAAGAAAGGTGAGCACTGCAGCAAAAAGTAAAGTTGGGCACTGCAGCCCTAAGTAAGCAGGGGACTGTAAAACCAAGTAAGGTGGGCACTGAAGCCCTAAGTAAGTTGGGCACTGCAGCCGTAAGCTGGCTCGGCACTGCAGTCCTAAGAAAGTTAGGCACTGCAGACCTAAGTAAGGTGAGCACTGCAGCCCTAAGTAAAGTTGGGCACTGCAGCCCTGCATAAGGTGGGCTGTGCAGCCAGAATATGGTGGTCACGGCAGCCCTATGTATAGTTGGGCACTGCAGACCTAAGTAAGGTGAGCACTGCAGACCTAAGTAAGTTGGGCACTGTAAAACGAAGTATGGTGGGCACTGCAGCCCTAAGTGAGTTGGGCCCTGCGGCCCTAAGTAAAGTTGGGCACAGCAGCCCTAAGTAAGTTGGGCACTGTAAAACCAAGTAAGGTGGGCACTACAGCCCTAAATAAGTTGGGCACTGCAGCCTTAAGGTGGCTTGACACTGCAGTCCTAAGAAAGTTAGGCACTGCAGACCTAAGTAAGGTGAGCAATGCAGCCATAAGTTGGGCACTGCTGCCCTAAGTAAAGTTGGGCACTGCAGCCCTGCATAAGGTGGGCTGTGCAGCCAGAAGTAGGGTGGTCATAGCAGTCCTATGTATAGTTGGGCACTGCAGCCCTAAGTATGGTGGGCACTGCAGACCTAAGAAAGTTGGACACTGTAAAACCAAGTAGGGTGGGCACTGCATCCCTAAGTAAGGTGGGCACTGAAGCCCTCGGGAAGTTGGGCACTGCAACCGTAAGTTAGCTTGACACTGCAGTCCTAAGTAAGTTGGGCACTGCAGACCTAAGTAAGGTGAGCACTGCAGACCTAAGGTGAGCACTGCAGCAAAAAGTAAAGTTGGGCACTGCAGCCCTAAGTAAGCAGGGGACTGTAAAACCAAGTAAGGTGGGCACTGAAGCCCTAAGTAAGTTGGGCACTGCAGCCGTAAGCTGGCTCGGCACTGCAGTCCTAAGAAAGTTAGGCACTGCAGACCTAAGTAAGGTGAGCACTGCAGCCCTAAGTAAAGTTGGGCACTGCAGCCCTGCATAAGGTGGGCTGTGCAGCCAGAATATGGTGGTCACGGCAGCCCTATGTATAGTTGGGCACTGCAGCCCTAAGTAAGGTGGGCACTGCAGACCTAAGTAAGGTGGGCACTGAAGCCCTAAGTAAGTTGGGCACTGTAAAACCAAGTAAGGTGGGCACTACAGCCCTAAATAAGTTGGGCACTGCAGCCTTAAGGTGGCTTGACACTGCAGTCCTAAGAAAGGCACTGCAGACCTAAGTAAGGTGAGCAATGCAGCCATAAGTTGGGCACTGCAGCCCTAAGTAAAGTTGGGCACTTCAGCCCTGCATAAGGTGGGCTGTGCAGCCAGAAGTATGGTGGTCATGGCAGCCCTATGTATAGTTGGGCACTGCAGCCCTAAGTATGGTGGGCACTGCAACCCTAAAAAAGTTGGACACTGTAAAACTAAGTAAGGTGTGCACTGCATCCCTAAGTAAGGTGGGCACTGAAGCCCTTGGGAAGTTGGGCACTGCAACTGTAAGTTAGCTTGACACTGCAGTCCTAAGTAAGTTGGGCACTGCAGACCTAAGTAAGGTGAGCACTGCAGACCTAAGTAAGGTGAGCACTGCAGCAAAAAGTAAAGTTGGGCACTGCAGCCCTAAGTAAGCAGGGGACTGTAAAACCAAGTAAGGTGGCACTGAAGCCCTAATTAAGTTGGGCACAGTAGCCGTAAGTTGGCTCGGCAGTGCAGTCCTTGTAAGTTGGGCACTGCAGACCTATGTGAGCACTGCAGACCTAAGGAAGTTGGGCACTGTAAAACGAAGTATGGTGGGCACTGCAGCCCTAAGTGAGTTGGGCACTGCAGCCCTAAGTAAAGTTGGGCACAGCAGCCCTAAGTAAGTTGGGCACTGTAAAACCAAGTAAGGTGGGCACTACAGCCCTAAATAAGTTGGGCACTGCAGCCTTAAGGTGGCTTGACACTGCAGTCCTAAGAAAGGCACTGCAGACCTAAGTAAGGTGAGCAATGCAGCCATAAGTTGGGCACTGCAGCCCTAAGTAAAGTTGGGCACTTCAGCCCTGCATAAGGTGGGCTGTGCAGCCAGAAGTATGGTGGTCATGGCAGCCCTATGTATAGTTGGGCACTGCAGCCCTAAGTATGGTGGGCACTGCAACCCTAAAAAAGTTGGACACTGTAAAACTAAGTAAGGTGTGCACTGCATCCCTAAGTAAGGTGGGCACTGAAGCCCTTGGGAAGTTGGGCACTGCAACTGTAAGTTAGCTTGACACTGCAGTCCTAAGTAAGTTGGGCACTGCAGACCTAAGTAAGGTGAGCACTGCAGACCTAAGTAAGGTGAGCACTGCAGCAAAAAGTAAAGTTGGGCACTGCAGCCCTAAGTAAGCAGGGGACTGTAAAACCAAGTAAGGTGGCACTGAAGCCCTAAGTAAGTTGGGCACTGTAAAACCAAGTAAGGTGGGCACTACAGCCCTAAATAAGTTGGGCACTGCAGCCTTAAGGTGGCTTGACACTGCAGTCCTAAGAAAGTTAGGCACTGCAGACCTAAGTAAGGTGAGCAATGCAGCCATAAGTTGGGCACTGCTGCCCTAAGTAAAGTTGGGCACTGCAGCCCTGCATAAGGTGGGCTGTGCAGCCAGAAGTATGGTGGTCATGGCAGCCCTAGGTATAGTTGGGCACTGCAGCCCTAAGTATGGTGGGCACTGCAGACCTAAGAAAGTTGGACACTGTAAAACCAAGTAGGGTGGGCACTGCATCCCTAAGTAAGGTGGGCACTGAAGCCCTTGGGAAGTTGGGCACGGCAACCTTAAGTTAGCTTGACACTGCAGTCCTAAGTAAGTTGGGCACTGCAGACCTAAGTAAGGTGAGCACTGCAGCAAAAAGTAAAGTTGGGCACTGCAGCCCTAAGTAAGCAGGGGACTGTAAAACCAAGTAAGGTGGGCACTGAAGCCCTAAGTAAGTTGGGCACTGCAGCCGTAAGCTGGCTCGGCACTGCAGTCCTAAGAAAGTTAGGCACTGCAGACCTAAGTAAGGTGAGCACTGCAGCCCTAAGTAAAGTTGCGCACTGCAGCCCTGCATAAGGTGGGCTGTGCAGCCAGAATATGGTGGTCACGGCAGCCCTATGTATAGTTGGGCACTGCAGCCCTAAGTAAGGTGGGCACTGCAGCCCTAAGTAAGGTGGGCACTGAAGCCCTAAGTAAGTTGGGCACTGTAAAACCAAGTAAGGTGGGCGCTGCATCCCTAAGTAAGGTTGGCACTGAAGCCCTTGGGAAGTTGGGCACTGCAACTGTAAGTTAGCTTGACACTGCAGACCTAAGTAAGTTGGAAACTGCAGACCTAAGTAAGGTGAGCACTGCAGACCTAAGAAAGTTGTTCACTGCAGCCCTAAGTAAGTAGGGGACTGTAAAACCAAGTAAGGTGGGCACTGAAGCCCTAAGTAAGTTGGGCACTGTAAAACCAAGTAAGGTGGGCAGTGCAGCCCTAAGTAAGGTGGGCACTGTAAAACCAAGTAAAGTGAGCACTGAAGCCCTAAGTAAGTTGGGAAGTGCAGCCCTAAGTTTGACACTGTAAAACCAAGTAAGGTGGGCACTGCATCCCTAAGTAAGGTGGGCACTGAAGCCCTCGGGAAGTTGGGCACTGCAACCGTAAGTTAGCTTGACACTGCAGTCCTAAGTAAGTTGGGCACTGCAGACCTAAGTAAGTTGGGCACTGTAAAACGAAGTATGGTGGGCACTGCAGCCCTAAGTGAGTTGGGCACTGCAGCCCTAAGTAAAGTTGGGCACAGCAGCCCTAAGTAAGTTGGGCACTGTAAAACCAAGTAAGGTGGGCACTACAGCCCTAAATAAGTTGGGCACTGCAGCCTTAAGGTGGCTTGACACTGCAGTCCTAAGAAAGTTAGGCACTGCAGACCTAAGTAAGGTGAGCAATGCAGCCATAAGTTGGGCACTGCTGCCCTAAGTAAAGTTGGGCACTGCAGCCCTGCATAAGGTGGGCTGTGCAGCCAGAAGTATGGTGGTCACGGCAGCCCTAGGTATAGTTGGGCACTGCAGCCCTAAGTATGGTGGGCACTGCAACCCTAAAAAAGTTGGACACTGTAAAACTAAGTAAGGTGTGCACTGCATCCCTAAGTAAGGTGGGCACTGAAGCCCTTGGGAAGTTGGGCACGGCAACCTTAAGTTAGCTTGACACTGCAGTCCTAAGTAAGTTGGGCACTGCAGACCTAAGTAAGGTGAGCACTGCAGCAAAAAGTAAAGTTGGGCACTGCAGCCCTAAGTAAGCAGGGGACTGTAAAACCAAGTAAGGTGGGCACTGAAGCCCTAAGTAAGTTGGGCACTGCAGCCGTAAGCTGGCTCGGCACTGCAGTCCTAAGAAAGTTAGGCACTGCAGACCTAAGTAAGGTGAGCACTGCAGCCCTAAGTAAAGTTGGGCACTGCAGCCCTGCATAAGGTGGGCTGTGCAGCCAGAATATGGTGGTCACGGCAGCCCTATGTATAGTTGGGCACTGCAGCCCTAAGTAAGGTGGGCACTGCAGACCTAAGTAAGGTGGGCACTGAAGCCCTAAGTAAGTTGGGCACTGTAAAACCAAGTAAGGTGGGCACTACAGCCCTAAATAAGTTGGGCACTGCAGCCTTAAGGTGGCTTGACACTGCAGTCCTAAGAAAGGCACTGCAGACCTAAGTAAGGTGAGCAATGCAGCCATAAGTTGGGCACTGCAGCCCTAAGTAAAGTTGGGCACTTCAGCCCTGCATAAGGTGGGCTGTGCAGCCAGAAGTATGGTGGTCATGGCAGCCCTATGTATAGTTGGGCACTGCAGCCCTAAGTATGGTGAGCACTGCAACCCTAAAAAAGTTGGACACTGTAAAACTAAGTAAGGTGTGCACTGCATCCCTAAGTAAGGTGGGCACTGAAGCCCTTGGGAAGTTGGGCACTGCAACTGTAAGTTAGCTTGACACTGCAGTCCTAAGTAAGTTGGGCACTGCAGACCTAAGTAAGGTGAGCACTGCAGACCTAAGTAAGGTGAGCACTGCAGCAAAAAGTAAAGTTGGGCACTGCAGCCCTAAGTAAGCAGGGGACTGTAAAACCAAGTAAGGTGGCACTGAAGCCCTAAGTAAGTTGGGCACTGCAGCCGTAAGGTGGCTCGGCACTGCAGTCCTAAGTAAGTTGGGCACTGGAGACCTAAGTAAGGTGAGCACTGCAGACCTAAGTAAATTGGGCACTGTAAAACGAAGTATGGTGGGCACTGCAGCCCTAAGTGAGTTGGGCCCTGCGGCCCTAAGTAAAGTTGGGCACAGCAGCCCTAAGTAAGTTGGGCACTGTAAAACCAAGTAAGGTGGGCACTACAGCCCTAAATAAGTTGGGCACTGCAGCCTTAAGGTGGCTTGACACTGCAGTCCTAAGAAAGTTAGGCACTGCAGACCTAAGTAAGGTGAGCAATGCAGCCATAAGTTGGGCACTGCAGCCCTAAGTAAAGTTGGGCACTTCAGCCCTGCATAAGGTGGGCTGTGCAGCCAGAAGTATGGTGGTCATGGCAGCCCTATGTATAGTTGGGCACTGCAGCCCTAAGTATGGTGGGCACTGCAACCCTAAAAAAGTTGGACACTGTAAAACTAAGTAAGGTGTGCACTGCATCCCTAAGTAAGGTGGGCACTGAAGCCCTTGGGAAGTTGGGCACTGCAACTGTAAGTTAGCTTGACACTGCAGTCCTAAGTAAGTTGGGCACTGCAGACCTAAGTAAGGTGAGCACTGCAGACCTAAGTAAGGTGAGCACTGCAGCAAAAAGTAAAGTTGGGCACTGCAGCCCTAAGTAAGCAGGGGACTGTAAAACCAAGTAAGGTGGCACTGAAGCCCTAAGTAAGTTGGGCACTGCAGCCGTAAGGTGGCTCGGCACTGCAGTCCTAAGTAAGTTGGGCACTGGAGACCTAAGTAAGGTGAGCACTGCAGACCTAAGTAAGTTGGGCACTGTAAAACCAAGTAAGGTGGGCACTGCATCCCTAAGTAAGGTGGGCACTGAAGCCCTTGGGAAGTTGGGCACTGCAACAGTAAGTTAGCTTGACACTGCAGTCCTAAGTAAGTTGGGCACTGCAGAACTAAGTAAGGTGAGCACTGCAGACCTAAGTAAGGTGAGCACTGCAGACCTAAGAAAGTAGGGCACTGCAGCCCTAAGTAGGTAGGGGACTGTAAAACCAAGTAAGGTGGGCACTACAGCCCTAAATAAATTGGGCACTGCAGCCTTAAGGTGGCTGGCACTGCAGTCCTAAGAAAGTTAGGCACTGCAGACCTAAGTAAGGGGAGCACTGCAGAACTAAGTAAGGTGAGCACTGCAGCCCTAAGTAAAGTTGGGCACTGCAGCCCTGCATAAGGTGGGCTGTGCAGCCAGAAGTATGGTGGTCATGGCAGCCCTATGTATAGTTGCGCACTGCAGCCCTAAGTAAGGTGGGCACTGCAGCCCTAAGTAAAGTTGGGCACTGCAGCCTTGCATAAGGTTGGCTGTGCAGCCAGAAGTATGGTGGTCATGGCAGTCCTATGTATAGTTGGGCACTGCAGCCTTAAGTAAGGTGGGCACTGCAGCCTTAAGTAAGTTGGGCACTGCAGTCCTAAGTAAGTTGGGCACTGCAGACCTAAGTAAGGGGAGCACTGCAGACCTAAGAAAGTTGTTCACTGCAGCCCTAAGTAAGTAGGGGATGTAAAACCAAGTAAGGTGGGCACTGAAGCAGTAAGTAATTTGGGCACTGTAAAACCAAGTAAGGTGGGCACTGCATCCCTAAATAAGTTGGGCTCTGCAGCCTTAAGGTGGCTTGACACTGCAGTCCTAAGAAAGTTAGGCACTGCAGACCTAAGTAAGGTGAGCACTGCAGACCTAAGTAAGGTGAGCACTGCAGACCTAAGAAAGTTGGGCACTGCAGCCCTAAATAAATTTGGGCACTGCAGCCCTAAGTAAGGTGGGCACCGTAAAACCAAGTAAGGTGGGCCCTGAAGCCCTAAATAAGTTGGGCACAGTAGCCGTAAGTTGGCTCGGCAGTGCAGTCCTTGTAATTTGGGCACTGCAGACCTATGTGAGCTCTGCAGACCTAAGTAAGTTGGGCACTGTAAAACGAAGTATGGTGGGCACTGCAGCCCTAAGTGAGTTGGGCACTGCAGCCCTAAGTAAAGTTGGGCACAGCAGCCCTAAGTAAGTTGGGCACTGTAAAACCAAGTAAGGTGGGCACTACAGCCCTAAATAAGTTGGGCACTGCAGCCTTAAGGTGGCTTGACACTGCAGTCCTAAGAAAGTTAGGCACTGCAGACCTAAGTAAGGTGAGCAATGCAGCCATAAGTTGGGCACTGCTGCCCTAAGTAAAGTTGGGCACTGCAGCCCTGCATAAGGTGGGCTGTGCAGCCAGAAGTATGGTGGTCACGGCAGCCCTAGGTATAGTTGGGCACTGCAGCCCTAAGTATGGTGGGCACTGCAGACCTAAGAAAGTTGGACACTGTAAAACCAAGTAGGGTGGGCACTGCATCCCTAAGTAAGGTGGGCACTGAAGCCCTCGGGAAGTTGGGCACTGCAACCTTAAGTTAGCTTGACACTGCAGTCCTAAGTAAGTTGGGCACTGCAGACCTAAGTAAGGTGAGCACTGCAGCAAAAAGTAAAGTTGGGCACTGCAGCCCTAAGTAAGCAGGGGACTGTAAAACCAAGTAAGGTGGGCACTGAAGCCCTAAGTAAGTTGGGCACTGCAGCCGTAAGCTGGCTCGGCACAGCAGTCCTAAGAAAGTTAGGCACTGCAGACCTAAGTAAGGTGAGCACTGCATCCCTAAGTAAAGTTGGGCACTGCAGCCCTGCATAAGGTGGGCTGTGCAGCCAGAATATGGTGGTCACGGCAGCCCTATGTAGAGTTGGGCACTGCAGCCCTAAGTAAGGTGGGCACTGAAGCCCTCGGGAAGTTGGGCACTGCAACCGTAAGTTAGCTTGACACTGCAGTCCTAAGTAAGTTTTTGCACTGCAGACCTAAGTAAGGTGAGCACTGCAGACCTAAGAAAGTTGTTCACTGCAGCCCTAAGTAAGTAGGGGACTGTAAAACCAAGTAAGGTGGGCACTGAAGCCCTAAGTAAGTTGGGCACTGTAAAACCAAGTAAGGTGGGCAGTGCAGCCCTAAGTATGGTGGGCACTGTAAAACCAAGTAAAGTGAGCACTGAAGCCCTAAGTAAGTTGGGCACTGCAGCCCTAAGTTTGACACTGTAAAACCAAGTATTGTGGGCACTGCATCCCTAAGTAAAGTTGGGCACTGCAGCCCTGCATAAGGTGGGCTGTGCAGCCAGAATATGGTGGTCACGGCAGCCCTATGTATAGTTGGGCACTGCAGCCCTAAGTAAGGTGGGCACTGAAGCCCTCGGGAAGTTGGGCACTGCAACCGTAAGTTAGCTAGACACTGCAGTCCTAAGTAAGTTGGGCACTGCAGACCTAAGTAAGTTTGACACTGTAAAACCAAGTAAGGTGGGCACTGCATCCCTAAGTAAGGTGGGCACTGAAGCCCTAAGTAAGATGGGCACTGCAGCCGTAAGCTGGCTCTGCACTGCAGTCCTAAGTAAGTTGGGCACTGGAGACCTAAGTAAGGTGAGCACTGCAGCCCTAAATAAAGTTATGCACTGCAGCCCTAAGTAAGGTGGGCACTGTAAAACCAAGTAAGGTGGGCACTGAAGCCCTAAGTTAGTTGGGCACAGTAGCCGTAAGTTGGCTCGGCACTGCAGTCCTAGTAAGTTGGGCACTGCAGACCTAAGTAAGTTGGGCACTGTAAAACGAAGTATGGTGAGCACTGCAGACCTAAGTGAGTTGGGCACTGCAGCCCTAAGTAAAGTTGGGCACAGCAGACCTAAGAAAGTTGGACACTGTAAAACCAAGTAAGGTGAGCACTGCAGACCTAAGTAAGGTGAGCACTGCAGCAAAAAGTAAAGTTGGGCACTGCAGCCCTAAGTAAGTAGGGGACTGCAGCCGTAAGCTGGCTCGGCACTGCAGTCCTAAGTAAGTTGGGCACTGGAGACCTAAGAAAGTTGGGGACTGCAGCCCTAAATAAAGTTGGGCACTGCAGCCCTGCATAAGGTGGGCACTGTAAAACCAAGTAAGGTGGGCACTGAAGCCCTAAGCTGGGCACAGTAGCCGTAAATTGGCTCGGCACTGCAGTCCTAGTAAGTTGGGCACTGCAGCCCTAAGTAAGTTGGGCACTGTAAAACCAAGTAAGGTGGGCACTGCATCCCTAAGTAAGGTGGGCACTGAAGCCCTTGGGAAGTTGGGCACTGCAACTGTAAGTTAGCTTGACACTGCAGTCCTAAGTAAGTTGGGCACTGCAGACCTAAGTAAGGTGAGCACTGCAGACCTAAGTAAGGTGAGCACTGCAGCAAAAAGTAAAGTTGGGCACTGCAGCCCTAAGTAAGCAGGGGACTGTAAAACCAAGTAAGGTGGGCACTGAAGCCCTAAGTAAGTTGGGCACTGCAGCCGTAAGGTGGCTCGGCACTGCAGTCCTAAGTAAGTTGGGCACTGGAGACCTAAGTAAGGTGAGCACTGCAGACCTAAGTAAGTTGGGCACTGTAAAACGAAGTATGGTGGGCACTGCAGCCCTAAGTGAGTTGGGCCCTGCGGCCCTAAGTAAAGTTGGGCACAGCAGCCCTAAGTAAGTTGGGCACTGTAAAACCAAGTAAGGTGGGCACTACAGCCCTAAATAAGTTGGGCACTGCAGCCTTAAGGTGGCTTGACACTGCAGTCCTAAGAAAGTTAGGCACTGCAGACCTAAGTAAGGTGAGCAATGCAGCCATAAGTTGGGCACTGCTGCCCTAAGTAAAGTTGGGCACTGCAGCCCTGCATAAGGTGGGCTGTGCAGCCAGAAGTAGGGTGGTCATAGCAGTCCTATGTATAGTTGGGCACTGCAGCCCTAAGTATGGTGGGCACTGCAGACCTAAGAAAGTTGGACACTGTAAAACCAAGTAGGGTGGGCACTGCATCCCTAAGTAAGGTGGGCACTGAAGCCCTCGGGAAGTTGGGCACTGCAACCGTAAGTTAGCTTGACACTGCAGTCCTAAGTAAGTTGGGCACTGCAGACCTAAGTAAGGTGAGCACTGCAGACCTAAGAAAGTAGGGCACTGCAGCCCTAAGTAGGTAGGGGACTGTAAAACCAAGTAAGGTGGGCACTACAGCCCTAAATAAATTGGGCACTGCAGCCTTAAGGTGGCTGGCACTGCAGTCCTAAGAAAGTTAGGCACTGCAGACCTAAGTAAGGGGAGCACTGCAGAACTAAGTAAGGTGAGCACTGCAGCCCTAAGTAAAGTTGGGCACTGCAGCCCTGCATAAGGTGGGCTGTGCAGCCAGAAGTATGGTGGTCATGGCAGCCCTATGTATAGTTGCGCACTGCAGCCCTAAGTAAGGTGGGCACTGCAGCCCTAAGTAAAGTTGGGCACTGCAGCCTTGCATAAGGTTGGCTGTGCAGCCAGAAGTATGGTGGTCATGGCAGTCCTATGTATAGTTGGGCACTGCAGCCTTAAGTAAGGTGGGCACTGCAGCCTTAAGTAAGTTGGGCACTGCAGTCCTAAGTAAGTTGGGCACTGCAGACCTAAGTAAGGGGAGCACTGCAGACCTAAGAAAGTTGTTCACTGCAGCCCTAAGTAAGTAGGGGATGTAAAACCAAGTAAGGTGGGCACTGAAGCAGTAAGTAATTTGGGCACTGTAAAACCAAGTAAGGTGGGCACTGCATCCCTAAATAAGTTGGGCTCTGCAGCCTTAAGGTGGCTTGACACTGCAGTCCTAAGAAAGTTAGGCACTGCAGACCTAAGTAAGGTGAGCACTGCAGACCTAAGTAAGGTGAGCACTGCAGACCTAAGAAAGTTGGGCACTGCAGCCCTAAATAAATTTGGGCACTGCAGCCCTAAGTAAGGTGGGCACCGTAAAACCAAGTAAGGTGGGCCCTGAAGCCCTAAATAAGTTGGGCACAGTAGCCGTAAGTTGGCTCGGCAGTGCAGTCCTTGTAATTTGGGCACTGCAGACCTATGTGAGCTCTGCAGACCTAAGTAAGTTGGGCACTGTAAAACGAAGTATGGTGGGCACTGCAGCCCTAAGTGAGTTGGGCACTGCAGCCCTAAGTAAAGTTGGGCACAGCAGCCCTAAGTAAGTTGGGCACTGTAAAACCAAGTAAGGTGGGCACTACAGCCCTAAATAAGTTGGGCACTGCAGCCTTAAGGTGGCTTGACACTGCAGTCCTAAGAAAGTTAGGCACTGCAGACCTAAGTAAGGTGAGCAATGCAGCCATAAGTTGGGCACTGCTGCCCTAAGTAAAGTTGGGCACTGCAGCCCTGCATAAGGTGGGCTGTGCAGCCAGAAGTATGGTGGTCACGGCAGCCCTAGGTATAGTTGGGCACTGCAGCCCTAAGTATGGTGGGCACTGCAGACCTAAGAAAGTTGGACACTGTAAAACCAAGTAGGGTGGGCACTGCATCCCTAAGTAAGGTGGGCACTGAAGCCCTCGGGAAGTTGGGCACTGCAACCTTAAGTTAGCTTGACACTGCAGTCCTAAGTAAGTTGGGCACTGCAGACCTAAGTAAGGTGAGCACTGCAGCAAAAAGTAAAGTTGGGCACTGCAGCCCTAAGTAAGCAGGGGACTGTAAAACCAAGTAAGGTGGGCACTGAAGCCCTAAGTAAGTTGGGCACTGCAGCCGTAAGCTGGCTCGGCACAGCAGTCCTAAGAAAGTTAGGCACTGCAGACCTAAGTAAGGTGAGCACTGCATCCCTAAGTAAAGTTGGGCACTGCAGCCCTGCATAAGGTGGGCTGTGCAGCCAGAATATGGTGGTCACGGCAGCCCTATGTAGAGTTGGGCACTGCAGCCCTAAGTAAGGTGGGCACTGAAGCCCTCGGGAAGTTGGGCACTGCAACCGTAAGTTAGCTTGACACTGCAGTCCTAAGTAAGTTTTTGCACTGCAGACCTAAGTAAGGTGAGCACTGCAGACCTAAGAAAGTTGTTCACTGCAGCCCTAAGTAAGTAGGGGACTGTAAAACCAAGTAAGGTGGGCACTGAAGCCCTAAGTAAGTTGGGCACTGTAAAACCAAGTAAGGTGGGCAGTGCAGCCCTAAGTATGGTGGGCACTGTAAAACCAAGTAAAGTGAGCACTGAAGCCCTAAGTAAGTTGGGCACTGCAGCCCTAAGTTTGACACTGTAAAACCAAGTATTGTGGGCACTGCATCCCTAAGTAAAGTTGGGCACTGCAGCCCTGCATAAGGTGGGCTGTGCAGCCAGAATATGGTGGTCACGGCAGCCCTATGTATAGTTGGGCACTGCAGCCCTAAGTAAGGTGGGCACTGAAGCCCTCGGGAAGTTGGGCACTGCAACCGTAAGTTAGCTAGACACTGCAGTCCTAAGTAAGTTGGGCACTGCAGACCTAAGTAAGTTTGACACTGTAAAACCAAGTAAGGTGGGCACTGCATCCCTAAGTAAGGTGGGCACTGAAGCCCTAAGTAAGATGGGCACTGCAGCCGTAAGCTGGCTCTGCACTGCAGTCCTAAGTAAGTTGGGCACTGGAGACCTAAGTAAGGTGAGCACTGCAGCCCTAAATAAAGTTATGCACTGCAGCCCTAAGTAAGGTGGGCACTGTAAAACCAAGTAAGGTGGGCACTGAAGCCCTAAGTTAGTTGGGCACAGTAGCCGTAAGTTGGCTCGGCACTGCAGTCCTAGTAAGTTGGGCACTGCAGACCTAAGTAAGTTGGGCACTGTAAAACGAAGTATGGTGAGCACTGCAGACCTAAGTGAGTTGGGCACTGCAGCCCTAAGTAAAGTTGGGCACAGCAGACCTAAGAAAGTTGGACACTGTAAAACCAAGTAAGGTGAGCACTGCAGACCTAAGTAAGGTGAGCACTGCAGCAAAAAGTAAAGTTGGGCACTGCAGCCCTAAGTAAGTAGGGGACTGCAGCCGTAAGCTGGCTCGGCACTGCAGTCCTAAGTAAGTTGGGCACTGGAGACCTAAGAAAGTTGGGGACTGCAGCCCTAAATAAAGTTGGGCACTGCAGCCCTGCATAAGGTGGGCACTGTAAAACCAAGTAAGGTGGGCACTGAAGCCCTAAGCTGGGCACAGTAGCCGTAAATTGGCTCGGCACTGCAGTCCTAGTAAGTTGGGCACTGCAGCCCTAAGTAAGTTGGGCACTGTAAAACCAAGTAAGGTGGGCACTGCATCCCTAAGTAAGGTGGGCACTGAAGCCCTTGGGAAGTTGGGCACTGCAACTGTAAGTTAGCTTGACACTGCAGTCCTAAGTAAGTTGGGCACTGCAGACCTAAGTAAGGTGAGCACTGCAGACCTAAGTAAGGTGAGCACTGCAGCAAAAAGTAAAGTTGGGCACTGCAGCCCTAAGTAAGCAGGGGACTGTAAAACCAAGTAAGGTGGGCACTGAAGCCCTAAGTAAGTTGGGCACTGCAGCCGTAAGGTGGCTCGGCACTGCAGTCCTAAGTAAGTTGGGCACTGGAGACCTAAGTAAGGTGAGCACTGCAGACCTAAGTAAGTTGGGCACTGTAAAACGAAGTATGGTGGGCACTGCAGCCCTAAGTGAGTTGGGCCCTGCGGCCCTAAGTAAAGTTGGGCACAGCAGCCCTAAGTAAGTTGGGCACTGTAAAACCAAGTAAGGTGGGCACTACAGCCCTAAATAAGTTGGGCACTGCAGCCTTAAGGTGGCTTGACACTGCAGTCCTAAGAAAGTTAGGCACTGCAGACCTAAGTAAGGTGAGCAATGCAGCCATAAGTTGGGCACTGCTGCCCTAAGTAAAGTTGGGCACTGCAGCCCTGCATAAGGTGGGCTGTGCAGCCAGAAGTAGGGTGGTCATAGCAGTCCTATGTATAGTTGGGCACTGCAGCCCTAAGTATGGTGGGCACTGCAGACCTAAGAAAGTTGGACACTGTAAAACCAAGTAGGGTGGGCACTGCATCCCTAAGTAAGGTGGGCACTGAAGCCCTCGGGAAGTTGGGCACTGCAACCGTAAGTTAGCTTGACACTGCAGTCCTAAGTAAGTTGGGCACTGCAGACCTAAGTAAGGTGAGCACTGCAGACCTAAGAAAGGTGAGCACTGCAGCAAAAAGTAAAGTTGGGCACTGCAGCCCTAAGTAAGCAGGGGACTGTAAAACCAAGTAAGGTGGGCACTGAAGCCCTAAGTAAGTTGGGCACTGCAGCCGTAAGCTGGCTCGGCACTGCAGTCCTAAGAAAGTTAGGCACTGCAGACCTAAGTAAGGTGAGCACTGCAGCCCTGAGTAAAGTTGGGCACTGCAGCCCTGCATAAGGTGGGCTGTGCAGCCAGAATATGGTGGTCACGGCAGCCCTATGTAGAGTTGGGCACTGCAGCCCTAAGTAAGGTGGGCACTGCAGACCTAAGTAAGGTGGGCACTGAAGCCCTAAGTAAGTTGGGCACTGTAAAACCAAGTAAGGTGGGCACTACAGCCCTAAATAAGTTGGGCACTGCAGCCTTAAGGTGGCTTGACACTGCAGTCCTAAGAAAGGCACTGCAGACCTAAGTAAGGTGAGCAATGCAGCCATAAGTTGGGCACTGCAGCCCTAAGTAAAGTTGGGCACTTCAGCCCTGCATAAGGTGGGCTGTGCAGCCAGAAGTATGGTGGTCATGGCAGCCCTATGTATAGTTGGGCACTGCAGCCCTAAGTATGGTGGGCACTGCAACCCTAAAAAAGTTGGACACTGTAAAACTAAGTAAGGTGTGCACTGCATCCCTAAGTAAGGTGGGCACTGAAGCCCTTGGGAAGTTGGGCACTGCAACTGTAAGTTAGCTTGACACTGCAGTCCTAAGTAAGTTGGGCACTGCAGACCTAAGTAAGGTGAGCACTGCAGACCTAAGTAAGGTGAGCACTGCAGCAAAAAGTAAAGTTGGGCACTGCAGCCCTAAGTAAGCAGGGGACTGTAAAACCAAGTAAGGTGGCACTGAAGCCCTAATTAAGTTGGGCACAGTAGCCGTAAGTTGGCTCGGCAGTGCAGTCCTTGTAAGTTGGGCACTGCAGACCTATGTGAGCACTGCAGACCTAAGGAAGTTGGGCACTGTAAAACGAAGTATGGTGGGCACTGCAGCCCTAAGTGAGTTGGGCACTGCAGCCCTAAGTAAAGTTGGGCACAGCAGCCCTAAGTAAGTTGGGCACTGTAAAACCAAGTAAGGTGGGCACTACAGCCCTAAATAAGTTGGGCACTGCAGCCTTAAGGTGGCTTGACACTGCAGTCCTAAGAAAGGCACTGCAGACCTAAGTAAGGTGAGCAATGCAGCCATAAGTTGGGCACTGCAGCCCTAAGTAAAGTTGGGCACTTCAGCCCTGCATAAGGTGGGCTGTGCAGCCAGAAGTATGGTGGTCATGGCAGCCCTATGTATAGTTGGGCACTGCAGCCCTAAGTATGGTGGGCACTGCAACCCTAAAAAAGTTGGACACTGTAAAACCAAGTAAGGTGTGCACTGCATCCCTAAGTAAGGTGGGCACTGAAGCCCTTGGGAAGTTGGGCACTGCAACTGTAAGTTAGCTTGACACTGCAGTCCTAAGTAAGTTGGGCACTGCAGACCTAAGTAAGGTGAGCACTGCAGACCTAAGTAAGGTGAGCACTGCAGCAAAAAGTAAAGTTGGGCACTGCAGCCCTAAGTAAGCAGGGGACTGTAAAACCAAGTAAGGTGGCACTGAAGCCCTAAGTAAGTTGGGCACTGCAGCCGTAAGGTGGCTCGGCACTGCAGTCCTAAGTAAGTTGGGCACTGGAGACCTAAGTAAGGTGAGCACTGCAGACCTAAGTAAATTGGGCACTGTAAAACGAAGTATGGTGGGCACTGCAGCCCTAAGTGAGTTGGGCCCTGCGGCCCTAAGTAAAGTTGGGCACAGCAGCCCTAAGTAAGTTGGGCACTGTAAAACCAAGTAAGGTGGGCACTACAGCCCTAAATAAGTTGGGCACTGCAGCCTTAAGGTGGCTTGACACTGCAGTCCTAAGAAAGTTAGGCACTGCAGACCTAAGTAAGGTGAGCAATGCAGCCATAAGTTGGGCACTGCAGCCCTAAGTAAAGTTGGGCACTTCAGCCCTGCATAAGGTGGGCTGTGCAGCCAGAAGTATGGTGGTCATGGCAGCCCTATGTATAGTTGGGCACTGCAGCCCTAAGTATGGTGGGCACTGCAACCCTAAAAAAGTTGGACACTGTAAAACTAAGTAAGGTGTGCACTGCATCCCTAAGTAAGGTGGGCACTGAAGCCCTTGGGAAGTTGGGCACTGCAACTGTAAGTTAGCTTGACACTGCAGTCCTAAGTAAGTTGGGCACTGCAGACCTAAGTAAGGTGAGCACTGCAGACCTAAGTAAGGTGAGCACTGCAGCAAAAAGTAAAGTTGGGCACTGCAGCCCTAAGTAAGCAGGGGACTGTAAAACCAAGTAAGGTGGCACTGAAGCCCTAAGTAAGTTGGGCACTGCAGCCGTAAGGTGGCTCGGCACTGCAGTCCTAAGTAAGTTGGGCACTGGAGACCTAAGTAAGGTGAGCACTGCAGACCTAAGTAAGTTGGGCACTGTAAAACCAAGTAAGGTGGGCACTGCATCCCTAAGTAAGGTGGGCACTGAAGCCCTTGGGAAGTTGGGCACTGCAACAGTAAGTTAGCTTGACACTGCAGTCCTAAGTAAGTTGGGCACTGCAGAACTAAGTAAGGTGAGCACTGCAGACCTAAGTAAGGTGAGCACTGCAGACCTAAGAAAGTAGGGCACTGCAGCCCTAAGTAGGTAGGGGACTGTAAAACCAAGTAAGGTGGGCACTACAGCCCTAAATAAATTGGGCACTGCAGCCTTAAGGTGGCTGGCACTGCAGTCCTAAGAAAGTTAGGCACTGCAGACCTAAGTAAGGGGAGCACTGCAGAACTAAGTAAGGTGAGCACTGCAGCCCTAAGTAAAGTTGGGCACTGCAGCCCTGCATAAGGTGGGCTGTGCAGCCAGAAGTATGGTGGTCATGGCAGCCCTATGTATAGTTGCGCACTGCAGCCCTAAGTAAGGTGGGCACTGCAGCCCTAAGTAAAGTTGGGCACTGCAGCCTTGCATAAGGTTGGCTGTGCAGCCAGAAGTATGGTGGTCATGGCAGTCCTATGTATAGTTGGGCACTGCAGCCTTAAGTAAGGTGGGCACTGCAGCCTTAAGTAAGTTGGGCACTGCAGTCCTAAGTAAGTTGGGCACTGCAGACCTAAGTAAGGGGAGCACTGCAGACCTAAGAAAGTTGTTCACTGCAGCCCTAAGTAAGTAGGGGATGTAAAACCAAGTAAGGTGGGCACTGAAGCAGTAAGTAATTTGGGCACTGTAAAACCAAGTAAGGTGGGCACTGCATCCCTAAATAAGTTGGGCTCTGCAGCCTTAAGGTGGCTTGACACTGCAGTCCTAAGAAAGTTAGGCACTGCAGACCTAAGTAAGGTGAGCACTGCAGACCTAAGTAAGGTGAGCACTGCAGACCTAAGAAAGTTGGGCACTGCAGCCCTAAATAAATTTGGGCACTGCAGCCCTAAGTAAGGTGGGCACCGTAAAACCAAGTAAGGTGGGCCCTGAAGCCCTAAATAAGTTGGGCACAGTAGCCGTAAGTTGGCTCGGCAGTGCAGTCCTTGTAATTTGGGCACTGCAGACCTATGTGAGCACTGCAGACCTAAGTAAGTTGGGCACTGTAAAACGAAGTATGGTGGGCACTGCAGCCCTAAGTGAGTTGGGCACTGCAGCCCTAAGTAAAGTTGGGCACAGCAGCCCTAAGTAAGTTGGGCACTGTAAAACCAAGTAAGGTGGGCACTACAGCCCTAAATAAGTTGGGCACTGCAGCCTTAAGGTGGCTTGACACTGCAGTCCTAAGAAAGTTAGGCACTGCAGACCTAAGTAAGGTGAGCAATGCAGCCATAAGTTGGGCACTGCTGCCCTAAGTAAAGTTGGGCACTGCAGCCCTGCATAAGGTGGGCTGTGCAGCCAGAAGTATGGTGGTCACGGCAGCCCTAGGTATAGTTGGGCACTGCAGCCCTAAGTATGGTGGGCACTGCAGACCTAAGAAAGTTGGACACTGTAAAACCAAGTAGGGTGGGCACTGCATCCCTAAGTAAGGTGGGCACTGAAGCCCTCGGGAAGTTGGGCACTGCAACCTTAAGTTAGCTTGACACTGCAGTCCTAAGTAAGTTGGGCACTGCAGACCTAAGTAAGGTGAGCACTGCAGCAAAAAGTAAAGTTGGGCACTGCAGCCCTAAGTAAGCAGGGGACTGTAAAACCAAGTAAGGTGGGCACTGAAGCCCTAAGTAAGTTGGGCACTGCAGCCGTAAGCTGGCTCGGCACTGCAGTCCTAAGAAAGTTAGGCACTGCAGACCTAAGTAAGGTGAGCACTGCAGCCCTGCATAAGGTGGGCTGTGCAGCCAGAATATGGTGGTCACGGCAGCCCTATGTATAGTTGGGCACTGCAGCCCTAAGTAAGGTGGGCACTGCAGACCTAAGTAAGGTGGGCACTGAAGCCCTAAGTAAGTTGGGCACTGTAAAACCAAGTAAGGTGGGCACTACAGCCCTAAATAAGTTGGGCACTGCAGCCTTAAGGTGGCTTGACACTGCAGTCCTAAGAAAGGCACTGCAGACCTAAGTAAGGTGAGCAATGCAGCCATAAGTTGGGCACTGCAGCCCTAAGTAAAGTTGGGCACTTCAGCCCTGCATAAGGTGGGCTGTGCAGCCAGAAGTATGGTGGTCATGGCAGCCCTATGTATAGTTGGGCACTGCAGCCCTAAGTATGGTGGGCACTGCAACCCTAAAAAAGTTGGACACTGTAAAACTAAGTAAGGTGTGCACTGCATCCCTAAGTAAGGTGGGCACTGAAGCCCTTGGGAAGTTTGGCACTGCAACTGTAAGTTAGCTTGACACTGCAGTCCTAAGTAAGTTGGGCACTGCAGACCTAAGTAAGGTGAGCACTGCAGACCTAAGTAAGGTGAGCACTGCAGCAAAAAGTAAAGTTGGGCACTGCAGCCCTAAGTAAGCAGGGGACTGTAAAACCAAGTAAGGTGGCACTGAAGCCCTAAGTAAGTTGGGCACTGCAGCCGTAAGGTGGCTCGGCACTGCAGTCCTAAGTAAGTTGGGCACTGGAGACCTAAGTAAGGTGAGCACTGCAGACCTAAGTAAGTTGGGCACTGTAAAACGAAGTATGGTGGGCACTGCAGCCCTAAGTGAGTTGGGCCCTGCGGCCCTAAGTAAAGTTGGGCACAGCAGCCCTAAGTAAGTTGGGCACTGTAAAACCAAGTAAGGTGGGCACTACAGCCCTAAATAAGTTGGGCACTGCAGCCTTAAGGTGGCTTGACACTGCAGTCCTAAGAAAGTTAGGCACTGCAGACCTAAGTAAGGTGAGCAATGCAGCCATAAGTTGGGCACTGCTGCCCTAAGTAAAGTTGGGCACTTCAGCCCTGCATAAGGTGGGCTGTGCAGCCAGAAGTATGGTGGTCATGGCAGCCCTATGTATAGTTGGGCACTGCAGCCCTAAGTATGGTGGGCACTGCAACCCTAAAAAAGTTGGACACTGTAAAACCAAGTAAGGTGTGCACTGCATCCCTAAGTAAGGTGGGCACTGAAGCCCTTGGGAAGTTGGGCACTGCAACTGTAAGTTAGCTTGACACTGCAGTCCTAAGTAAGTTGGGCACTGCAGACCTAAGTAAGGTGAGCACTGCAGACCTAAGTAAGGTGAGCACTGCAGCAAAAAGTAAAGTTGGGCACTGCAGCCCTAAGTAAGCAGGGGACTGTAAAACCAAGTAAGGTGGCACTGAAGCCCTAAGTAAGTTGGGCACTGGAGACCTAAGTAAGGTGAGCACTGCAGACCTAAGTAAGTTGGGCACTGTAAAACGAAGTATGGTGGGCACTGCAGCCCTAAGTGAGTTGGGCACTGCAGCCCTAAGTATGGTGGGCACTGCAGACCTAAGAAAGTTGGACACTGTAAAACCAAGTAGGGTGGGCACTGCATCCCTAAGTAAGGTGGGCACTGAAGCCCTCGGGAAGTTGGGCACTGCAACCGTAAGTTAGCTTGACACTGCAGTCCTAAGTAAGTTGGGCACTGCAGACCTAAGTAAGGTGAGCACTGCAGACCTAAGGTGAGCACTGCAGCAAAAAGTAAAGTTGGGCACTGCAGCCCTAAGTAAGCAGGGGACTGTAAAACCAAGTAAGGTGGGCACTGAAGCCCTAAGTAAGTTGGGCACTGCAGCCGTAAGCTGGCTCGGCACTGCAGTCCTAAGAAAGTTAGGCACTGCAGACCTAAGTAAGGTGAGCACTGCAGCCCTAAGTAAAGTTGGGCACTGCAGCCCTGCATAAGGTGGGCTGTGCAGCCAGAATATGGTGGTCACGGCAGCCCTATGTATAGTTGGGCACTGCAGCCCGAAGTAAGGTACGCACTGCAGACCTAAGTGAGTTGGGCACTGCAGCCCTAAGTAAAGTTGGGCACAGCAGCCCTAAGTAAGTTGGGCACTGTAAAACCAAGTAAGGTGGGCACTACAGCCCTAAATAAGTTGGGCACTGCAGCCTTAAGGTGGCTTGACACTGCAGTCCTAAGAAAGGCACTGCAGACCTAAGTAAGGTGAGCGATGCAGCCATAAGTTGGGCACTGCAGTCCTAAGTAAGTTGGGCACTGCAGACCTAAATAAGGTGAGCACTGCAGACCTAAGTAAGGTGAGCACTGCAGACCTAAGAAAGTTGTTCACTGCAGCCCTAAGTAAGTAGGGGACTGTAAAACCAAGTAAGGTGGGCACTGAAGCCCTAAGTAAGTTGGGCACTGTAAAACCAAGTAAGGTGGGCAGTGCAGCCCTAAGTAAGGTGGGCACTGTAAAACCAAGTAAAGTGAGCACTGAAGCCCTAAGTAAGTTGGGCACTGCAGCCCTAAGTTTGACACTGTAAAACCAAGTAAGGTGGGCACTGCATCCCTAAGTAAGGTGGGCACTGAAGCCCTCGGGAAGTTGGGCACTGCAACCGTAAGTTAGCTTGACACTGCAGTCCTAAGTAAGTTGGGCACTGCAGACCTAAGTAAGGTGAGCACTGCAGACCTAAGGTGAGCACTGCAGCAAAAAGTAAAGTTGGGCACTGCAGCCCTAAGTAAGCAGGGGACTGTAAAACCAAGTAAGGTGGGCACTGAAGCCCTAAGTAAGGTGGGCACTGAAGCCCTTGGGAAGTTGGGCACTGCAACTGTAAGTTAGCTTGACACTGCAGTCCTAAGTAAGTTGGGCACTGCAGACCTAAGTAAGGTGAGCACTGCAGACCTAAGTAAGGTGAGCACTGCAGCAAAAAGTAAAGTTGGGCACTGCAGCCCTAAGTAAGCAGGGGACTGTAAAACCAAGTAAGGTGGCACTGAAGCCCTAATTAAGTTGGGCACAGTAGCCGTAAGTTGGCTCGGCAGTGCAGTCCTTGTAAGTTGGGCACTGCAGACCTATGTGAGCACTGCAGACCTAAGGAAGTTGGGCACTGTAAAACGAAGTATGGTGGGCACTGCAGCCCTAAGTGAGTTGGGCACTGCAGCCCTAAGTAAAGTTGGGCACAGCAGCCCTAAGTAAGTTGGGCACTGTAAAACCAAGTAAGGTGGGCACTACAGCCCTAAATAAGTTGGGCACTGCAGCCTTAAGGTGGCTTGACACTGCAGTCCTAAGAAAGTTAGGCACTGCAGACCTAAGTAAGGTGAGCAATGCAGCCATAAGTTGGGCACTGCTGCCCTAAGTAAAGTTGGGCACTGCAGCCCTGCATAAGGTGGGCTGTGCAGCCAGAAGTATGGTGGTCACGGCAGCCCTAGGTATAGTTGGGCACTGCAGCCCTAAGTATGGTGGGCACTGCAGACCTAAGAAAGTTGGACACTGTAAAACCAAGTAGGGTGGGCACTGCATCCCTAAGTAAGGTGGGCACTGAAGCCCTTGGGAAGTTGGGCACTGCAACCTTAAGTTAGCTTGACACTGCAGTCCTAAGTAAGTTGGGCACTGCAGACCTAAGTAAGGTGAGCACTGCAGACCTAAGTAAGGTGAGCACTGCAGCAAAAAGTAAAGTTGGGCACTGCAGCCCTAAGTAAGCAGGGGACTGTAAAACCAAGTAAGGTGGCACTGAAGCCCTAAGTAAGTTGGGCACTGTAAAACCAAGTAAGGTGGGCACTACAGCCCTAAATAAGTTGGGCACTGCAGCCTTAAGGTGGCTTGACACTGCAGTCCTAAGAAAGTTAGGCACTGCAGACCTAAGTAAGGTGAGCAATGCAGCCATAAGTTGGGCACTGCTGCCCTAAGTAAAGTTGGGCACTGCAGCCCTGCATAAGGTGGGCTGTGCAGCCAGAAGTAGGGTGGTCATAGCAGTCCTATGTATAGTTGGGCACTGCAGCCCTAAGTATGGTGGGCACTGCAGACCTAAGAAAGTTGGACACTGTAAAACCAAGTAGGGTGGGCACTGCATCCCTAAGTAAGGTGGGCACTGAAGCCCTCGGGAAGTTGGGCACTGCAACCGTAAGTTAGCTTGACACTGCAGTCCTAAGTAAGTTGGGCACTGCAGACCTAAGTAAGGTGAGCACTGCAGACCTAAGGTGAGCACTGCAGCAAAAAGTAAAGCTGGGCACTGCAGCCCTAAGTAAGCAGGGGACTGTAAAACCAAGTAAGGTGGGCACTGAAGCCCTAAGTAAGGTGGGCACTGAAGCCCTTGGGAAGTTGGGCACTGCAACTGTAAGTTAGCTTGACACTGCAGTCCTAAGTAAGTTGAGCACTGCAGACCTAAGTAAGGTGAGCACTGCAGACCTAAGTAAGGTGAGCACTGCAGCAAAAAGTAAAGTTGGGCACTGCAGCCCTAAGTAAGCAGGGGACTGTAAAACCAAGTAAGGTGGCACTGAAGCCCTAATTAAGTTGGGCACAGTAGCCGTAAGTTGGCTCGGCAGTGCAGTCCTTGTAAGTTGGGCACTGCAGACCTATGTGAGCACTGCAGACCTAAGGAAGTTGGGCACTGTAAAACGAAGTATGGTGGGCACTGCAGCCCTAAGTGAGTTGGGCACTGCAGCCCTAAGTAAAGTTGGGCACAGCAGCCCTAAGTAAGTTGGGCACTGTAAAACCAAGTAAGGTGGGCACTACAGCCCTAAATAAGTTGGGCACTGCAGCCTTAAGGTGGCTTGACACTGCAGTCCTAAGAAAGGCACTGCAGACCTAAGTAAGGTGAGCAATGCAGCCATAAGTTGGGCACTGCAGCCCTAAGTAAAGTTGGGCACTTCAGCCCTGCATAAGGTGGGCTGTGCAGCCAGAAGTATGGTGGTCATGGCAGCCCTATGTATAGTTGGGCACTGCAGCCCTAAGTATGGTGGGCACTGCAACCCTAAAAAAGTTGGACACTGTAAAACCAAGTAAGGTGTGCACTGCATCCCTAAGTAAGGTGGGCACTGAAGCCCTTGGGAAGTTGGGCACTGCAACTGTAAGTTAGCTTGACACGGCAGTCCTAAGTAAGTTGGGCACTGCAGACCTAAGTAAGGTGAGCACTGCAGACCTAAGTAAGGTGAGCACTGCAGCAAAAAGTAAAGTTGGGCACTGCAGCCCTAAGTAAGCAGGGGACTGTAAAACCAAGTAAGGTGGCACTGAAGCCCTAAGTAAGTTGGGCACTGTAAAACCAAGTAAGGTGGGCACTACAGCCCTAAATAAGTTGGGCACTGCAGCCTTAAGGTGGCTTGACACTGCAGTCCTAAGAAAGTTAGGCACTGCAGACCTAAGTAAGGTGAGCAATGCAGCCATAAGTTGGGCACTGCTGCCCTAAGTAAAGTTGGGCACTGCAGCCCTGCATAAGGTGGGCTGTGCAGCCAGAAGTATGGTGGTCACGGCAGCCCTAGGTATAGTTGGGCACTGCAGCCCTAAGTATGGTGGGCACTGCAGACCTAAGAAAGTTGGACACTGTAAAACCAAGTAGGGTGGGCACTGCATCCCTAAGTAAGGTGGGCACTGAAGCCCTTGGGAAGTTGGGCACTGCAACCTTAAGTTAGCTTGACACTGCAGTTCTAAGTAAGTTGGGCACTGCAGACCTAAGTAAGCAGGGGACTGTAAAACCAAGTAAGGTGGGCACTGAAGCCCTAAGTAAGTTGGGCACTGCAGCCGTAAGCTGGCTCGGCACTGCAGTCCTAAGAAAGTTAGGCACTGCAGACCTAAGTAAGGTGAGCACTGCAGCCCTAAGTAAAGTTGCGCACTGCAGCCCTGCATAAGGTGGGCTGTGCAGCCAGAATATGGTGGTCACGGCAGCCCTATGTATAGTTGGGCACTGCAGCCCTAAGTAAGGTGGGCACTGCAGCCCTAAGTAAGGTGGGCACTGAAGCCCTAAGTAAGTTGGGCACTGTAAAACCAAGTAAGGTGGGCGCTGCATCCCTAAGTAAGGTTGGCACTGAAGCCCTTGGGAAGTTGGGCACTGCAACTGTAAGTTAGCTTGACACTGCAGACCTAAGTAAGGTGAGCACTGCAGACCTAAGAAAGTTGTTCACTGCAGCCCTAAGTAAGTAGGGGACTGTAAAACCAAGTAAGGTGGGCACTGAAGCCCTAAGTAAGTTGGGCACTGTAAAACCAAGTAAGGTGGGCAGTGCAGCCCTAAGTAAGGTGGGCACTGTAAAACCAAGTAAAGTGAGCACTGAAGCCCTAAGTAAGTTGGGCAGTGCAGCCCTAAGTTTGACACTGTAAAACCAAGTAAGGTGGGCACTGCATCCCTAAGTAAGGTGGGCACTGAAGCCCTCGGGAAGTTGGGCACTGCAACCGTAAGTTAGCTTGACACTGCAGTCCTAAGTAAGTTGGGCACTGCAGACCTAAGTAAGTTGGGCACTGTAAAACGAAGTATGGTGGGCACTGCAGCCCTAAGTGAGTTGGGCACTGCAGCCCTAAGTAAAGTTGGGCACAGCAGCCCTAAGTAAGTTGGGCACTGTAAAACCAAGTAAGGTGGGCACTACAGCCCTAAATAAGTTGGGCACTGCAGCCTTAAGGTGGCTTGACACTGCAGTCCTAAGAAAGTTAGGCACTGCAGACCTAAGTAAGGTGAGCAATGCAGCCATAAGTTGGGCACTGCTGCCCTAAGTAAAGTTGGGCACTGCAGCCCTGCATAAGGTGGGCTGTGCAGCCAGAAGTAGGGTGGTCATAGCAGTCCTATGTATAGTTGGGCACTGCAGCCCTAAGTATGGTGGGCACTGCAGACCTAAGAAAGTTGGACACTGTAAAACCAAGTAGGGTGGGCACTGCATCCCTAGGTAAGGTGGGCACTGAAGCCCTTGGGAAGTTGGGCACTGCAACCGTAAGTTAGCTTGACACTGCAGTCCTAAGTAAGTTGGGCACTGCAGACCTAAGTAAGGTGAGCACTGCAGACCTAAGAAAGGTGAGCACTGCAGCAAAAAGTAAAGTTGGGCACTGCAGCCCTAAGTAAGCAGGGGACTGTAAAACCAAGTAAGGTGGGCACTGAAGCCCTAAGTAAGTTGGGCACTGCAGCCGTAAGCTGGCTCGGCACTGCAGTCCTAAGAAAGTTAGGCACTGCAGACCTAAGTAAGGTGAGCACTGCAGCCCTGAGTAAAGTTGGGCACTGCAGCCCTGCATAAGGTGGGCTGTGCAGCCAGAATATGGTGGTCACGGCAGCCCTATGTATAGTTGGGCACTGCAGCCCTAAGTAAGGTGGGCACTGCAGACCTAAGTAAGGTGGGCACTGAAGCCCTAAGTAAGTTGGGCACTGTAAAACCAAGTAAGGTGGGCACTACAGCCCTAAATAAGTTGGGCACTGCAGCCTTAAGGTGGCTTGACACTGCAGTCCTAAGAAAGGCACTGCAGACCTAAGTAAGGTGAGCAATGCAGCCATAAGTTGGGCACTGCAGCCCTAAGTAAAGTTGGGCACTTCAGCCCTGCATAAGGTGGGCTGTGCAGCCAGAAGTATGGTGGTCATGGCAGCCCTATGTATAGTTGGGCACTGCAGCCCTAAGTATGGTGGGCACTGCAACCCTAAAAAAGTTGGACACTGTAAAACTAAGTAAGGTGTGCACTGCATCCCTAAGTAAGGTGGGCACTGAAGCCCTTGGGAAGTTTGGCACTGCAACTGTAAGTTAGCTTGACACTGCAGTCCTAAGTAAGTTGGGCACTGCAGACCTAAGTAAGGTGAGCACTGCAGACCTAAGTAAGGTGAGCACTGCAGCAAAAAGTAAAGTTGGGCACTGCAGCCCTAAGTAAGCAGGGGACTGTAAAACCAAGTAAGGTGGCACTGAAGCCCTAAGTAAGTTGGGCACTGCAGCCGTAAGGTGGCTCGGCACTGCAGTCCTAAGTAAGTTGGGCACTGGAGACCTAAGTAAGGTGAGCACTGCAGACCTAAGTAAGTTGGGCACTGTAAAACGAAGTATGGTGGGCACTGCAGCCCTAAGTGAGTTGGGCCCTGCGGCCCTAAGTAAAGTTGGGCACAGCAGCCCTAAGTAAGTTGGGCACTGTAAAACCAAGTAAGGTGGGCACTACAGCCCTAAATAAGTTGGGCACTGCAGCCTTAAGGTGGCTTGACACTGCAGTCCTAAGAAAGTTAGGCACTGCAGACCTAAGTAAGGTGAGCAATGCAGCCATAAGTTGGGCACTGCAGCCCTAAGTAAAGTTGGGCACTGCAGCCCTGCATAAGGTGGGCTGTGCAGCCAGAAGTAGGGTGGTCATGGCAGCCCTATGTATAGTTGGGCACTGCAGCCCTAAGTATGGTGGGCACTGCAGACCTAAGAAAGTTGGACACTGTAAAACCAAGTAGGGTGGGCACTGCATCCCTAAGTAAGGTGGGCACTGAAGTCCTCGGGAAGTTGGGCACTGCAACCGTAAGTTAGCTTGACACTGCAGTCCTAAGTAAGTTGGGCACTGCAGACCTAAGTAAGGTGAGCACTGCAGACCTAAGAAAGGTGAGCACTGCAGCAAAAAGTAAAGTTGGGCACTGCAGCCCTAAGTAAGCAGGGGACTGTAAAACCAAGTAAGGTGGGCACTGAAGCCCTAAGTAAGTTGGGCACTGCAGCCGTAAGCTGGCTCGGCACTGCAGTCCTAAGAAAGTTAGGCACTGCAGACCTAAGTAAGGTGAGCACTGCAGCCCTAAGTAAAGTTGGGCACTGCAGCCCTGCATAAGGTGGGCTGTGCAGCCAGAATATGGTGGTCACGGCAGCCCTATGTATAGTTGGGCACTGCAGCCCTAAGTAAGGTGGGCACTGCAGACTTAAGTAAGGTGGGCACTGAAGCCCTAAGTAAGTTGGGCACTGTAAAACCAAGTAAGGTGGGCACTACAGCCCTAAATAAGTTGGGCACAGCAGCCTTAAGGTGGCTTGACACTGCAGTCCTAAGAAAGTTAGGCACTGCAGACCTAAGTAAGGTGAGCAATGCAGCCATAAGTTGGGCACTGCTGCCCTAAGTAAAGTTGGGCACTGCAGCCCTGCATAAGGTGGGCTGTGCAGCCAGAAGTATGGTGGTCACGGCAGCCCTAGGTATAGTTGGGCACTGCAGCCCTAAGTATGGTGGGCACTGCAGACCTAAGAAAGTTGGACACTGTAAAACCAAGTAGGGTGGGCACTGCATCCCTAAGTAAGGTGGGCACTGAAGCCCTTGGGAAGTTGGGCACTGCAACCGTAAGTTAGCTTGACACTGCAGTCCTAAGTAAGTTGGGCACTGCAGACCTAAGTAAGGTGAGCACTGCAGACCTAAGAAAGGTGAGCACTGCAGCAAAAAGTAAAGTTGGGCACTGCAGCCCTAAGTAAGCAGGGGACTGTAAAACCAAGTAAGGTGGGCACTGAAGCCCTAAGTAAGTTGGGCACTGCAGCCGTAAGCTGGCTCGGCACTGCAGTCCTAAGAAAGTTAGGCACTGCAGACCTAAGTAAGGTGAGCACTGCAGCCCTGAGTAAAGTTGGGCACTGCAGCCCTGCATAAGGTGGGCTGTGCAGCCAGAATATGGTGGTCACGGCAGCCCTATGTATAGTTGGGCACTGCAGCCCTAAGTAAGGTGGGCACTGCAGACCTAAGTAAGGTGGGCACTGAAGCCCTAAGTAAGTTGGGCACTGTAAAACCAAGTAAGGTGGGCACTACAGCCCTAAATAAGTTGGGCACTGCAGCCTTAAGGTGGCTTGACACTGCAGTCCTAAGAAAGGCACTGCAGACCTAAGTAAGGTGAGCAATGCAGCCATAAGTTGGGCACTGCAGCCCTAAGTAAAGTTGGGCACTTCAGCCCTGCATAAGGTGGGCTGTGCAGCCAGAAGTATGGTGGTCATGGCAGCCCTATGTATAGTTGGGCACTGCAGCCCTAAGTATGGTGGGCACTGCAACCCTAAAAAAGTTGGACACTGTAAAACTAAGTAAGGTGTGCACTGCATCCCTAAGTAAGGTGGGCACTGAAGCCCTTGGGAAGTTTGGCACTGCAACTGTAAGTTAGCTTGACACTGCAGTCCTAAGTAAGTTGGGCACTGCAGACCTAAGTAAGGTGAGCACTGCAGACCTAAGTAAGGTGAGCACTGCAGCAAAAAGTAAAGTTGGGCACTGCAGCCCTAAGTAAGCAGGGGACTGTAAAACCAAGTAAGGTGGCACTGAAGCCCTAAGTAAGTTGGGCACTGCAGCCGTAAGGTGGCTCGGCACTGCAGTCCTAAGTAAGTTGGGCACTGGAGACCTAAGTAAGGTGAGCACTGCAGACCTAAGTAAGTTGGGCACTGTAAAACGAAGTATGGTGGGCACTGCAGCCCTAAGTGAGTTGGGCCCTGCGGCCCTAAGTAAAGTTGGGCACAGCAGCCCTAAGTAAGTTGGGCACTGTAAAACCAAGTAAGGTGGGCACTACAGCCCTAAATAAGTTGGGCACTGCAGCCTTAAGGTGGCTTGACACTGCAGTCCTAAGAAAGTTAGGCACTGCAGACCTAAGTAAGGTGAGCAATGCAGCCATAAGTTGGGCACTGCTGCCCTAAGTAAAGTTGGGCACTGCAGCCCTGCATAAGGTGGGCTGTGCAGCCAGAAGTATGGTGGTCATGGCAGCCCTATGTATAGTTGGGCACTGCAGCCCTAAGTATGGTGGGCACTGCAACCCTAAAAAAGTTGGACACTGTAAAACCAAGTAAGGTGTGCACTGCATCCCTAAGTAAGGTGGGCACTGAAGCCCTTGGGAAGTTGGGCACTGCAACTGTAAGTTAGCTTGACACTGCAGTCCTAAGTAAGTTGGGCACTGCAGACCTAAGTAAGGTGAGCACTGCAGACCTAAGTAAGGTGAGCACTGCAGCAAAAAGTAAAGTTGGGCACTGCAGCCCTAAGTAAGCAGGGGACTGTAAAACCAAGTAAGGTGGCACTGAAGCCCTAAGTAAGTTGGGCACTGCAGCCGTAAGGTGGCTCGGCACTGCAGTCCTAAGTAAGTTGGGCACTGGAGACCTAAGTAAGGTGAGCACTGCAGACCTAAGTAAGTTGGGCACTGTAAAACGAAGTATGGTGGGCACTGCAGCCCTAAGTGAGTTGGGCCCTGCGGCCCTAAGTAAAGTTGGGCACAGCAGCCCTAAGTAAGTTGGGCACTGTAAAACCAAGTAAGGTGGGCACTACAGCCCTAAATAAGTTGGGCACTGCAGCCTTAAGGTGGCTTGACACTGCAGTCCTAAGAAAGTTAGGCACTGCAGACCTAAGTAAGGTGAGCAATGCAGCCATAAGTTGGGCACTGCTGCCCTAAGTAAAGTTGGGCACTGCAGCCCTGCATAAGGTGGGCTGTGCAGCCAGAAGTAGGGTGGTCATAGCAGTCCTATGTATAGTTGGGCACTGCAGCCCTAAGTATGGTGGGCACTGCAGACCTAAGAAAGTTGGACACTGTAAAACCAAGTAGGGTGGGCACTGCATCCCTAAGTAAGGTGGGCACTGAAGCCCTCGGGAAGTTGGGCACTGCAACCGTAAGTTAGCTTGACACTGCAGTCCTAAGTAAGTTGGGCACTGCAGACCTAAGTAAGGTGAGCACTGCAGACCTAAGGTGAGCACTGCAGCAAAAAGTAAAGTTGGGCACTGCAGCCCTAAGTAAGCAGGGGACTGTAAAACCAAGTAAGGTGGGCACTGAAGCCCTAAGTAAGTTGGGCACTGCAGCCGTAAGCTGGCTCGGCACTGCAGTCCTAAGAAAGTTAGGCACTGCAGACCTAAGTAAGGTGAGCACTGCAGCCCTAAGTAAAGTTGGGCACTGCAGCCCTGCATAAGGTGGGCTGTGCAGCCAGAATATGGTGGTCACGGCAGCCCTATGTATAGTTGGGCACTGCAGCCCTAAGTAAGGTGGGCACTGCAGACCTAAGTAAGGTGGGCACTGAAGCCCTAAGTAAGTTGGGCACTGTAAAACCAAGTAAGGTGGGCACTACAGCCCTAAATAAGTTGGGCACTGCAGCCTTAAGGTGGCTTGACACTGCAGTCCTAAGAAAGGCACTGCAGACCTAAGTAAGGTGAGCAATGCAGCCATAAGTTGGGCACTGCAGCCCTAAGTAAAGTTGGGCACTTCAGCCCTGCATAAGGTGGGCTGTGCAGCCAGAAGTATGGTGGTCATGGCAGCCCTATGTATAGTTGGGCACTGCAGCCCTAAGTATGGTGAGCACTGCAACCCTAAAAAAGTTGGACACTGTAAAACTAAGTAAGGTGTGCACTGCATCCCTAAGTAAGGTGGGCACTGAAGCCCTTGGGAAGTTGGGCACTGCAACTGTAAGTTAGCTTGACACTGCAGTCCTAAGTAAGTTGGGCACTGCAGACCTAAGTAAGGTGAGCACTGCAGACCTAAGTAAGGTGAGCACTGCAGCAAAAAGTAAAGTTGGGCACTGCAGCCCTAAGTAAGCAGGGGACTGTAAAACCAAGTAAGGTGGCACTGAAGCCCTAAGTAATTTGGGCACTGCAGCCGTAAGTTGGCTCGGCACTGCAGTCCTAAGTAAGTTGGGCACTGGAGACCTAAGTAAGGTGAGCACTGCAGACCTAAGTAAGTTGGGCACTGTAAAACGAAGTATGGTGGGCACTGCAGCCCTAAGTGAGTTGGGCCCTGCGGCCCTAAGTAAAGTTGGGCACAGCAGCCCTAAGTAAGTTGGGCACTGTAAAACCAAGTAAGGTGGGCACTACAGCCCTAAATAAGTTGGGCACTGCAGCCTTAAGGTGGCTTGACACTGCAGTCCTAAGAAAGTTAGGCACTGCAGACCTAAGTAAGGTGAGCAATGCAACCATAAGTTGGGCACTGCTGCCCTAAGTAAAGTTGGGCACTGCAGCCCTGCATAAGGTGGGCTGTGCAGCCAGAAGTATGGTGGTCATGGCAGCCCTATGTATAGTTGGGCACTGCAGCCCTAAGTATGGTGGGCACTGCAACCCTAAAAAAGTTGGACACTGTAAAACCAAGTAAGGTGTGCACTGCATCCCTAAGTAAGGTGGGCACTGAAGCCCTTGGGAAGTTGGGCACTGCAACTGTAAGTTAGCTTGACACTGCAGTCCTAAGTAAGTTGGGCACTGCAGACCTAAGTAAGGTGAGCACTGCAGACCTAAGTAAGGTGAGCACTGCAGCAAAAAGTAAAGTTGGGCACTGCAGCCCTAAGTAAGCAGGGGACTGTAAAACCAAGTAAGGTGGCACTGAAGCCCTAAGTAAGTTGGGCACTGCAGCCGTAAGGTGGCTCGGCACTGCAGTCCTAAGTAAGTTGGGCACTGGAGACCTAAGTAAGGTGAGCACTGCAGACCTAAGTAAGTTGGGCACTGTAAAACGAAGTATGGTGGGCACTGCAGCCCTAAGTGAGTTGGGCCCTGCGGCCCTAAGTAAAGTTGGGCACAGCAGCCCTAAGTAAGTTGGGCACTGTAAAACCAAGTAAGGTGGGCACTACAGCCCTAAATAAGTTGGGCACTGCAGCCTTAAGGTGGCTTGACACTGCAGTCCTAAGAAAGTTAGGCACTGCAGACCTAAGTAAGGTGAGCAATGCAGCCATAAGTTGGGCACTGCAGCCCTAAGTAAAGTTGGGCACTGCAGCCCTGCATAAGGTGGGCTGTGCAGCCAGAAGTAGGGTGGTCATGGCAGCCCTATGTATAGTTGGGCACTGCAGCCCTAAGTATGGTGGGCACTGCAGACCTAAGAAAGTTGGACACTGTAAAACCAAGTAGGGTGGGCACTGCATCCCTAAGTAAGGTGGGCACTGAAGCCCTCGGGAAGTTGGGCACTGCAACCGTAAGTTAGCTTGACACTGCAGTCCTAAGTAAGTTGGGCACTGCAGACCTAAGTAAGGTGAGCACTGCAGACCTAAGAAAGGTGAGCACTGCAGCAAAAAGTAAAGTTGGGCACTGCAGCCCTAAGTAAGCAGGGGACTGTAAAACCAAGTAAGGTGGGCACTGAAGCCCTAAGTAAGTTGGGCACTGCAGCCGTAAGCTGGCTCGGCACTGCAGTCCTAAGAAAGTTAGGCACTGCAGACCTAAGTAAGGTGAGCACTGCAGCCCTAAGTAAAGTTGGGCACTGCAGCCCTGCATAAGGTGGGCTGTGCAGCCAGAATATGGTGGTCACGGCAGCCCTATGTATAGTTGGGCACTGCAGACCTAAGTAAGGTGAGCACTGCAGACCTAAGTAAGTTGGGCACTGTAAAACGAAGTATGGTGGGCACTGCAGCCCTAAGTGAGTTGGGCCCTGCGGCCCTAAGTAAAGTTGGGCACAGCAGCCCTAAGTAAGTTGGGCACTGTAAAACCAAGTAAGGTGGGCACTACAGCCCTAAATAAGTTGGGCACTGCAGCCTTAAGGTGGCTTGACACTGCAGTCCTAAGAAAGTTAGGCACTGCAGACCTAAGTAAGGTGAGCAATGCAGCCATAAGTTGGGCACTGCTGCCCTAAGTAAAGTTGGGCACTGCAGCCCTGCATAAGGTGGGCTGTGCAGCCAGAAGTAGGGTGGTCATAGCAGTCCTATGTATAGTTGGGCACTGCAGCCCTAAGTATGGTGGGCACTGCAGACCTAAGAAAGTTGGACACTGTAAAACCAAGTAGGGTGGGCACTGCATCCCTAAGTAAGGTGGGCACTGAAGCCCTCGGGAAGTTGGGCACTGCAACCGTAAGTTAGCTTGACACTGCAGTCCTAAGTAAGTTGGGCACTGCAGACCTAAGTAAGGTGAGCACTGCAGACCTAAGGTGAGCACTGCAGCAAAAAGTAAAGTTGGGCACTGCAGCCCTAAGTAAGCAGGGGACTGTAAAACCAAGTAAGGTGGGCACTGAAGCCCTAAGTAAGTTGGGCACTGCAGCCGTAAGCTGGCTCGGCACTGCAGTCCTAAGAAAGTTAGGCACTGCAGACCTAAGTAAGGTGAGCACTGCAGCCCTAAGTAAAGTTGGGCACTGCAGCCCTGCATAAGGTGGGCTGTGCAGCCAGAATATGGTGGTCACGGCAGCCCTATGTATAGTTGGGCACTGCAGCCCTAAGTAAGGTGGGCACTGCAGACCTAAGTAAGGTGGGCACTGAAGCCCTAAGTAAGTTGGGCACTGTAAAACCAAGTAAGGTGGGCACTACAGCCCTAAATAAGTTGGGCACTGCAGCCTTAAGGTGGCTTGACACTGCAGTCCTAAGAAAGGCACTGCAGACCTAAGTAAGGTGAGCAATGCAGCCATAAGTTGGGCACTGCAGCCCTAAGTAAAGTTGGGCACTTCAGCCCTGCATAAGGTGGGCTGTGCAGCCAGAAGTATGGTGGTCATGGCAGCCCTATGTATAGTTGGGCACTGCAGCCCTAAGTATGGTGGGCACTGCAACCCTAAAAAAGTTGGACACTGTAAAACTAAGTAAGGTGTGCACTGCATCCCTAAGTAAGGTGGGCACTGAAGCCCTTGGGAAGTTGGGCACTGCAACTGTAAGTTAGCTTGACACTGCAGTCCTAAGTAAGTTGGGCACTGCAGACCTAAGTAAGGTGAGCACTGCAGACCTAAGTAAGGTGAGCACTGCAGCAAAAAGTAAAGTTGGGCACTGCAGCCCTAAGTAAGCAGGGGACTGTAAAACCAAGTAAGGTGGCACTGAAGCCCTAATTAAGTTGGGCACAGTAGCCGTAAGTTGGCTCGGCAGTGCAGTCCTTGTAAGTTGGGCACTGCAGACCTATGTGAGCACTGCAGACCTAAGGAAGTTGGGCACTGTAAAACGAAGTATGGTGGGCACTGCAGCCCTAAGTGAGTTGGGCACTGCAGCCCTAAGTAAAGTTGGGCACAGCAGCCCTAAGTAAGTTGGGCACTGTAAAACCAAGTAAGGTGGGCACTACAGCCCTAAATAAGTTGGGCACTGCAGCCTTAAGGTGGCTTGACACTGCAGTCCTAAGAAAGGCACTGCAGACCTAAGTAAGGTGAGCAATGCAGCCATAAGTTGGGCACTGCAGCCCTAAGTAAAGTTGGGCACTTCAGCCCTGCATAAGGTGGGCTGTGCAGCCAGAAGTATGGTGGTCATGGCAGCCCTATGTATAGTTGGGCACTGCAGCCCTAAGTATGGTGGGCACTGCAACCCTAAAAAAGTTGGACACTGTAAAACTAAGTAAGGTGTGCACTGCATCCCTAAGTAAGGTGGGCACTGAAGCCCTTGGGAAGTTGGGCACTGCAACTGTAAGTTAGCTTGACACTGCAGTCCTAAGTAAGTTGGGCACTGCAGACCTAAGTAAGGTGAGCACTGCAGACCTAAGTAAGGTGAGCACTGCAGCAAAAAGTAAAGTTGGGCACTGCAGCCCTAAGTAAGCAGGGGACTGTAAAACCAAGTAAGGTGGCACTGAAGCCCTAAGTAAGTTGGGCACTGTAAAACCAAGTAAGGTGGGCACTACAGCCCTAAATAAGTTGGGCACTGCAGCCTTAAGGTGGCTTGACACTGCAGTCCTAAGAAAGTTAGGCACTGCAGACCTAAGTAAGGTGAGCAATGCAGCCATAAGTTGGGCACTGCTGCCCTAAGTAAAGTTGGGCACTGCAGCCCTGCATAAGGTGGGCTGTGCAGCCAGAAGTATGGTGGTCATGGCAGCCCTAGGTATAGTTGGGCACTGCAGCCCTAAGTATGGTGGGCACTGCAGACCTAAGAAAGTTGGACACTGTAAAACCAAGTAGGGTGGGCACTGCATCCCTAAGTAAGGTGGGCACTGAAGCCCTTGGGAAGTTGGGCACTGCAACCTTAAGTTAGCTTGACACTGCAGTCCTAAGTAAGTTGGGCACTGCAGACCTAAGTAAGGTGAGCACTGCAGCAAAAAGTAAAGTTGGGCACTGCAGCCCTAAGTAAGCAGGGGACTGTAAAACCAAGTAAGGTGGGCACTGAAGCCCTAAGTAAGTTGGGCACTGCAGCCGTAAGCTGGCTCGGCACTGCAGTCCTAAGAAAGTTAGGCACTGCAGACCTAAGTAAGGTGAGCACTGCAGCCCTAAGTAAAGTTGCGCACTGCAGCCCTGCATAAGGTGGGCTGTGCAGCCAGAATATGGTGGTCACGGCAGCCCTATGTATAGTTGGGCACTGCAGCCCTAAGTAAGGTGGGCACTGCAGCCCTAAGTAAGGTGGGCACTGAAGCCCTAAGTAAGTTGGGCACTGTAAAACCAAGTAAGGTGGGCGCTGCATCCCTAAGTAAGGTTGGCACTGAAGCCCTTGGGAAGTTGGGCACTGCAACTGTAAGTTAGCTTGACACTGCAGACCTAAGTAAGTTGGAAACTGCAGACCTAAGTAAGGTGAGCACTGCAGACCTAAGAAAGTTGTTCACTGCAGCCCTAAGTAAGTAGGGGACTGTAAAACCAAGTAAGGTGGGCACTGAAGCCCTAAGTAAGTTGGGCACTGTAAAACCAAGTAAGGTGGGCAGTGCAGCCCTAAGTAAGGTGGGCACTGTAAAACCAAGTAAAGTGAGCACTGAAGCCCTAAGTAAGTTGGGCAGTGCAGCCCTAAGTTTGACACTGTAAAACCAAGTAAGGTGGGCACTGCATCCCTAAGTAAGGTGGGCACTGAAGCCCTCGGGAAGTTGGGCACTGCAACCGTAAGTTAGCTTGACACTGCAGTCCTAAGTAAGTTGGGCACTGCAGACCTAAGTAAGTTGGGCACTGTAAAACGAAGTATGGTGGGCACTGCAGCCCTAAGTGAGTTGGGCACTGCAGCCCTAAGTAAAGTTGGGCACAGCAGCCCTAAGTAAGTTGGGCACTGTAAAACCAAGTAAGGTGGGCACTACAGCCCTAAATAAGTTGGGCACTGCAGCCTTAAGGTGGCTTGACACTGCAGTCCTAAGAAAGTTAGGCACTGCAGACCTAAGTAAGGTGAGCAATGCAGCCATAAGTTGGGCACTGCTGCCCTAAGTAAAGTTGGGCACTGCAGCCCTGCATAAGGTGGGCTGTGCAGCCAGAAGTATGGTGGTCACGGCAGCCCTAGGTATAGTTGGGCACTGCAGCCCTAAGTATGGTGGGCACTGCAGACCTAAGAAAGTTGGACACTGTAAAACCAAGTAGGGTGGGCACTGCATCCCTAAGTAAGGTGGGCACTGAAGCCCTTGGGAAGTTGGGCACTGCAACCGTAAGTTAGCTTGACACTGCAGTCCTAAGTAAGTTGGGCACTGCAGACCTAAGTAAGGTGAGCACTGCAGACCTAAGAAAGGTGAGCACTGCAGCAAAAAGTAAAGTTGGGCACTGCAGCCCTAAGTAAGCAGGGGACTGTAAAACCAAGTAAGGTGGGCACTGAAGCCCTAAGTAAGTTGGGCACTGCAGCCGTAAGCTGGCTCGGCACTGCAGTCCTAAGAAAGTTAGGCACTGCAGACCTAAGTAAGGTGAGCACTGCAGCCCTAAGTAAAGTTGGGCACTGCAGCCCTGCATAAGGTGGGCTGTGCAGCCAGAATATGGTGGTCACGGCAGCCCTATGTATAGTTGGGCACTGCAGCCCTAAGTAAGGTGGGCACTGCAGACCTAAGTAAGGTGGGCACTGAAGCCCTAAGTAAGTTGGGCACTGTAAAACCAAGTAAGGTGGGCACTACAGCCCTAAATAAGTTGGGCACTGCAGCCTTAAGGTGGCTTGACACTGCAGTCCTAAGAAAGGCACTGCAGACCTAAGTAAGGTGAGCAATGCAGCCATAAGTTGGGCACTGCAGCCCTAAGTAAAGTTGGGCACTTCAGCCCTGCATAAGGTGGGCTGTGCAGCCAGAAGTATGGTGGTCATGGCAGCCCTATGTATAGTTGGGCACTGCAGCCCTAAGTATGGTGAGCACTGCAACCCTAAAAAAGTTGGACACTGTAAAACTAAGTAAGGTGTGCACTGCATCCCTAAGTAAGGTGGGCACTGAAGCCCTTGGGAAGTTGGGCACTGCAACTGTAAGTTAGCTTGACACTGCAGTCCTAAGTAAGTTGGGCACTGCAGACCTAAGTAAGGTGAGCACTGCAGACCTAAGTAAGGTGAGCACTGCAGCAAAAAGTAAAGTTGGGCACTGCAGCCCTAAGTAAGCAGGGGACTGTAAAACCAAGTAAGGTGGCACTGAAGCCCTAAGTAATTTGGGCACTGCAGCCGTAAGTTGGCTCGGCACTGCAGTCCTAAGTAAGTTGGGCACTGGAGACCTAAGTAAGGTGAGCACTGCAGACCTAAGTAAGTTGGGCACTGTAAAACGAAGTATGGTGGGCACTGCAGCCCTAAGTGAGTTGGGCCCTGCGGCCCTAAGTAAAGTTGGGCACAGCAGCCCTAAGTAAGTTGGGCACTGTAAAACCAAGTAAGGTGGGCACTACAGCCCTAAATAAGTTGGGCACTGCAGCCTTAAGGTGGCTTGACACTGCAGTCCTAAGAAAGTTAGGCACTGCAGACCTAAGTAAGGTGAGCAATGCAACCATAAGTTGGGCACTGCTGCCCTAAGTAAAGTTGGGCACTGCAGCCCTGCATAAGGTGGGCTGTGCAGCCAGAAGTAGGGTGGTCATGGCAGCCCTATGTATAGTTGGGCACTGCAGCCCTAAGTATGGTGGGCACTGCAACCCTAAAAAAGTTGGACACTGTAAAACCAAGTAAGGTGTGCACTGCATCCCTAAGTAAGGTGGGCACTGAAGCCCTTGGGAAGTTGGGCACTGCAACTGTAAGTTAGCTTGACACTGCAGTCCTAAGTAAGTTGGGCACTGCAGACCTAAGTAAGGTGAGCACTGCAGACCTAAGTAAGGTGAGCACTGCAGCAAAAAGTAAAGTTGGGCACTGCAGCCCTAAGTAAGCAGGGGACTGTAAAACCAAGTAAGGTGGCACTGAAGCCCTAAGTAAGTTGGGCACTGCAGCCGTAAGGTGGCTCGGCACTGCAGTCCTAAGTAAGTTGGGCACTGGAGACCTAAGTAAGGTGAGCACTGCAGACCTAAGTAAGTTGGGCACTGTAAAACGAAGTATGGTGGGCACTGCAGCCCTAAGTGAGTTGGGCCCTGCGGCCCTAAGTAAAGTTGGGCACAGCAGCCCTAAGTAAGTTGGGCACTGTAAAACCAAGTAAGGTGGGCACTACAGCCCTAAATAAGTTGGGCACTGCAGCCTTAAGGTGGCTTGACACTGCAGTCCTAAGAAAGTTAGGCACTGCAGACCTAAGTAAGGTGAGCAATGCAGCCATAAGTTGGGCACTGCAGCCCTAAGTAAAGTTGGGCACTGCAGCCCTGCATAAGGTGGGCTGTGCAGCCAGAAGTAGGGTGGTCATGGCAGCCCTATGTATAGTTGGGCACTGCAGCCCTAAGTATGGTGGGCACTGCAGACCTAAGAAAGTTGGACACTGTAAAACCAAGTAGGGTGGGCACTGCATCCCTAAGTAAGGTGGGCACTGAAGCCCTCGGGAAGTTGGGCACTGCAACCGTAAGTTAGCTTGACACTGCAGTCCTAAGTAAGTTGGGCACTGCAGACCTAAGTAAGGTGAGCACTGCAGACCTAAGAAAGGTGAGCACTGCAGCAAAAAGTAAAGTTGGGCACTGCAGCCCTAAGTAAGCAGGGGACTGTAAAACCAAGTAAGGTGGGCACTGAAGCCCTAAGTAAGTTGGGCACTGCAGCCGTAAGCTGGCTCGGCACTGCAGTCCTAAGAAAGTTAGGCACTGCAGACCTAAGTAAGGTGAGCACTGCAGCCCTAAGTAAAGTTGGGCACTGCAGCCCTGCATAAGGTGGGCTGTGCAGCCAGAATATGGTGGTCACGGCAGCCCTATGTATAGTTGGGCACTGCAGACCTAAGTAAGGTGAGCACTGCAGACCTAAGTAAGTTGGGCACTGTAAAACGAAGTATGGTGGGCACTGCAGCCCTAAGTGAGTTGGGCCCTGCGGCCCTAAGTAAAGTTGGGCACAGCAGCCCTAAGTAAGTTGGGCACTGTAAAACCAAGTAAGGTGGGCACTACAGCCCTAAATAAGTTGGGCACTGCAGCCTTAAGGTGGCTTGACACTGCAGTCCTAAGAAAGTTAGGCACTGCAGACCTAAGTAAGGTGAGCAATGCAGCCATAAGTTGGGCACTGCTGCCCTAAGTAAAGTTGGGCACTGCAGCCCTGCATAAGGTGGGCTGTGCAGCCAGAAGTAGGGTGGTCATAGCAGTCCTATGTATAGTTGGGCACTGCAGCCCTAAGTATGGTGGGCACTGCAGACCTAAGAAAGTTGGACACTGTAAAACCAAGTAGGGTGGGCACTGCATCCCTAAGTAAGGTGGGCACTGAAGCCCTCGGGAAGTTGGGCACTGCAACCGTAAGTTAGCTTGACACTGCAGTCCTAAGTAAGTTGGGCACTGCAGACCTAAGTAAGGTGAGCACTGCAGACCTAAGGTGAGCACTGCAGCAAAAAGTAAAGTTGGGCACTGCAGCCCTAAGTAAGCAGGGGACTGTAAAACCAAGTAAGGTGGGCACTGAAGCCCTAAGTAAGTTGGGCACTGCAGCCGTAAGCTGGCTCGGCACTGCAGTCCTAAGAAAGTTAGGCACTGCAGACCTAAGTAAGGTGAGCACTGCAGCCCTAAGTAAAGTTGGGCACTGCAGCCCTGCATAAGGTGGGCTGTGCAGCCAGAATATGGTGGTCACGGCAGCCCTATGTATAGTTGGGCACTGCAGCCCTAAGTAAGGTGGGCACTGCAGACCTAAGTAAGGTGGGCACTGAAGCCCTAAGTAAGTTGGGCACTGTAAAACCAAGTAAGGTGGGCACTACAGCCCTAAATAAGTTGGGCACTGCAGCCTTAAGGTGGCTTGACACTGCAGTCCTAAGAAAGGCACTGCAGACCTAAGTAAGGTGAGCAATGCAGCCATAAGTTGGGCACTGCAGCCCTAAGTAAAGTTGGGCACTTCAGCCCTGCATAAGGTGGGCTGTGCAGCCAGAAGTATGGTGGTCATGGCAGCCCTATGTATAGTTGGGCACTGCAGCCCTAAGTATGGTGGGCACTGCAACCCTAAAAAAGTTGGACACTGTAAAACTAAGTAAGGTGTGCACTGCATCCCTAAGTAAGGTGGGCACTGAAGCCCTTGGGAAGTTGGGCACTGCAACTGTAAGTTAGCTTGACACTGCAGTCCTAAGTAAGTTGGGCACTGCAGACCTAAGTAAGGTGAGCACTGCAGACCTAAGTAAGGTGAGCACTGCAGCAAAAAGTAAAGTTGGGCACTGCAGCCCTAAGTAAGCAGGGGACTGTAAAACCAAGTAAGGTGGCACTGAAGCCCTAATTAAGTTGGGCACAGTAGCCGTAAGTTGGCTCGGCAGTGCAGTCCTTGTAAGTTGGGCACTGCAGACCTATGTGAGCACTGCAGACCTAAGGAAGTTGGGCACTGTAAAACGAAGTATGGTGGGCACTGCAGCCCTAAGTGAGTTGGGCACTGCAGCCCTAAGTAAAGTTGGGCACAGCAGCCCTAAGTAAGTTGGGCACTGTAAAACCAAGTAAGGTGGGCACTACAGCCCTAAATAAGTTGGGCACTGCAGCCTTAAGGTGGCTTGACACTGCAGTCCTAAGAAAGGCACTGCAGACCTAAGTAAGGTGAGCAATGCAGCCATAAGTTGGGCACTGCAGCCCTAAGTAAAGTTGGGCACTTCAGCCCTGCATAAGGTGGGCTGTGCAGCCAGAAGTATGGTGGTCATGGCAGCCCTATGTATAGTTGGGCACTGCAGCCCTAAGTATGGTGGGCACTGCAACCCTAAAAAAGTTGGACACTGTAAAACTAAGTAAGGTGTGCACTGCATCCCTAAGTAAGGTGGGCACTGAAGCCCTTGGGAAGTTGGGCACTGCAACTGTAAGTTAGCTTGACACTGCAGTCCTAAGTAAGTTGGGCACTGCAGACCTAAGTAAGGTGAGCACTGCAGACCTAAGTAAGGTGAGCACTGCAGCAAAAAGTAAAGTTGGGCACTGCAGCCCTAAGTAAGCAGGGGACTGTAAAACCAAGTAAGGTGGCACTGAAGCCCTAAGTAAGTTGGGCACTGTAAAACCAAGTAAGGTGGGCACTACAGCCCTAAATAAGTTGGGCACTGCAGCCTTAAGGTGGCTTGACACTGCAGTCCTAAGAAAGTTAGGCACTGCAGACCTAAGTAAGGTGAGCAATGCAGCCATAAGTTGGGCACTGCTGCCCTAAGTAAAGTTGGGCACTGCAGCCCTGCATAAGGTGGGCTGTGCAGCCAGAAGTATGGTGGTCACGGCAGCCCTAGGTATAGTTGGGCACTGCAGCCCTAAGTATGGTGGGCACTGCAGACCTAAGAAAGTTGGACACTGTAAAACCAAGTAGGGTGGGCACTGCATCCCTAAGTAAGGTGGGCACTGAAGCCCTTGGGAAGTTGGGCACTGCAACCTTAAGTTAGCTTGACACTGCAGTCCTAAGTAAGTTGGGCACTGCAGACCTAAGTAAGCAGGGGACTGTAAAACCAAGTAAGGTGGGCACTGAAGCCCTAAGTAAGTTGGGCACTGCAGCCGTAAGCTGGCTCGGCACTGCAGTCCTAAGAAAGTTAGGCACTGCAGACCTAAGTAAGGTGAGCACTGCAGCCCTAAGTAAAGTTGCGCACTGCAGCCCTGCATAAGGTGGGCTGTGCAGCCAGAATATGGTGGTCACGGCAGCCCTATGTATAGTTGGGCACTGCAGCCCTAAGTAAGGTGGGCACTGCAGCCCTAAGTAAGGTGGGCACTGAAGCCCTAAGTAAGTTGGGCACTGTAAAACCAAGTAAGGTGGGCGCTGCATCCCTAAGTAAGGTTGGCACTGAAGCCCTTGGGAAGTTGGGCACTGCAACTGTAAGTTAGCTTGACACTGCAGACCTAAGTAAGTTGGAAACTGCAGACCTAAGTAAGGTGAGCACTGCAGACCTAAGAAAGTTGTTCACTGCAGCCCTAAGTAAGTAGGGGACTGTAAAACCAAGTAAGGTGGGCACTGAAGCCCTAAGTAAGTTGGGCACTGTAAAACCAAGTAAGGTGGGCAGTGCAGCCCTAAGTAAGGTGGGCACTGTAAAACCAAGTAAAGTGAGCACTGAAGCCCTAAGTAAGTTGGGCAGTGCAGCCCTAAGTTTGACACTGTAAAACCAAGTAAGGTGGGCACTGCATCCCTAAGTAAGGTGGGCACTGAAGCCCTCGGGAAGTTGGGCACTGCAACCGTAAGTTAGCTTGACACTGCAGTCCTAAGTAAGTTGGGCACTGCAGACCTAAGTAAGTTGGGCACTGTAAAACGAAGTATGGTGGGCACTGCAGCCCTAAGTGAGTTGGGCACTGCAGCCCTAAGTAAAGTTGGGCACAGCAGCCCTAAGTAAGTTGGGCACTGTAAAACCAAGTAAGGTGGGCACTACAGCCCTAAATAAGTTGGGCACTGCAGCCTTAAGGTGGCTTGACACTGCAGTCCTAAGAAAGTTAGGCACTGCAGACCTAAGTAAGGTGAGCAATGCAGCCATAAGTTGGGCACTGCTGCCCTAAGTAAAGTTGGGCACTGCAGCCCTGCATAAGGTGGGCTGTGCAGCCAGAAGTATGGTGGTCACGGCAGCCCTAGGTATAGTTGGGCACTGCAGCCCTAAGTATGGTGGGCACTGCAACCCTAAAAAAGTTGGACACTGTAAAACTAAGTAAGGTGTGCACTGCATCCCTAAGTAAGGTGGGCACTGAAGCCCTTGGGAAGTTGGGCACGGCAACCTTAAGTTAGCTTGACACTGCAGTCCTAAGTAAGTTGGGCACTGCAGACCTAAGTAAGGTGAGCACTGCAGCAAAAAGTAAAGTTGGGCACTGCAGCCCTAAGTAAGCAGGGGACTGTAAAACCAAGTAAGGTGGGCACTGAAGCCCTAAGTAAGTTGGGCACTGCAGCCGTAAGCTGGCTCGGCACTGCAGTCCTAAGAAAGTTAGGCACTGCAGACCTAAGTAAGGTGAGCACTGCAGCCCTAAGTAAAGTTGGGCACTGCAGCCCTGCATAAGGTGGGCTGTGCAGCCAGAATATGGTGGTCACGGCAGCCCTATGTATAGTTGGGCACTGCAGCCCTAAGTAAGGTGGGCACTGCAGACCTAAGTAAGGTGGGCACTGAAGCCCTAAGTAAGTTGGGCACTGTAAAACCAAGTAAGGTGGGCACTACAGCCCTAAATAAGTTGGGCACTGCAGCCTTAAGGTGGCTTGACACTGCAGTCCTAAGAAAGGCACTGCAGACCTAAGTAAGGTGAGCAATGCAGCCATAAGTTGGGCACTGCAGCCCTAAGTAAAGTTGGGCACTTCAGCCCTGCATAAGGTGGGCTGTGCAGCCAGAAGTATGGTGGTCATGGCAGCCCTATGTATAGTTGGGCACTGCAGCCCTAAGTATGGTGAGCACTGCAACCCTAAAAAAGTTGGACACTGTAAAACTAAGTAAGGTGTGCACTGCATCCCTAAGTAAGGTGGGCACTGAAGCCCTTGGGAAGTTTGGCACTGCAACTGTAAGTTAGCTTGACACTGCAGTCCTAAGTAAGTTGGGCACTGCAGACCTAAGTAAGGTGAGCACTGCAGACCTAAGTAAGGTGAGCACTGCAGCAAAAAGTAAAGTTGGGCACTGCAGCCCTAAGTAAGCAGGGGACTGTAAAACCAAGTAAGGTGGCACTGAAGCCCTAAGTAATTTGGGCACTGCAGCCGTAAGGTGGCTCGGCACTGCAGTCCTAAGTAAGTTGGGCACTGGAGACCTAAGTAAGGTGAGCACTGCAGACCTAAGTAAGTTGGGCACTGTAAAACGAAGTATGGTGGGCACTGCAGCCCTAAGTGAGTTGGGCCCTGCGGCCCTAAGTAAAGTTGGGCACAGCAGCCCTAAGTAAGTTGGGCACTGTAAAACCAAGTAAGGTGGGCACTACAGCCCTAAATAAGTTGGGCACTGCAGCCTTAAGGTGGCTTGACACTGCAGTCCTAAGAAAGTTAGGCACTGCAGACCTAAGTAAGGTGAGCAATGCAACCATAAGTTGGGCACTGCTGCCCTAAGTAAAGTTGGGCACTGCAGCCCTGCATAAGGTGGGCTGTGCAGCCAGAAGTATGGTGGTCATGGCAGCCCTATGTATAGTTGGGCACTGCAGCCCTAAGTATGGTGGGCACTGCAACCCTAAAAAAGTTGGACACTGTAAAACCAAGTAAGGTGTGCACTGCATCCCTAAGTAAGGTGGGCACTGAAGCCCTTGGGAAGTTGGGCACTGCAACTGTAAGTTAGCTTGACACTGCAGTCCTAAGTAAGTTGGGCACTGCAGACCTAAGTAAGGTGAGCACTGCAGACCTAAGTAAGGTGAGCACTGCAGCAAAAAGTAAAGTTGGGCACTGCAGCCCTAAGTAAGCAGGGGACTGTAAAACCAAGTAAGGTGGCACTGAAGCCCTAAGTAAGTTGGGCACTGCAGCCGTAAGGTGGCTCGGCACTGCAGTCCTAAGTAAGTTGGGCACTGGAGACCTAAGTAAGGTGAGCACTGCAGACCTAAGTAAGTTGGGCACTGTAAAACGAAGTATGGTGGGCACTGCAGCCCTAAGTGAGTTGGGCCCTGCGGCCCTAAGTAAAGTTGGGCACAGCAGCCCTAAGTAAGTTGGGCACTGTAAAACCAAGTAAGGTGGGCACTACAGCCCTAAATAAGTTGGGCACTGCAGCCTTAAGGTGGCTTGACACTGCAGTCCTAAGAAAGTTAGGCACTGCAGACCTAAGTAAGGTGAGCAATGCAGCCATAAGTTGGGCACTGCAGCCCTAAGTAAAGTTGGGCACTGCAGCCCTGCATAAGGTGGGCTGTGCAGCCAGAAGTAGGGTGGTCATGGCAGCCCTATGTATAGTTGGGCACTGCAGCCCTAAGTATGGTGGGCACTGCAGACCTAAGAAAGTTGGACACTGTAAAACCAAGTAGGGTGGGCACTGCATCCCTAAGTAAGGTGGGCACTGAAGCCCTCGGGAAGTTGGGCACTGCAACCGTAAGTTAGCTTGACACTGCAGTCCTAAGTAAGTTGGGCACTGCAGACCTAAGTAAGGTGAGCACTGCAGACCTAAGAAAGGTGAGCACTGCAGCAAAAAGTAAAGTTGGGCACTGCAGCCCTAAGTAAGCAGGGGACTGTAAAACCAAGTAAGGTGGGCACTGAAGCCCTAAGTAAGTTGGGCACTGCAGCCGTAAGCTGGCTCGGCACTGCAGTCCTAAGAAAGTTAGGCACTGCAGACCTAAGTAAGGTGAGCACTGCAGCCCTAAGTAAAGTTGGGCACTGCAGCCCTGCATAAGGTGGGCTGTGCAGCCAGAATATGGTGGTCACGGCAGCCCTATGTATAGTTGGGCACTGCAGACCTAAGTAAGGTGAGCACTGCAGACCTAAGTAAGTTGGGCACTGTAAAACGAAGTATGGTGGGCACTGCAGCCCTAAGTGAGTTGGGCCCTGCGGCCCTAAGTAAAGTTGGGCACAGCAGCCCTAAGTAAGTTGGGCACTGTAAAACCAAGTAAGGTGGGCACTACAGCCCTAAATAAGTTGGGCACTGCAGCCTTAAGGTGGCTTGACACTGCAGTCCTAAGAAAGTTAGGCACTGCAGACCTAAGTAAGGTGAGCAATGCAGCCATAAGTTGGGCACTGCTGCCCTAAGTAAAGTTGGGCACTGCAGCCCTGCATAAGGTGGGCTGTGCAGCCAGAAGTAGGGTGGTCATAGCAGTCCTATGTATAGTTGGGCACTGCAGCCCTAAGTATGGTGGGCACTGCAGACCTAAGAAAGTTGGACACTGTAAAACCAAGTAGGGTGGGCACTGCATCCCTAAGTAAGGTGGGCACTGAAGCCCTCGGGAAGTTGGGCACTGCAACCGTAAGTTAGCTTGACACTGCAGTCCTAAGTAAGTTGGGCACTGCAGACCTAAGTAAGGTGAGCACTGCAGACCTAAGGTGAGCACTGCAGCAAAAAGTAAAGTTGGGCACTGCAGCCCTAAGTAAGCAGGGGACTGTAAAACCAAGTAAGGTGGGCACTGAAGCCCTAAGTAAGTTGGGCACTGCAGCCGTAAGCTGGCTCGGCACTGCAGTCCTAAGAAAGTTAGGCACTGCAGACCTAAGTAAGGTGAGCACTGCAGCCCTAAGTAAAGTTGGGCACTGCAGCCCTGCATAAGGTGGGCTGTGCAGCCAGAATATGGTGGTCACGGCAGCCCTATGTATAGTTGGGCACTGCAGCCCTAAGTAAGGTGGGCACTGCAGACCTAAGTAAGGTGGGCACTGAAGCCCTAAGTAAGTTGGGCACTGTAAAACCAAGTAAGGTGGGCACTACAGCCCTAAATAAGTTGGGCACTGCAGCCTTAAGGTGGCTTGACACTGCAGTCCTAAGAAAGGCACTGCAGACCTAAGTAAGGTGAGCAATGCAGCCATAAGTTGGGCACTGCAGCCCTAAGTAAAGTTGGGCACTTCAGCCCTGCATAAGGTGGGCTGTGCAGCCAGAAGTATGGTGGTCATGGCAGCCCTATGTATAGTTGGGCACTGCAGCCCTAAGTATGGTGGGCACTGCAACCCTAAAAAAGTTGGACACTGTAAAACTAAGTAAGGTGTGCACTGCATCCCTAAGTAAGGTGGGCACTGAAGCCCTTGGGAAGTTGGGCACTGCAACTGTAAGTTAGCTTGACACTGCAGTCCTAAGTAAGTTGGGCACTGCAGACCTAAGTAAGGTGAGCACTGCAGACCTAAGTAAGGTGAGCACTGCAGCAAAAAGTAAAGTTGGGCACTGCAGCCCTAAGTAAGCAGGGGACTGTAAAACCAAGTAAGGTGGCACTGAAGCCCTAATTAAGTTGGGCACAGTAGCCGTAAGTTGGCTCGGCAGTGCAGTCCTTGTAAGTTGGGCACTGCAGACCTATGTGAGCACTGCAGACCTAAGGAAGTTGGGCACTGTAAAACGAAGTATGGTGGGCACTGCAGCCCTAAGTGAGTTGGGCACTGCAGCCCTAAGTAAAGTTGGGCACAGCAGCCCTAAGTAAGTTGGGCACTGTAAAACCAAGTAAGGTGGGCACTACAGCCCTAAATAAGTTGGGCACTGCAGCCTTAAGGTGGCTTGACACTGCAGTCCTAAGAAAGGCACTGCAGACCTAAGTAAGGTGAGCAATGCAGCCATAAGTTGGGCACTGCAGCCCTAAGTAAAGTTGGGCACTTCAGCCCTGCATAAGGTGGGCTGTGCAGCCAGAAGTATGGTGGTCATGGCAGCCCTATGTATAGTTGGGCACTGCAGCCCTAAGTATGGTGGGCACTGCAACCCTAAAAAAGTTGGACACTGTAAAACTAAGTAAGGTGTGCACTGCATCCCTAAGTAAGGTGGGCACTGAAGCCCTTGGGAAGTTGGGCACTGCAACTGTAAGTTAGCTTGACACTGCAGTCCTAAGTAAGTTGGGCACTGCAGACCTAAGTAAGGTGAGCACTGCAGACCTAAGTAAGGTGAGCACTGCAGCAAAAAGTAAAGTTGGGCACTGCAGCCCTAAGTAAGCAGGGGACTGTAAAACCAAGTAAGGTGGCACTGAAGCCCTAAGTAAGTTGGGCACTGTAAAACCAAGTAAGGTGGGCACTACAGCCCTAAATAAGTTGGGCACTGCAGCCTTAAGGTGGCTTGACACTGCAGTCCTAAGAAAGTTAGGCACTGCAGACCTAAGTAAGGTGAGCAATGCAGCCATAAGTTGGGCACTGCTGCCCTAAGTAAAGTTGGGCACTGCAGCCCTGCATAAGGTGGGCTGTGCAGCCAGAAGTATGGTGGTCATGGCAGCCCTAGGTATAGTTGGGCACTGCAGCCCTAAGTATGGTGGGCACTGCAGACCTAAGAAAGTTGGACACTGTAAAACCAAGTAGGGTGGGCACTGCATCCCTAAGTAAGGTGGGCACTGAAGCCCTTGGGAAGTTGGGCACTGCAACCTTAAGTTAGCTTGACACTGCAGTCCTAAGTAAGTTGGGCACTGCAGACCTAAGTAAGGTGAGCACTGCAGCAAAAAGTAAAGTTGGGCACTGCAGCCCTAAGTAAGCAGGGGACTGTAAAACCAAGTAAGGTGGGCACTGAAGCCCTAAGTAAGTTGGGCGCTGCAGCCGTAAGCTGGCTCGGCACTGCAGTCCTAAGAAAGTTAGGCACTGCAGACCTAAGTAAGGTGAGCACTGCAGCCCTAAGTAAAGTTGGGCACTGCAGCCCTGCATAAGGTGGGCTGTGCAGCCAGAATATGGTGGTCACGGCAGCCCTATGTATAGTTGGGCACTGCAGCCCTAAGTAAGGTGGGCACTGCAGACCTAAGTAAGGTGGGCACTGAAGCCCTAAGTAAGTTGGGCACTGTAAAACCAAGTAAGGTGGGCACTACAGCCCTAAATAAGTTGGGCACTGCAGCCTTAAGGTGGCTTGACACTGCAGTCCTAAGAAAGGCACTGCAGACCTAAGTAAGGTGAGCAATGCAGCCATAAGTTGGGCACTGCAGCCCTAAGTAAAGTTGGGCACTTCAGCCCTGCATAAGGTGGGCTGTGCAGCCAGAAGTATGGTGGTCATGGCAGCCCTATGTATAGTTGGGCACTGCAGCCCTAAGTATGGTGGGCACTGCAACCCTAAAAAAGTTGGACACTGTAAAACTAAGTAAGGTGTGCACTGCATCCCTAAGTAAGGTGGGCACTGAAGCCCTTGGGAAGTTGGGCACTGCAACTGTAAGTTAGCTTGACACTGCAGTCCTAAGTAAGTTGGGCACTGCAGACCTAAGTAAGGTGAGCACTGCAGACCTAAGTAAGGTGAGCACTGCAGCAAAAAGTAAAGTTGGGCACTGCAGCCCTAAGTAAGCAGGGGACTGTAAAACCAAGTAAGGTGGCACTGAAGCCCTAATTAAGTTGGGCACAGTAGCCGTAAGTTGGCTCGGCAGTGCAGTCCTTGTAAGTTGGGCACTGCAGACCTATGTGAGCACTGCAGACCTAAGGAAGTTGGGCACTGTAAAACGAAGTATGGTGGGCACTGCAGCCCTAAGTGAGTTGGGCACTGCAGCCCTAAGTAAAGTTGGGCACAGCAGCCCTAAGTAAGTTGGGCACTGTAAAACCAAGTAAGGTGGGCACTACAGCCCTAAATAAGTTGGGCACTGCAGCCTTAAGGTGGCTTGACACTGCAGTCCTAAGAAAGGCACTGCAGACCTAAGTAAGGTGAGCAATGCAGCCATAAGTTGGGCACTGCAGCCCTAAGTAAAGTTGGGCACTTCAGCCCTGCATAAGGTGGGCTGTGCAGCCAGAAGTATGGTGGTCATGGCAGCCCTATGTATAGTTGGGCACTGCAGCCCTAAGTATGGTGGGCACTGCAACCCTAAAAAAGTTGGACACTGTAAAACTAAGTAAGGTGTGCACTGCATCCCTAAGTAAGGTGGGCACTGAAGCCCTTGGGAAGTTGGGCACTGCAACTGTAAGTTAGCTTGACACTGCAGTCCTAAGTAAGTTGGGCACTGCAGACCTAAGTAAGGTGAGCACTGCAGACCTAAGTAAGGTGAGCACTGCAGCAAAAAGTAAAGTTGGGCACTGCAGCCCTAAGTAAGCAGGGGACTGTAAAACCAAGTAAGGTGGCACTGAAGCCCTAAGTAAGTTGGGCACTGTAAAACCAAGTAAGGTGGGCACTACAGCCCTAAATAAGTTGGGCACTGCAGCCTTAAGGTGGCTTGACACTGCAGTCCTAAGAAAGTTAGGCACTGCAGACCTAAGTAAGGTGAGCAATGCAGCCATAAGTTGGGCACTGCTGCCCTAAGTAAAGTTGGGCACTGCAGCCCTGCATAAGGTGGGCTGTGCAGCCAGAAGTATGGTGGTCATGGCAGCCCTAGGTATAGTTGGGCACTGCAGCCCTAAGTATGGTGGGCACTGCAGACCTAAGAAAGTTGGACACTGTAAAACCAAGTAGGGTGGGCACTGCATCCCTAAGTAAGGTGGGCACTGAAGCCCTTGGGAAGTTGGGCACTGCAACCTTAAGTTAGCTTGACACTGCAGTCCTAAGTAAGTTGGGCACTGCAGACCTAAGTAAGGTGAGCACTGCAGCAAAAAGTAAAGTTGGGCACTGCAGCCCTAAGTAAGCAGGGGACTGTAAAACCAAGTAAGGTGGGCACTGAAGCCCTAAGTAAGTTGGGCACTGCAGCCGTAAGCTGGCTCGGCACTGCAGTCCTAAGAAAGTTAGGCACTGCAGACCTAAGTAAGGTGAGCACTGCAGCCCTAAGTAAAGTTGCGCACTGCAGCCCTGCATAAGGTGGGCTGTGCAGCCAGAATATGGTGGTCACGGCAGCCCTATGTATAGTTGGGCACTGCAGCCCTAAGTAAGGTGGGCACTGCAGCCCTAAGTAAGGTGGGCACTGAAGCCCTAAGTAAGTTGGGCACTGTAAAACCAAGTAAGGTGGGCGCTGCATCCCTAAGTAAGGTTGGCACTGAAGCCCTTGGGAAGTTGGGCACTGCAACTGTAAGTTAGCTTGACACTGCAGACCTAAGTAAGTTGGAAACTGCAGACCTAAGTAAGGTGAGCACTGCAGACCTAAGAAAGTTGTTCACTGCAGCCCTAAGTAAGTAGGGGACTGTAAAACCAAGTAAGGTGGGCACTGAAGCCCTAAGTAAGTTGGGCACTGTAAAACCAAGTAAGGTGGGCAGTGCAGCCCTAAGTAAGGTGGGCACTGTAAAACCAAGTAAAGTGAGCACTGAAGCCCTAAGTAAGTTGGGCAGTGCAGCCCTAAGTTTGACACTGTAAAACCAAGTAAGGTGGGCACTGCATCCCTAAGTAAGGTGGGCACTGAAGCCCTCGGGAAGTTGGGCACTGCAACCGTAAGTTAGCTTGACACTGCAGTCCTAAGTAAGTTGGGCACTGCAGACCTAAGTAAGTTGGGCACTGTAAAACGAAGTATGGTGGGCACTGCAGCCCTAAGTGAGTTGGGCACTGCAGCCCTAAGTAAAGTTGGGCACAGCAGCCCTAAGTAAGTTGGGCACTGTAAAACCAAGTAAGGTGGGCACTACAGCCCTAAATAAGTTGGGCACTGCAGCCTTAAGGTGGCTTGACACTGCAGTCCTAAGAAAGTTAGGCACTGCAGACCTAAGTAAGGTGAGCAATGCAGCCATAAGTTGGGCACTGCTGCCCTAAGTAAAGTTGGGCACTGCAGCCCTGCATAAGGTGGGCTGTGCAGCCAGAAGTATGGTGGTCACGGCAGCCCTAGGTATAGTTGGGCACTGCAGCCCTAAGTATGGTGGGCACTGCAGACCTAAGAAAGTTGGACACTGTAAAACCAAGTAGGGTGGGCACTGCATCCCTAAGTAAGGTGGGCACTGAAGCCCTTGGGAAGTTGGGCACTGCAACCGTAAGTTAGCTTGACACTGCAGTCCTAAGTAAGTTGGGCACTGCAGACCTAAGTAAGGTGAGCACTGCAGACCTAAGAAAGGTGAGCACTGCAGCAAAAAGTAAAGTTGGGCACTGCAGCCCTAAGTAAGCAGGGGACTGTAAAACCAAGTAAGGTGGGCACTGAAGCCCTAAGTAAGTTGGGCACTGCAGCCGTAAGCTGGCTCGGCACTGCAGTCCTAAGAAAGTTAGGCACTGCAGACCTAAGTAAGGTGAGCACTGCAGCCCTGAGTAAAGTTGGGCACTGCAGCCCTGCATAAGGTGGGCTGTGCAGCCAGAATATGGTGGTCACGGCAGCCCTATGTATAGTTGGGCACTGCAGCCCTAAGTAAGGTGGGCACTGCAGACCTAAGTAAGGTGGGCACTGAAGCCCTAAGTAAGTTGGGCACTGTAAAACCAAGTAAGGTGGGCACTACAGCCCTAAATAAGTTGGGCACTGCAGCCTTAAGGTGGCTTGACACTGCAGTCCTAAGAAAGGCACTGCAGACCTAAGTAAGGTGAGCAATGCAGCCATAAGTTGGGCACTGCAGCCCTAAGTAAAGTTGGGCACTTCAGCCCTGCATAAGGTGGGCTGTGCAGCCAGAAGTATGGTGGTCATGGCAGCCCTATGTATAGTTGGGCACTGCAGCCCTAAGTATGGTGGGCACTGCAACCCTAAAAAAGTTGGACACTGTAAAACTAAGTAAGGTGTGCACTGCATCCCTAAGTAAGGTGGGCACTGAAGCCCTTGGGAAGTTGGGCACTGCAACTGTAAGTTAGCTTGACACTGCAGTCCTAAGTAAGTTGGGCACTGCAGACCTAAGTAAGGTGAGCACTGCAGACCTAAGTAAGGTGAGCACTGCAGCAAAAAGTAAAGTTGGGCACTGCAGCCCTAAGTAAGCAGGGGACTGTAAAACCAAGTAAGGTGGCACTGAAGCCCTAAGTAATTTGGGCACTGCAGCCGTAAGGTGGCTCGGCACTGCAGTCCTAAGTAAGTTGGGCACTGGAGACCTAAGTAAGGTGAGCACTGCAGACCTAAGTAAGTTGGGCACTGTAAAACGAAGTATGGTGGGCACTGCAGCCCTAAGTGAGTTGGGCCCTGCGGCCCTAAGTAAAGTTGGGCACAGCAGCCCTAAGTAAGTTGGGCACTGTAAAACCAAGTAAGGTGGGCACTACAGCCCTAAATAAGTTGGGCACTGCAGCCTTAAGGTGGCTTGACACTGCAGTCCTAAGAAAGTTAGGCACTGCAGACCTAAGTAAGGTGAGCAATGCAGCCATAAGTTGGGCACTGCTGCCCTAAGTAAAGTTGGGCACTGCAGCCCTGCATAAGGTGGGCTGTGCAGCCAGAAGTATGGTGGTCATGGCAGCCCTATGTATAGTTGGGCACTGCAGCCCTAAGTATGGTGGGCACTGCAACCCTAAAAAAGTTGGACACTGTAAAACCAAGTAAGGTGTGCACTGCATCCCTAAGTAAGGTGGGCACTGAAGCCCTTGGGAAGTTGGGCACTGCAACTGTAAGTTAGCTTGACACTGCAGTCCTAAGTAAGTTGGGCACTGCAGACCTAAGTAAGGTGAGCACTGCAGACCTAAGTAAGGTGAGCACTGCAGCAAAAAGTAAAGTTGGGCACTGCAGCCCTAAGTAAGCAGGGGACTGTAAAACCAAGTAAGGTGGCACTGAAGCCCTAAGTAAGTTGGGCACTGCAGCCGTAAGGTGGCTCGGCACTGCAGTCCTAAGTAAGTTGGGCACTGGAGACCTAAGTAAGGTGAGCACTGCAGACCTAAGTAAGTTGGGCACTGTAAAACGAAGTATGGTGGGCACTGCAGCCCTAAGTGAGTTGGGCCCTGCGGCCCTAAGTAAAGTTGGGCACAGCAGCCCTAAGTAAGTTGGGCACTGTAAAACCAAGTAAGGTGGGCACTACAGCCCTAAATAAGTTGGGCACTGCAGCCTTAAGGTGGCTTGACACTGCAGTCCTAAGAAAGTTAGGCACTGCAGACCTAAGTAAGGTGAGCAATGCAGCCATAAGTTGGGCACTGCAGCCCTAAGTAAAGTTGGGCACTGCAGCCCTGCATAAGGTGGGCTGTGCAGCCAGAAGTAGGGTGGTCATGGCAGCCCTATGTATAGTTGGGCACTGCAGCCCTAAGTATGGTGGGCACTGCAGACCTAAGAAAGTTGGACACTGTAAAACCAAGTAGGGTGGGCACTGCATCCCTAAGTAAGGTGGGCACTGAAGCCCTCGGGAAGTTGGGCACTGCAACCGTAAGTTAGCTTGACACTGCAGTCCTAAGTAAGTTGGGCACTGCAGACCTAAGTAAGGTGAGCACTGCAGACCTAAGAAAGGTGAGCACTGCAGCAAAAAGTAAAGTTGGGCACTGCAGCCCTAAGTAAGCAGGGGACTGTAAAACCAAGTAAGGTGGGCACTGAAGCCCTAAGTAAGTTGGGCACTGCAGCCGTAAGCTGGCTCGGCACTGCAGTCCTAAGAAAGTTAGGCACTGCAGACCTAAGTAAGGTGAGCACTGCAGCCCTAAGTAAAGTTGGGCACTGCAGCCCTGCATAAGGTGGGCTGTGCAGCCAGAATATGGTGGTCACGGCAGCCCTATGTATAGTTGGGCACTGCAGACCTAAGTAAGGTGAGCACTGCAGACCTAAGTAAGTTGGGCACTGTAAAACGAAGTATGGTGGGCACTGCAGCCCTAAGTGAGTTGGGCCCTGCGGCCCAAAGTAAAGTTGGGCACAGCAGCCCTAAGTAAGTTGGGCACTGTAAAACCAAGTAAGGTGGGCACTACAGCCCTAAATAAGTTGGGCACTGCAGCCTTAAGGTGGCTTGACACTGCAGTCCTAAGAAAGTTAGGCACTGCAGACCTAAGTAAGGTGAGCAATGCAGCCATAAGTTGGGCACTGCTGCCCTAAGTAAAGTTGGGCACTGCAGCCCTGCATAAGGTGGGCTGTGCAGCCAGAAGTAGGGTGGTCATAGCAGTCCTATGTATAGTTGGGCACTGCAGCCCTAAGTATGGTGGGCACTGCAGACCTAAGAAAGTTGGACACTGTAAAACCAAGTAGGGTGGGCACTGCATCCCTAAGTAAGGTGGGCACTGAAGCCCTCGGGAAGTTGGGCACTGCAACCGTAAGTTAGCTTGACACTGCAGTCCTAAGTAAGTTGGGCACTGCAGACCTAAGTAAGGTGAGCACTGCAGACCTAAGGTGAGCACTGCAGCAAAAAGTAAAGTTGGGCACTGCAGCCCTAAGTAAGCAGGGGACTGTAAAACCAAGTAAGGTGGGCACTGAAGCCCTAAGTAAGTTGGGCACTGCAGCCGTAAGCTGGCTCGGCACTGCAGTCCTAAGAAAGTTAGGCACTGCAGACCTAAGTAAGGTGAGCACTGCAGCCCTAAGTAAAGTTGGGCACTGCAGCCCTGCATAAGGTGGGCTGTGCAGCCAGAATATGGTGGTCACGGCAGCCCTATGTATAGTTGGGCACTGCAGCCCTAAGTAAGGTGGGCACTGCAGACCTAAGTAAGGTGGGCACTGAAGCCCTAAGTAAGTTGGGCACTGTAAAACCAAGTAAGGTGGGCACTACAGCCCTAAATAAGTTGGGCACTGCAGCCTTAAGGTGGCTTGACACTGCAGTCCTAAGAAAGGCACTGCAGACCTAAGTAAGGTGAGCAATGCAGCCATAAGTTGGGCACTGCAGCCCTAAGTAAAGTTGGGCACTTCAGCCCTGCATAAGGTGGGCTGTGCAGCCAGAAGTATGGTGGTCATGGCAGCCCTATGTATAGTTGGGCACTGCAGCCCTAAGTATGGTGGGCACTGCAACCCTAAAAAAGTTGGACACTGTAAAACTAAGTAAGGTGTGCACTGCATCCCTAAGTAAGGTGGGCACTGAAGCCCTTGGGAAGTTGGGCACTGCAACTGTAAGTTAGCTTGACACTGCAGTCCTAAGTAAGTTGGGCACTGCAGACCTAAGTAAGGTGAGCACTGCAGACCTAAGTAAGGTGAGCACTGCAGCAAAAAGTAAAGTTGGGCACTGCAGCCCTAAGTAAGCAGGGGACTGTAAAACCAAGTAAGGTGGCACTGAAGCCCTAAGTAATTTGGGCACTGCAGCCGTAAGGTGGCTCGGCACTGCAGTCCTAAGTAAGTTGGGCACTGGAGACCTAAGTAAGGTGAGCACTGCAGACCTAAGTAAGTTGGGCACTGTAAAACGAAGTATGGTGGGCACTGCAGCCCTAAGTGAGTTGGGCCCTGCGGCCCTAAGTAAAGTTGGGCACAGCAGCCCTAAGTAAGTTGGGCACTGTAAAACCAAGTAAGGTGGGCACTACAGCCCTAAATAAGTTGGGCACTGCAGCCTTAAGGTGGCTTGACACTGCAGTCCTAAGAAAGTTAGGCACTGCAGACCTAAGTAAGGTGAGCAATGCAGCCATAAGTTGGGCACTGCTGCCCTAAGTAAAGTTGGGCACTGCAGCCCTGCATAAGGTGGGCTGTGCAGCCAGAAGTATGGTGGTCATGGCAGCCCTATGTATAGTTGGGCACTGCAGCCCTAAGTATGGTGGGCACTGCAACCCTAAAAAAGTTGGACACTGTAAAACCAAGTAAGGTGTGCACTGCATCCCTAAGTAAGGTGGGCACTGAAGCCCTTGGGAAGTTGGGCACTGCAACTGTAAGTTAGCTTGACACTGCAGTCCTAAGTAAGTTGGGCACTGCAGACCTAAGTAAGGTGAGCACTGCAGACCTAAGTAAGGTGAGCACTGCAGCAAAAAGTAAAGTTGGGCACTGCAGCCCTAAGTAAGCAGGGGACTGTAAAACCAAGTAAGGTGGCACTGAAGCCCTAAGTAAGTTGGGCACTGCAGCCGTAAGGTGGCTCGGCACTGCAGTCCTAAGTAAGTTGGGCACTGGAGACCTAAGTAAGGTGAGCACTGCAGACCTAAGTAAGTTGGGCACTGTAAAACGAAGTATGGTGGGCACTGCAGCCCTAAGTGAGTTGGGCCCTGCGGCCCTAAGTAAAGTTGGGCACAGCAGCCCTAAGTAAGTTGGGCACTGTAAAACCAAGTAAGGTGGGCACTACAGCCCTAAATAAGTTGGGCACTGCAGCCTTAAGGTGGCTTGACACTGCAGTCCTAAGAAAGTTAGGCACTGCAGACCTAAGTAAGGTGAGCAATGCAGCCATAAGTTGGGCACTGCAGCCCTAAGTAAAGTTGGGCACTGCAGCCCTGCATAAGGTGGGCTGTGCAGCCAGAAGTAGGGTGGTCATGGCAGCCCTATGTATAGTTGGGCACTGCAGCCCTAAGTATGGTGGGCACTGCAGACCTAAGAAAGTTGGACACTGTAAAACCAAGTAGGGTGGGCACTGCATCCCTAAGTAAGGTGGGCACTGAAGCCCTCGGGAAGTTGGGCACTGCAACCGTAAGTTAGCTTGACACTGCAGTCCTAAGTAAGTTGGGCACTGCAGACCTAAGTAAGGTGAGCACTGCAGACCTAAGAAAGGTGAGCACTGCAGCAAAAAGTAAAGTTGGGCACTGCAGCCCTAAGTAAGCAGGGGACTGTAAAACCAAGTAAGGTGGGCACTGAAGCCCTAAGTAAGTTGGGCACTGCAGCCGTAAGCTGGCTCGGCACTGCAGTCCTAAGAAAGTTAGGCACTGCAGACCTAAGTAAGGTGAGCACTGCAGCCCTAAGTAAAGTTGGGCACTGCAGCCCTGCATAAGGTGGGCTGTGCAGCCAGAATATGGTGGTCACGGCAGCCCTATGTATAGTTGGGCACTGCAGACCTAAGTAAGGTGAGCACTGCAGACCTAAGTAAGTTGGGCACTGTAAAACGAAGTATGGTGGGCACTGCAGCCCTAAGTGAGTTGGGCCCTGCGGCCCAAAGTAAAGTTGGGCACAGCAGCCCTAAGTAAGTTGGGCACTGTAAAACCAAGTAAGGTGGGCACTACAGCCCTAAATAAGTTGGGCACTGCAGCCTTAAGGTGGCTTGACACTGCAGTCCTAAGAAAGTTAGGCACTGCAGACCTAAGTAAGGTGAGCAATGCAGCCATAAGTTGGGCACTGCTGCCCTAAGTAAAGTTGGGCACTGCAGCCCTGCATAAGGTGGGCTGTGCAGCCAGAAGTAGGGTGGTCATAGCAGTCCTATGTATAGTTGGGCACTGCAGCCCTAAGTATGGTGGGCACTGCAGACCTAAGAAAGTTGGACACTGTAAAACCAAGTAGGGTGGGCACTGCATCCCTAAGTAAGGTGGGCACTGAAGCCCTCGGGAAGTTGGGCACTGCAACCGTAAGTTAGCTTGACACTGCAGTCCTAAGTAAGTTGGGCACTGCAGACCTAAGTAAGGTGAGCACTGCAGACCTAAGGTGAGCACTGCAGCAAAAAGTAAAGTTGGGCACTGCAGCCCTAAGTAAGCAGGGGACTGTAAAACCAAGTAAGGTGGGCACTGAAGCCCTAAGTAAGTTGGGCACTGCAGCCGTAAGCTGGCTCGGCACTGCAGTCCTAAGAAAGTTAGGCACTGCAGACCTAAGTAAGGTGAGCACTGCAGCCCTAAGTAAAGTTGGGCACTGCAGCCCTGCATAAGGTGGGCTGTGCAGCCAGAATATGGTGGTCACGGCAGCCCTATGTATAGTTGGGCACTGCAGCCCTAAGTAAGGTGGGCACTGCAGACCTAAGTAAGGTGGGCACTGAAGCCCTAAGTAAGTTGGGCACTGTAAAACCAAGTAAGGTGGGCACTACAGCCCTAAATAAGTTGGGCACTGCAGCCTTAAGGTGGCTTGACACTGCAGTCCTAAGAAAGGCACTGCAGACCTAAGTAAGGTGAGCAATGCAGCCATAAGTTGGGCACTGCAGCCCTAAGTAAAGTTGGGCACTTCAGCCCTGCATAAGGTGGGCTGTGCAGCCAGAAGTATGGTGGTCATGGCAGCCCTATGTATAGTTGGGCACTGCAGCCCTAAGTATGGTGGGCACTGCAACCCTAAAAAAGTTGGACACTGTAAAACTAAGTAAGGTGTGCACTGCATCCCTAAGTAAGGTGGGCACTGAAGCCCTTGGGAAGTTGGGCACTGCAACTGTAAGTTAGCTTGACACTGCAGTCCTAAGTAAGTTGGGCACTGCAGACCTAAGTAAGGTGAGCACTGCAGACCTAAGTAAGGTGAGCACTGCAGCAAAAAGTAAAGTTGGGCACTGCAGCCCTAAGTAAGCAGGGGACTGTAAAACCAAGTAAGGTGGCACTGAAGCCCTAATTAAGTTGGGCACAGTAGCCGTAAGTTGGCTCGGCAGTGCAGTCCTTGTAAGTTGGGCACTGCAGACCTATGTGAGCACTGCAGACCTAAGGAAGTTGGGCACTGTAAAACGAAGTATGGTGGGCACTGCAGCCCTAAGTGAGTTGGGCACTGCAGCCCTAAGTAAAGTTGGGCACAGCAGCCCTAAGTAAGTTGGGCACTGTAAAACCAAGTAAGGTGGGCACTACAGCCCTAAATAAGTTGGGCACTGCAGCCTTAAGGTGGCTTGACACTGCAGTCCTAAGAAAGGCACTGCAGACCTAAGTAAGGTGAGCAATGCAGCCATAAGTTGGGCACTGCAGCCCTAAGTAAAGTTGGGCACTTCAGCCCTGCATAAGGTGGGCTGTGCAGCCAGAAGTATGGTGGTCATGGCAGCCCTATGTATAGTTGGGCACTGCAGCCCTAAGTATGGTGGGCACTGCAACCCTAAAAAAGTTGGACACTGTAAAACTAAGTAAGGTGTGCACTGCATCCCTAAGTAAGGTGGGCACTGAAGCCCTTGGGAAGTTGGGCACTGCAACTGTAAGTTAGCTTGACACTGCAGTCCTAAGTAAGTTGGGCACTGCAGACCTAAGTAAGGTGAGCACTGCAGACCTAAGTAAGGTGAGCACTGCAGCAAAAAGTAAAGTTGGGCACTGCAGCCCTAAGTAAGCAGGGGACTGTAAAACCAAGTAAGGTGGCACTGAAGCCCTAAGTAAGTTGGGCACTGTAAAACCAAGTAAGGTGGGCACTACAGCCCTAAATAAGTTGGGCACTGCAGCCTTAAGGTGGCTTGACACTGCAGTCCTAAGAAAGTTAGGCACTGCAGACCTAAGTAAGGTGAGCAATGCAGCCATAAGTTGGGCACTGCTGCCCTAAGTAAAGTTGGGCACTGCAGCCCTGCATAAGGTGGGCTGTGCAGCCAGAAGTATGGTGGTCACGGCAGCCCTAGGTATAGTTGGGCACTGCAGCCCTAAGTATGGTGGGCACTGCAGACCTAAGAAAGTTGGACACTGTAAAACCAAGTAGGGTGGGCACTGCATCCCTAAGTAAGGTGGGCACTGAAGCCCTTGGGAAGTTGGGCACTGCAACCTTAAGTTAGCTTGACACTGCAGTCCTAAGTAAGTTGGGCACTGCAGACCTAAGTAAGGTGAGCACTGCAGCAAAAAGTAAAGTTGGGCACTGCAGCCCTAAGTAAGCAGGGGACTGTAAAACCAAGTAAGGTGGGCACTGAAGCCCTAAGTAAGTTGGGCACTGCAGCCGTAAGCTGGCTCGGCACTGCAGTCCTAAGAAAGTTAGGCACTGCAGACCTAAGTAAGGTGAGCACTGCAGCCCTAAGTAAAGTTGCGCACTGCAGCCCTGCATAAGGTGGGCTGTGCAGCCAGAATATGGTGGTCACGGCAGCCCTATGTATAGTTGGGCACTGCAGCCCTAAGTAAGGTGGGCACTGCAGCCCTAAGTAAGGTGGGCACTGAAGCCCTAAGTAAGTTGGGCACTGTAAAACCAAGTAAGGTGGGCGCTGCATCCCTAAGTAAGGTTGGCACTGAAGCCCTTGGGAAGTTGGGCACTGCAACTGTAAGTTAGCTTGACACTGCAGACCTAAGTAAGTTGGAAACTGCAGACCTAAGTAAGGTGAGCACTGGAGACCTAAGAAAGTTGTTCACTGCAGCCCTAAGTAAGTAGGGGACTGTAAAACCAAGTAAGGTGGGCACTGAAGCCCTAAGTAAGTTGGGCACTGTAAAACCAAGTAAGGTGGGCAGTGCAGCCCTAAGTAAGGTGGGCACTGTAAAACCAAGTAAAGTGAGCACTGAAGCCCTAAGTAAGTTGGGCAGTGCAGCCCTAAGTTTGACACTGTAAAACCAAGTAAGGTGGGCACTGCATCCCTAAGTAAGGTGGGCACTGAAGCCCTCGGGAAGTTGGGCACTGCAACCGTAAGTTAGCTTGACACTGCAGTCCTAAGTAAGTTGGGCACTGCAGACCTAAGTAAGTTGGGCACTGTAAAACGAAGTATGGTGGGCACTGCAGCCCTAAGTGAGTTGGGCACTGCAGCCCTAAGTAAAGTTGGGCACAGCAGCCCTAAGTAAGTTGGGCACTGTAAAACCAAGTAAGGTGGGCACTACAGCCCTAAATAAGTTGGGCACTGCAGCCTTAAGGTGGCTTGACACTGCAGTCCTAAGAAAGTTAGGCACTGCAGACCTAAGTAAGGTGAGCAATGCAGCCATAAGTTGGGCACTGCTGCCCTAAGTAAAGTTGGGCACTGCAGCCCTGCATAAGGTGGGCTGTGCAGCCAGAAGTATGGTGGTCACGGCAGCCCTAGGTATAGTTGGGCACTGCAGCCCTAAGTATGGTGGGCACTGCAGACCTAAGAAAGTTGGACACTGTAAAACCAAGTAGGGTGGGCACTGCATCCCTAAGTAAGGTGGGCACTGAAGCCCTTGGGAAGTTGGGCACTGCAACCGTAAGTTAGCTTGACACTGCAGTCCTAAGTAAGTTGGGCACTGCAGACCTAAGTAAGGTGAGCACTGCAGACCTAAGAAAGGTGAGCACTGCAGCAAAAAGTAAAGTTGGGCACTGCAGCCCTAAGTAAGCAGGGGACTGTAAAACCAAGTAAGGTGGGCACTGAAGCCCTAAGTAAGTTGGGCACTGCAGCCGTAAGCTGGCTCGGCACTGCAGTCCTAAGAAAGTTAGGCACTGCAGACCTAAGTAAGGTGAGCACTGCAGCCCTGAGTAAAGTTGGGCACTGCAGCCCTGCATAAGGTGGGCTGTGCAGCCAGAATATGGTGGTCACGGCAGCCCTATGTATAGTTGGGCACTGCAGCCCTAAGTAAGGTGGGCACTGCAGACCTAAGTAAGGTGGGCACTGAAGCCCTAAGTAAGTTGGGCACTGTAAAACCAAGTAAGGTGGGCACTACAGCCCTAAATAAGTTGGGCACTGCAGCCTTAAGGTGGCTTGACACTGCAGTCCTAAGAAAGGCACTGCAGACCTAAGTAAGGTGAGCAATGCAGCCATAAGTTGGGCACTGCAGCCCTAAGTAAAGTTGGGCACTTCAGCCCTGCATAAGGTGGGCTGTGCAGCCAGAAGTATGGTGGTCATGGCAGCCCTATGTATAGTTGGGCACTGCAGCCCTAAGTATGGTGGGCACTGCAACCCTAAAAAAGTTGGACACTGTAAAACTAAGTAAGGTGTGCACTGCATCCCTAAGTAAGGTGGGCACTGAAGCCCTTGGGAAGTTTGGCACTGCAACTGTAAGTTAGCTTGACACTGCAGTCCTAAGTAAGTTGGGCACTGCAGACCTAAGTAAGGTGAGCACTGCAGACCTAAGTAAGGTGAGCACTGCAGCAAAAAGTAAAGTTGGGCACTGCAGCCCTAAGTAAGCAGGGGACTGTAAAACCAAGTAAGGTGGCACTGAAGCCCTAAGTAAGTTGGGCACTGCAGCCGTAAGGTGGCTCGGCACTGCAGTCCTAAGTAAGTTGGGCACTGGAGACCTAAGTAAGGTGAGCACTGCAGACCTAAGTAAGTTGGGCACTGTAAAACGAAGTATGGTGGGCACTGCAGCCCTAAGTGAGTTGGGCCCTGCGGCCCTAAGTAAAGTTGGGCACAGCAGCCCTAAGTAAGTTGGGCACTGTAAAACCAAGTAAGGTGGGCACTACAGCCCTAAATAAGTTGGGCACTGCAGCCTTAAGGTGGCTTGACACTGCAGTCCTAAGAAAGTTAGGCACTGCAGACCTAAGTAAGGTGAGCAATGCAGCCATAAGTTGGGCACTGCTGCCCTAAGTAAAGTTGGGCACTGCAGCCCTGCATAAGGTGGGCTGTGCAGCCAGAAGTATGGTGGTCATGGCAGCCCTATGTATAGTTGGGCACTGCAGCCCTAAGTATGGTGGGCACTGCAACCCTAAAAAAGTTGGACACTGTAAAACCAAGTAAGGTGTGCACTGCATCCCTAAGTAAGGTGGGCACTGAAGCCCTTGGGAAGTTGGGCACTGCAACTGTAAGTTAGCTTGACACTGCAGTCCTAAGTAAGTTGGGCACTGCAGACCTAAGTAAGGTGAGCACTGCAGACCTAAGTAAGGTGAGCACTGCAGCAAAAAGTAAAGTTGGGCACTGCAGCCCTAAGTAAGCAGGGGACTGTAAAACCAAGTAAGGTGGCACTGAAGCCCTAAGTAAGTTGGGCACTGCAGCCGTAAGGTGGCTCGGCACTGCAGTCCTAAGTAAGTTGGGCACTGGAGACCTAAGTAAGGTGAGCACTGCAGACCTAAGTAAGTTGGGCACTGTAAAACGAAGTATGGTGGGCACTGCAGCCCTAAGTGAGTTGGGCCCTGCGGCCCTAAGTAAAGTTGGGCACAGCAGCCCTAAGTAAGTTGGGCACTGTAAAACCAAGTAAGGTGGGCACTACAGCCCTAAATACGTTGGGCACTGCAGCCTTAAGGTGGCTTGACACTGCAGTCCTAAGAAAGTTAGGCACTGCAGACCTAAGTAAGGTGAGCAATGCAGCCATAAGTTGGGCACTGCAGCCCTAAGTAAAGTTGGGCACTGCAGCCCTGCATAAGGTGGGCTGTGCAGCCAGAAGTAGGGTGGTCATGGCAGCCCTATGTATAGTTGGGCACTGCAGCCCTAAGTATGGTGGGCACTGCAGACCTAAGAAAGTTGGACACTGTAAAACCAAGTAGGGTGGGCACTGCATCCCTAAGTAAGGTGGGCACTGAAGCCCTCGGGAAGTTGGGCACTGCAACCGTAAGTTAGCTTGACACTGCAGTCCTAAGTAAGTTGGGCACTGCAGACCTAAGTAAGGTGAGCACTGCAGACCTAAGAAAGGTGAGCACTGCAGCAAAAAGTAAAGTTGGGCACTGCAGCCCTAAGTAAGCAGGGGACTGTAAAACCAAGTAAGGTGGGCACTGAAGCCCTAAGTAAGTTGGGCACTGCAGCCGTAAGCTGGCTCGGCACTGCAGTCCTAAGAAAGTTAGGCACTGCAGACCTAAGTAAGGTGAGCACTGCAGCCCTAAGTAAAGTTGGGCACTGCAGCCCTGCATAAGGTGGGCTGTGCAGCCAGAATATGGTGGTCACGGCAGCCCTATGTATAGTTGGGCACTGCAGACCTAAGTAAGGTGAGCACTGCAGACCTAAGTAAGTTGGGCACTGTAAAACGAAGTATGGTGGGCACTGCAGCCCTAAGTGAGTTGGGCCCTGCGGCCCTAAGTAAAGTTGGGCACAGCAGCCCTAAGTAAGTTGGGCACTGTAAAACCAAGTAAGGTGGGCACTACAGCCCTAAATAAGTTGGGCACTGCAGCCTTAAGGTGGCTTGACACTGCAGTCCTAAGAAAGTTAGGCACTGCAGACCTAAGTAAGGTGAGCAATGCAGCCATAAGTTGGGCACTGCAGCCCTAAGTAAAGTTGGGCACTGCAGCCCTGCATAAGGTGGGCTGTGCAGCCAGAAGTAGGGTGGTCATGGCAGCCCTATGTATAGTTGGGCACTGCAGCCCTAAGTATGGTGGGCACTGCAGACCTAAGAAAGTTGGACACTGTAAAACCAAGTAGGGTGGGCACTGCATCCCTAAGTAAGGTGGGCACTGAAGCCCTCGGGAAGTTGGGCACTGCAACCGTAAGTTAGCTTGACACTGCAGTCCTAAGTAAGTTGGGCACTGCAGACCTAAGTAAGGTGAGCACTGCAGACCTAAGAAAGGTGAGCACTGCAGCAAAAAGTAAAGTTGGGCACTGCAGCCCTAAGTAAGCAGGGGACTGTAAAACCAAGTAAGGTGGGCACTGAAGCCCTAAGTAAGTTGGGCACTGCAGCCGTAAGCTGGCTCGGCACTGCAGTCCTAAGAAAGTTAGGCACTGCAGACCTAAGTAAGGTGAGCACTGCAGCCCTAAGTAAAGTTGGGCACTGCAGCCCTGCATAAGGTGGGCTGTGCAGCCAGAATATGGTGGTCACGGCAGCCCTATGTATAGTTGGGCACTGCAGCCCTAAGTAAGGTGGGCACTGCAGACTTAAGTAAGGTGGGCACTGAAGCCCTAAGTAAGTTGGGCACTGTAAAACCAAGTAAGGTGGGCACTACAGCCCTAAATAAGTTGGGCACTGCAGCCTTAAGGTGGCTTGACACTGCAGTCCTAAGAAAGTTAGGCACTGCAGACCTAAGTAAGGTGAGCAATGCAGCCATAAGTTGGGCACTGCTGCCCTAAGTAAAGTTGGGCACTGCAGCCCTGCATAAGGTGGGCTGTGCAGCCAGAAGTATGGTGGTCACGGCAGCCCTAGGTATAGTTGGGCACTGCAGCCCTAAGTATGGTGGGCACTGCAACCCTAAAAAAGTTGGACACTGTAAAACTAAGTAAGGTGTGCACTGCATCCCTAAGTAAGGTGGGCACTGAAGCCCTTGGGAAGTTTGGCACTGCAACTGTAAGTTAGCTTGACACTGCAGTCCTAAGTAAGTTGGGCACTGCAGACCTAAGTAAGGTGAGCACTGCAGACCTAAGTAAGGTGAGCACTGCAGCAAAAAGTAAAGTTGGGCACTGCAGCCCTAAGTAAGCAGGGGACTGTAAAACCAAGTAAGGTGGCACTGAAGCCCTAAGTAAGTTGGGCACTGCAGCCGTAAGGTGGCTCGGCACTGCAGTCCTAAGTAAGTTGGGCACTGGAGACCTAAGTAAGGTGAGCACTGCAGACCTAAGTAAGTTGGGCACTGTAAAACGAAGTATGGTGGGCACTGCAGCCCTAAGTGAGTTGGGCCCTGCGGCCCTAAGTAAAGTTGGGCACAGCAGCCCTAAGTAAGTTGGGCACTGTAAAACCAAGTAAGGTGGGCACTACAGCCCTAAATAAGTTGGGCACTGCAGCCTTAAGGTGGCTTGACACTGCAGTCCTAAGAAAGTTAGGCACTGCAGACCTAAGTAAGGTGAGCAATGCAGCCATAAGTTGGGCACTGCTGCCCTAAGTAAAGTTGGGCACTGCAGCCCTGCATAAGGTGGGCTGTGCAGCCAGAAGTATGGTGGTCACGGCAGCCCTAGGTATAGTTGGGCACTGCAGCCCTAAGTATGGTGGGCACTGCAGACCTAAGAAAGTTGGACACTGTAAAACCAAGTAGGGTGGGCACTGCATCCCTAAGTAAGGTGGGCACTGAAGCCCTTGGGAAGTTGGGCACTGCAACCTTAAGTTAGCTTGACACTGCAGTCCTAAGTAAGTTGGGCACTGCAGACCTAAGTAAGCAGGGGACTGTAAAACCAAGTAAGGTGGGCACTGAAGCCCTAAGTAAGTTGGGCACTGCAGCCGTAAGCTGGCTCGGCACTGCAGTCCTAAGAAAGTTAGGCACTGCAGACCTAAGTAAGGTGAGCACTGCAGCCCTAAGTAAAGTTGCGCACTGCAGCCCTGCATAAGGTGGGCTGTGCAGCCAGAATATGGTGGTCACGGCAGCCCTATGTATAGTTGGGCACTGCAGCCCTAAGTAAGGTGGGCACTGAAGCCCTCGGGAAGTTGGGCACTGCAACCGTAAGTTAGCTTGACACTGCAGTCCTAAGTAAGTTTTTGCACTGCAGACCTAAGTAAGGTGAGCACGGCAGACCTAAGAAAGTTGTTCACTGCAGCCCTAAGTAAGTAGGGGACTGTAAAACCAAGTAAGGTGGGCACTGAAGCCCTAAGTAAGTTGGGCACTGCAGCCCTAAGTTTGACACTGTAAAACCAAGTATTGTGGGCACTGCATCCCTAAGTAAAGTTGGGCACTGCAGCCCAGCATAAGGTGGGCTGTGCAGCCAGAATATGGTGGTCACGGCAGCCCTATGTATAGTTGGGCACTGCAGCCCTAAGTAAGGTGGGCACTGAAGCCCTCGGGAAGTTGGGCACTGCAACCGTAAGTTAGCTTGACACTGCAGTCCTAAGTAAGTTTTTGCACTGCAGTCCTAAGTAAGTTGGGCACTGCAGACCTAAGTAAGTTTGACACTGTAAAACCAAGTAAGGTGGGCACTGCATCCCTAAGTAAGGTGGGCACTGAAGCCCTAAGTAAGATGGGCACTGCAGCCGTAAGCTGGCTCTGCACTGCAGTCCTAAGTAAGTTGGGCACTGGAGACCTAAGTAAGGTGAGCACTGCAGCCCTAAATAAAGTTATGCACTGCAGCCCTAAGTAAGGTGGGCACTGTAAAACCAAGTAAGGTGGGCACTGAAGCCCTAAGTAAGTTGGGCACAGTAGCCGTAAGTTGGCTCGGCACTGCAGTCCTAGTAAGTTGGGCACTGCAGACCTAAGTAAGTTGGGCACTGTAAAACGAAGTATGGTGAGCACTGCAGACCTAAGTGAGTTGGGCACTGCAGCCCTAAGTAAAGTTGGGCACAGCAGACCTAAGAAAGTTGGAGACTGTAAAACCAAGTAAGGTGAGCACTGCAGACCTAAGTAAGGTGAGCACTGCAGCAAAAAGTAAAGTTGGGCACTGCAGCCCTAAGTAAGTAGGGGACAGCAGCCGTAAGCTGGCTCGGCACTGCAGTCCTAAGTAAGTTGGGCACTGGAGACCTAAGAAAGTTGGGGACTGCAGCCCTAAATAAAGTTGGGCACTGCAGCCCTGCATAAGGTGGGCACTGTAAAACCAAGTAAGGTGGGCACTGAAGCCCTAAGCTGGGCACAGTAGCCGTAAATTGGCTCGGCACTGCAGTCCTAGTAAGTTGGGCACTGCAGCCCTAAGAAAGTTGGGCACTGCAGCCCTAAGTAAGTTGGGCACTGTAAAACCAAGTAAGGTGGGCACTGCATCCCTAAGTAAGGTGGGCACTGAAGCCCTTGGGAAGTTGGGCACTGCAACTGTAAGTTAGCTTGACACTGCAGTCCTAAGTAAGTTGGGCACTGCAGACCTAAGTAAGGAGAGCACTGCAGACCTAAGTAAGGTGAGCACTGCAGCAAAAAGTAAAGTTGGGCACTGCAGCCCTAAGTAAGCAGGGGACTGTAAAACCAAGTAAGGTGGGCACTGAAGCCCTAAGTAAGATGGGCACTGCAGCCGTAAGCTGGCTCTGCACTGCAGTCCTAAGTAAGTTGGGCACTGGAGACCTAAGTAAGGTGAGCACTGCAGACCTAAGTAAGTTGGGCACTGTAAAACGAAGTATGGTGGGCACTGCAGCCCTAAGTGAGTTGGGCCCTGCGGCCCTAAGTAAAGTTGGGCACAGCAGCCCTAAGTAAGTTGGGCACTGTAAAACCAAGTAAGGTGGGCACTACAGCCCTAAATAAGTTGGGCACTGCAGCCTTAAGGTGGCTTGACACTGCAGTCCTAAGAAAGTTAGGCACTGCAGACCTAAGTAAGGTGAGCAATGCAGCCATAAGTTGGGCACTGCAGCCCTAAGTAAAGTTGGGCACTGCAGCCCTGCATAAGGTGGGCTGTGCAGCCAGAAGTAGGGTGGTCACGGCAGCCCTAGGTATAGTTGGGCACTGCAGCCCTAAGTATGGTGGGCACTGCAGACCTAAGAAAGTTGGACACTGTAAAACCAAGTAGGGTGGGCACTGCATCCCTAAGTAAGGTGGGCACTGAAGCCCTCGGGAAGTTGGGCACTGCAACCGTAAGTTAGCTTGACACTGCAGTCCTAAGTAAGTTGGGCACTGCAGACCTAAGTAAGGTGAGCACTGCAGACCTAAGAAAGGTGAGCACTGCAGCAAAAAGTAAAGTTGGGCACTGCAGCCCTAAGTAAGCAGGGGACTGTAAAACCAAGTAAGGTGGGCACTGAAGCCCTAAGTAAGTTGGGCACTGCAGCCGTAAGCTGGCTCGGCACTGCAGTCCTAAGAAAGTTAGGCACTGCAGACCTAAGTAAGGTGAGCACTGCAGCCCTAAGTAAAGTTGGGCACTGCAGCCCTGCATAAGGTGGGCTGTGCAGCCAGAATATGGTGGTCACGGCAGCCCTATGTATAGTTGGGCACTGGAGACCTAAGTAAGGTGAGCACTGCAGACCTAAGTAAGTTGGGCACTGTAAAACGAAGTATGGTGGGCACTGCAGCCCTAAGTGAGTTGGGCCCTGCGGCCCTAAGTAAAGTTGGGCACAGCAGCCCTAAGTAAGTTGGGCACTGTAAAACCAAGTAAGGTGGGCACTACAGCCCTAAATAAGTTGGGCACTGCAGCCTTAAGGTGGCTTGACACTGCAGTCCTAAGAAAGTTAGGCACTGCAGACCTAAGTAAGGTGAGCAATGCAGCCATAAGTTGGGCACTGCTGCCCTAAGTAAAGTTGGGCACTGCAGCCCTGCATAAGGTGGGCTGTGCAGCCAGAAGTATGGTGGTCATGGCAGCCCTATGTATAGTTGGGCACTGCAGCCCTAAGTATGGTGGGCACTGCAACCCTAAAAAAGTTGGACACTGTAAAACCAAGTAAGGTGTGCACTGCATCCCTAAGTAAGGTGGGCACTGAAGCCCTTGGGAAGTTGGGCACTGCAACTGTAAGTTAGCTTGACACTGCAGTCCTAAGTAAGTTGGGCACTGCAGACCTAAGTAAGGTGAGCACTGCAGACCTAAGTAAGGTGAGCACTGCAGCAAAAAGTAAAGTTGGGCACTGCAGCCCTAAGTAAGCAGGGGACTGTAAAACCAAGTAAGGTGGCACTGAAGCCCTAAGTAAGTTGGGCACTGCAGCCGTAAGGTGGCTCGGCACTGCAGTCCTAAGTAAGTTGGGCACTGGAGACCTAAGTAAGGTGAGCACTGCAGACCTAAGTAAGTTGGGCACTGTAAAACGAAGTATGGTGGGCACTGCAGCCCTAAGTGAGTTGGGCCCTGCGGCCCTAAGTAAAGTTGGGCACAGCAGCCCTAAGTAAGTTGGGCACTGTAAAACCAAGTAAGGTGGGCACTACAGCCCTAAATAAGTTGGGCACTGCAGCCTTAAGGTGGCTTGACACTGCAGTCCTAAGAAAGTTAGGCACTGCAGACCTAAGTAAGGTGAGCAATGCAGCCATAAGTTGGGCACTGCAGCCCTAAGTAAAGTTGGGCACTGCAGCCCTGCATAAGGTGGGCTGTGCAGCCAGAAGTAGGGTGGTCATGGCAGCCCTATGTATAGTTGGGCACTGCAGCCCTAAGTATGGTGGGCACTGCAGACCTAAGTAAGTTGGGCACTGTAAAACCAAGTAGGGTGGGCACTGCATCCCTAAGTAAGGTGGGCACTGAAGCCCTTGGGAAGTTGGGCACTGCAACCGTAAGTTAGCTTGACACTGCAGTCCTAAGTAAGTTGGGCACTGCAGACCTAAGTAAGGTGAGCACTGCAGACCTAAGAAAGGTGAGCACTGCAGCAAAAAGTAAAGTTGGGCACTGCAGCCCTAAGTAAGCAGGGGACTGTAAAACCAAGTAAGGTGGGCACTGAAGCCCTAAGTAAGTTGGGCACTGCAGCCGTAAGCTGGCTCGGCACTGCAGTCCTAAGAAAGTTAGGCACTGCAGACCTAAGTAAGGTGAGCACTGCAGCCCTAAGTAAAGTTGGGCACTGCAGCCCTGCATAAGGTGGGCTGTGCAGCCAGAATATGGTGGTCACGGCAGCCCTATGTATAGTTGGGCACTGCAGACCTAAGTAAGGTGAGCACTGCAGACCTAAGTAAGTTGGGCACTGTAAAACGAAGTATGGTGGGCACTGCAGCCCTAAGTGAGTTGGGCCCTGCGGCCCTAAGTAAAGTTGGGCACAGCAGCCCTAAGTAAGTTGGGCACTGTAAAACCAAGTAAGGTGGGCACTGCAGCCCTAAATAAGTTGGGCACTGCAGCCTTAAGGTGGCTTGACACTGCAGTCCTAAGAAAGTTAGGCACTGCAGACCTAAGTAAGGTGAGCAATGCAGCCATAAGTTGGGCACTGCTGCCCTAAGTAAAGTTGGGCACTTCAGCCCTGCATAAGGTGGGCTGTGCAGCCAGAAGTATGGTGGTCATGGCAGCCCTATGTATAGTTGGGCACTGCAGCCCTAAGTATGGTGGGCACTGCAACCCTAAAAAAGTTGGACACTGTAAAACCAAGTAAGGTGTGCACTGCATCCCTAAGTAAGGTGGGCACTGAAGCCCTTGGGAAGTTGGGCACTGCAACTGTAAGTTAGCTTGACACTGCAGTCCTAAGTAAGTTGGGCACTGCAGACCTAAGTAAGGTGAGCACTGCAGACCTAAGTAAGGTGAGCACTGCAGCAAAAAGTAAAGTTGGGCACTGCAGCCCTAAGTAAGCAGGGGACTGTAAAACCAAGTAAGGTGGCACTGAAGCCCTAAGTAAGTTGGGCACTGCAGCCGTAAGGTGGCTCGGCACTGCAGTCCTAAGTAAGTTGGGCACTGGAGACCTAAGTAAGGTGAGCACTGCAGACCTAAGTAAGTTGGGCACTGTAAAACGAAGTATGGTGGGCACTGCAGCCCTAAGTGAGTTGGGCCCTGCGGCCCTAAGTAAAGTTGGGCACAGCAGCCCTAAGTAAGTTGGGCACTGTAAAACCAAGTAAGGTGGGCACTACAGCCCTAAATAAGTTGGGCACTGCAGCCTTAAGGTGGCTTGACACTGCAGTCCTAAGAAAGTTAGGCACTGCAGACCTAAGTAAGGTGAGCAATGCAGCCATAAGTTGGGCACTGCTGCCCTAAGTAAAGTTGGGCACTGCAGCCCTGCATAAGGTGGGCTGTGCAGCCAGAAGTATGGTGGTCACGGCAGCCCTAGGTATAGTTGGGCACTGCAGCCCTAAGTATGGTGGGCACTGCAGACCTAAGAAAGTTGGACACTGTAAAACCAAGTAGGGTGGGCACTGCATCCCTAAGTAAGGTGGGCACTGAAGCCCTTGGGAAGTTGGGCACTGCAACCGTAAGTTAGCTTGACACTGCAGTCCTAAGTAAGTTGGGCACTGCAGACCTAAGTAAGGTGAGCACTGCAGACCTAAGAAAGGTGAGCACTGCAGCAAAAAGTAAAGTTGGGCACTGCAGCCCTAAGTAAGCAGGGGACTGTAAAACCAAGTAAGGTGGGCACTGAAGCCCTAAGTAAGTTGGGCACTGCAGCCGTAAGCTGGCTCGGCACTGCAGTCCTAAGAAAGTTAGGCACTGCAGACCTAAGTAAGGTGAGCACTGCAGCCCTGAGTAAAGTTGGGCACTGCAGCCCTGCATAAGGTGGGCTGTGCAGCCAGAATATGGTGGTCACGGCAGCCCTATGTATAGTTGGGCACTGCAGCCCTAAGTAAGGTGGGCACTGCAGACCTAAGTAAGGTGGGCACTGAAGCCCTAAGTAAGTTGGGCACTGTAAAACCAAGTAAGGTGGGCACTACAGCCCTAAATAAGTTGGGCACTGCAGCCTTAAGGTGGCTTGACACTGCAGTCCTAAGAAAGGCACTGCAGACCTAAGTAAGGTGAGCAATGCAGCCATAAGTTGGGCACTGCAGCCCTAAGTAAAGTTGGGCACTTCAGCCCTGCATAAGGTGGGCTGTGCAGCCAGAAGTATGGTGGTCATGGCAGCCCTATGTATAGTTGGGCACTGCAGCCCTAAGTATGGTGGGCACTGCAACCCTAAAAAAGTTGGACACTGTAAAACTAAGTAAGGTGTGCACTGCATCCCTAAGTAAGGTGGGCACTGAAGCCCTTGGGAAGCTTGGCACTGCAACTGTAAGTTAGCTTGACACTGCAGTCCTAAGTAAGTTGGGCACTGCAGACCTAAGTAAGGTGAGCACTGCAGACCTAAGTAAGGTGAGCACTGCAGCAAAAAGTAAAGTTGGGCACTGCAGCCCTAAGTAAGCAGGGGACTGTAAAACCAAGTAAGGTGGCACTGAAGCCCTAAGTAAGTTGGGCACTGCAGCCGTAAGGTGGCTCGGCACTGCAGTCCTAAGTAAGTTGGGCACTGGAGACCTAAGTAAGGTGAGCACTGCAGACCTAAGTAAGTTGGGCACTGTAAAACGAAGTATGGTGGGCACTGCAGCCCTAAGTGAGTTGGGCCCTGCGGCCCTAAGTAAAGTTGGGCACAGCAGCCCTAAGTAAGTTGGGCACTGTAAAACCAAGTAAGGTGGGCACTACAGCCCTAAATAAGTTGGGCACTGCAGCCTTAAGGTGGCTTGACACTGCAGTCCTAAGAAAGTTAGGCACTGCAGACCTAAGTAAGGTGAGCAATGCAGCCATAAGTTGGGCACTGCTGCCCTAAGTAAAGTTGGGCACTGCAGCCCTGCATAAGGTGGGCTGTGCAGCCAGAAGTATGGTGGTCACGGCAGCCCTAGGTATAGTTGGGCACTGCAGCCCTAAGTATGGTGGGCACTGCAGACCTAAGAAAGTTGGACACTGTAAAACCAAGTAGGGTGGGCACTGCATCCCTAAGTAAGGTGGGCACTGAAGCCCTTGGGAAGTTGGGCACTGCAACCTTAAGTTAGCTTGACACTGCAGTCCTAAGTAAGTTGGGCACTGCAGACCTAAGTAAGCAGGGGACTGTAAAACCAAGTAAGGTGGGCACTGAAGCCCTAAGTAAGTTGGGCACTGCAGCCGTAAGCTGGCTCGGCACTGCAGTCCTAAGAAAGTTAGGCACTGCAGACCTAAGTAAGGTGAGCACTGCAGCCCTAAGTAAAGTTGCGCACTGCAGCCCTGCATAAGGTGGGCTGTGCAGCCAGAATATGGTGGTCACGGCAGCCCTATGTATAGTTGGGCACTGCAGCCCTAAGTAAGGTGGGCACTGAAGCCCTCGGGAAGTTGGGCACTGCAACCGTAAGTTAGCTTGACACTGCAGTCCTAAGTAAGTTTTTGCACTGCAGACCTAAGTAAGGTGAGCACTGCAGACCTAAGAAAGTTGTTCACTGCAGCCCTAAGTAAGTAGGGGACTGTAAAACCAAGTAAGGTGGGCACTGAAGCCCTAAGTAAGTTGGGCACTGCAGCCCTAAGTTTGACACTGTAAAACCAAGTATTGTGGGCACTGCATCCCTAAGTAAAGTTGGGCACTGCAGCCCAGCATAAGGTGGGCTGTGCAGCCAGAATATGGTGGTCACGGCAGCCCTATGTATAGTAGGGCACTGCAGCCCTAAGTAAGGTGGGCACTGAAGCCCTCGGGAAGTTGGGCACTGCAACCGTAAGTTAGCTTGACACTGCACTCCTAAGTAAGTTTTTGCACTGCAGTCCTAAGTAAGTTGGGCACTGCAGACCTAAGTAAGTTTGACACTGTAAAACCAAGTAAGGTGGGCACTGCATCCCTAAGTAAGGTGGGCACTGAAGCCCTAAGTAAGATGGGCACTGCAGCCGTAAGCTGGCTCTGCACTGCAGTCCTAAGTAAGTTGGGCACTGGAGACCTAAGTAAGGTGAGCACTGCAGCCCTAAATAAAGTTATGCACTGCAGCCCTAAGTAAGGTGGGCACTGTAAAACCAAGTAAGGTGGGCACTGAAGCCCTAAGTAAGTTGGGCACAGTAGCCGTAAGTTGGCTCGGCACTGCAGTCCTAGTAAGTTGGGCACTGCAGACCTAAGTAAGTTGGGCACTGTAAAACGAAGTATGGTGAGCACTGCAGACCTAAGTGAGTTGGGCACTGCAGCCCTAAGTAAAGTTGGGCACAGCAGACCTAAGAAAGTTGGAGACTGTAAAACCAAGTAAGGTGAGCACTGCAGACCTAAGTAAGGTGAGCACTGCAGCAAAAAGTAAAGTTGGGCACTGCAGCCCTAAGTAAGTAGGGGACAGCAGCCGTAAGCTGGCTCGGCACTGCAGTCCTAAGTAAGTTGGGCACTGGAGACCTAAGAAAGTTGGGGACTGCAGCCCTAAATAAAGTTGGGCACTGCAGCCCTGCATAAGGTGGGCACTGTAAAACCAAGTAAGGTGGGCACTGAAGCCCTAAGCTGGGCACAGTAGCCGTAAATTGGCTCGGCACTGCAGTCCTAGTAAGTTGGGCACTGCAGCCCTAAGAAAGTTGGGCACTGCAGCCCTAAGTAAGTTGGGCACTGTAAAACCAAGTAAGGTGGGCACTGCATCCCTAAGTAAGGTGGGCACTGAAGCCCTTGGGAAGTTGGGCACTGCAACTGTAAGTTAGCTTGACACTGCAGTCCTAAGTAAGTTGGGCACTGCAGACCTAAGTAAGGAGAGCACTGCAGACCTAAGTAAGGTGAGCACTGCAGCAAAAAGTAAAGTTGGGCACTGCAGCCCTAAGTAAGCAGGGGACTGTAAAACCAAGTAAGGTGGGCACTGAAGCCCTAAGTAAGATGGGCACTGCAGCCGTAAGCTGGCTCTGCACTGCAGTCCTAAGTAAGTTGGGCACTGGAGACCTAAGTAAGGTGAGCACTGCAGACCTAAGTAAGTTGGGCACTGTAAAACGAAGTATGGTGGGCACTGCAGCCCTAAGTGAGTTGGGCCCTGCGGCCCTAAGTAAAGTTGGGCACAGCAGCCCTAAGTAAGTTGGGCACTGTAAAACCAAGTAAGGTGGGCACTACAGCCCTAAATAAGTTGGGCACTGCAGCCTTAAGGTGGCTTGACACTGCAGTCCTAAGAAAGTTAGGCACTGCAGACCTAAGTAAGGTGAGCAATGCAGCCATAAGTTGGGCACTGCAGCCCTAAGTAAAGTTGGGCACTGCAGCCCTGCATAAGGTGGGCTGTGCAGCCAGAAGTAGGGTGGTCATGGCAGCCCTATGTATAGTTGGGCACTGCAGCCCTAAGTATGGTGGGCACTGCAGACCTAAGAAAGTTGGACACTGTAAAACCAAGTAGGGTGGGCACTGCATCCCTAAGTAAGGTGGGCACTGAAGCCCTCGGGAAGTTGGGCACTGCAACCGTAAGTTAGCTTGACACTGCAGTCCTAAGTAAGTTGGGCACTGCAGACCTAAGTAAGGTGAGCACTGCAGACCTAAGAAAGGTGAGCACTGCAGCAAAAAGTAAAGTTGGGCACTGCAGCCCTAAGTAAGCAGGGGACTGTAAAACCAAGTAAGGTGGGCACTGAAGCCCTAAGTAAGTTGGGCACTGCAGCCGTAAGCTGGCTCGGCACTGCAGTCCTAAGAAAGTTAGGCACTGCAGACCTAAGTAAGGTGAGCACTGCAGCCCTAAGTAAAGTTGGGCACTGCAGCCCTGCATAAGGTGGGCTGTGCAGCCAGAATATGGTGGTCACGGCAGCCCTATGTATAGTTGGGCACTGCAGCCCTAAGTAAGGTGGGCACTGCAGACTTAAGTAAGGTGGGCACTGAAGCCCTAAGTAAGTTGGGCACTGTAAAACCAAGTAAGGTGGGCACTACAGCCCTAAATAAGTTGGGCACTGCAGCCTTAAGGTGGCTTGACACTGCAGTCCTAAGAAAGTTAGGCACTGCAGACCTAAGTAAGGTGAGCAATGCAGCCATAAGTTGGGCACTGCTGCCCTAAGTAAAGTTGGGCACTGCAGCCCTGCATAAGGTGGGCTGTGCAGCCAGAAGTATGGTGGTCACGGCAGCCCTAGGTATAGTTGGGCACTGCAGCCCTAAGTATGGTGGGCACTGCAACCCTAAAAAAGTTGGACACTGTAAAACTAAGTAAGGTGTGCACTGCATCCCTAAGTAAGGTGGGCACTGAAGCCCTTGGGAAGTTTGGCACTGCAACTGTAAGTTAGCTTGACACTGCAGTCCTAAGTAAGTTGGGCACTGCAGACCTAAGTAAGGTGAGCACTGCAGACCTAAGTAAGGTGAGCACTGCAGCAAAAAGTAAAGTTGGGCACTGCAGCCCTAAGTAAGCAGGGGACTGTAAAACCAAGTAAGGTGGCACTGAAGCCCTAAGTAAGTTGGGCACTGCAGCCGTAAGGTGGCTCGGCACTGCAGTCCTAAGTAAGTTGGGCACTGGAGACCTAAGTAAGGTGAGCACTGCAGACCTAAGTAAGTTGGGCACTGTAAAACGAAGTATGGTGGGCACTGCAGCCCTAAGTGAGTTGGGCCCTGCGGCCCTAAGTAAAGTTGGGCACAGCAGCCCTAAGTAAGTTGGGCACTGTAAAACCAAGTAAGGTGGGCACTACAGCCCTAAATAAGTTGGGCACTGCAGCCTTAAGGTGGCTTGACACTGCAGTCCTAAGAAAGTTAGGCACTGCAGACCTAAGTAAGGTGAGCAATGCAGCCATAAGTTGGGCACTGCTGCCCTAAGTAAAGTTGGGCACTGCAGCCCTGCATAAGGTGGGCTGTGCAGCCAGAAGTATGGTGGTCACGGCAGCCCTAGGTATAGTTGGGCACTGCAGCCCTAAGTATGGTGGGCACTGCAGACCTAAGAAAGTTGGACACTGTAAAACCAAGTAGGGTGGGCACTGCATCCCTAAGTAAGGTGGGCACTGAAGCCCTTGGGAAGTTGGGCACTGCAACCTTAAGTTAGCTTGACACTGCAGTCCTAAGTAAGTTGGGCACTGCAGACCTAAGTAAGCAGGGGACTGTAAAACCAAGTAAGGTGGGCACTGAAGCCCTAAGTAAGTTGGGCACTGCAGCCGTAAGCTGGCTCGGCACTGCAGTCCTAAGAAAGTTAGGCACTGCAGACCTAAGTAAGGTGAGCACTGCAGCCCTAAGTAAAGTTGCGCACTGCAGCCCTGCATAAGGTGGGCTGTGCAGCCAGAATATGGTGGTCACGGCAGCCCTATGTATAGTTGGGCACTGCAGCCCTAAGTAAGGTGGGCACTGAAGCCCTCGGGAAGTTGGGCACTGCAACCGTAAGTTAGCTTGACACTGCAGTCCTAAGTAAGTTTTTGCACTGCAGACCTAAGTAAGGTGAGCACTGCAGACCTAAGAAAGTTGTTCACTGCAGCCCTAAGTAAGTAGGGGACTGTAAAACCAAGTAAGGTGGGCACTGAAGCCCTAAGTAAGTTGGGCACTGCAGCCCTAAGTTTCACACTGTAAAACCAAGTATTGTGGGCACTGCATCCCTAAGTAAAGTTGGGCACTGCAGCCCAGCATAAGGTGGGCTGTGCAGCCAGAATATGGTGGTCACGGCAGCCCTATGTATAGTTGGGCACTGCAGCCCTAAGTAAGGTGGGCACTGAAGCCCTCGGGAAGTTGGGCACTGCAACCGTAAGTTAGCTTGACACTGCAGTCCTAAGTAAGTTTTTGCACTGCAGTCCTAAGTAAGTTGGGCACTGCAGACCTAAGTAAGTTTGACACTGTAAAACCAAGTAAGGTGGGCACTGCATCCCTAAGTAAGGTGGGCACTGAAGCCCTAAGTAAGATGGGCACTGCAGCCGTAAGCTGGCTCTGCACTGCAGTCCTAAGTAAGTTGGGCACTGGAGACCTAAGTAAGGTGAGCACTGCAGCCCTAAATAAAGTTATGCACTGCAGCCCTAAGTAAGGTGGGCACTGTAAAACCAAGTAAGGTGGGCACTGAAGCCCTAAGTAAGTTGGGCACAGTAGCCGTAAGTTGGCTCGGCACTGCAGTCCTAGTAAGTTGGGCACTGCAGACCTAAGTAAGTTGGGCACTGTAAAACGAAGTATGGTGAGCACTGCAGACCTAAGTGAGTTGGGCACTGCAGCCCTAAGTAAAGTTGGGCACAGCAGACCTAAGAAAGTTGGAGACTGTAAAACCAAGTAAGGTGAGCACTGCAGACCTAAGTAAGGTGAGCACTGCAGCAAAAAGTAAAGTTGGGCACTGCAGCCCTAAGTAAGTAGGGGACAGCAGCCGTAAGCTGGCTCGGCACTGCAGTCCTAAGTAAGTTGGGCACTGGAGACCTAAGAAAGTTGGGGACTGCAGCCCTAAATAAAGTTGGGCACTGCAGCCCTGCATAAGGTGGGCACTGTAAAACCAAGTAAGGTGGGCACTGAAGCCCTAAGCTGGGCACAGTAGCCGTAAATTGGCTCGGCACTGCAGTCCTAGTAAGTTGGGCACTGCAGCCCTAAGAAAGTTGGGCACTGCAGCCCTAAGTAAGTTGGGCACTGTAAAACCAAGTAAGGTGGGCACTGCATCCCTAAGTAAGGTGGGCACTGAAGCCCTTGGGAAGTTGGGCACTGCAACTGTAAGTTAGCTTGACACTGCAGTCCTAAGTAAGTTGGGCACTGCAGACCTAAGTAAGGAGAGCACTGCAGACCTAAGTAAGGTGAGCACTGCAGCAAAAAGTAAAGTTGGGCACTGCAGCCCTAAGTAAGCAGGGGACTGTAAAACCAAGTAAGGTGGGCACTGAAGCCCTAAGTAAGATGGGCACTGCAGCCGTAAGCTGGCTCTGCACTGCAGTCCTAAGTAAGTTGGGCACTGGAGACCTAAGTAAGGTGAGCACTGCAGACCTAAGTAAGTTGGGCACTGTAAAACGAAGTATGGTGGGCACTGCAGCCCTAAGTGAGTTGGGCCCTGCGGCCCTAAGTAAAGTTGGGCACAGCAGCCCTAAGTAAGTTGGGCACTGTAAAACCAAGTAAGGTGGGCACTACAGCCCTAAATAAGTTGGGCACTGCAGCCTTAAGGTGGCTTGACACTGCAGTCCTAAGAAAGTTAGGCACTGCAGACCTAAGTAAGGTGAGCAATGCAGCCATAAGTTGGGCACTGCAGCCCTAAGTAAAGTTGGGCACTGCAGCCCTGCATAAGGTGGGCTGTGCAGCCAGAAGTAGGGTGGTCATGGCAGCCCTATGTATAGTTGGGCACTGCAGCCCTAAGTATGGTGGGCACTGCAGACCTAAGAAAGTTGGACACTGTAAAACCAAGTAGGGTGGGCACTGCATCCCTAAGTAAGGTGGGCACTGAAGCCCTCGGGAAGTTGGGCACTGCAACCGTAAGTTAGCTTGACACTGCAGTCCTAAGTAAGTTGGGCACTGCAGACCTAAGTAAGGTGAGCACTGCAGACCTAAGAAAGGTGAGCACTGCAGCAAAAAGTAAAGTTGGGCACTGCAGCCCTAAGTAAGCAGGGGACTGTAAAACCAAGTAAGGTGGGCACTGAAGCCCTAAGTAAGTTGGGCACTGCAGCCGTAAGCTGGCTCGGCACTGCAGTCCTAAGAAAGTTAGGCACTGCAGACCTAAGTAAGGTGAGCACTGCAGCCCTAAGTAAAGTTGGGCACTGCAGCCCTGCATAAGGTGGGCTGTGCAGCCAGAATATGGTGGTCACGGCAGCCCTATGTATAGTTGGGCACTGCAGCCCTAAGTAAGGTGGGCACTGCAGACTTAAGTAAGGTGGGCACTGAAGCCCTAAGTAAGTTGGGCACTGTAAAACCAAGTAAGGTGGGCACTACAGCCCTAAATAAGTTGGGCACTGCAGCCTTAAGGTGGCTTGACACTGCAGTCCTAAGAAAGTTAGGCACTGCAGACCTAAGTAAGGTGAGCAATGCAGCCATAAGTTGGGCACTGCTGCCCTAAGTAAAGTTGGGCACTGCAGCCCTGCATAAGGTGGGCTGTGCAGCCAGAAGTATGGTGGTCACGGCAGCCCTAGGTATAGTTGGGCACTGCAGCCCTAAGTATGGTGGGCACTGCAACCCTAAAAAAGTTGGACACTGTAAAACTAAGTAAGGTGTGCACTGCATCCCTAAGTAAGGTGGGCACTGAAGCCCTTGGGAAGTTTGGCACTGCAACTGTAAGTTAGCTTGACACTGCAGTCCTAAGTAAGTTGGGCACTGCAGACCTAAGTAAGGTGAGCACTGCAGACCTAAGTAAGGTGAGCACTGCAGCAAAAAGTAAAGTTGGGCACTGCAGCCCTAAGTAAGCAGGGGACTGTAAAACCAAGTAAGGTGGCACTGAAGCCCTAAGTAAGTTGGGCACTGCAGCCGTAAGGTGGCTCGGCACTGCAGTCCTAAGTAAGTTGGGCACTGGAGACCTAAGTAAGGTGAGCACTGCAGACCTAAGTAAGTTGGGCACTGTAAAACGAAGTATGGTGGGCACTGCAGCCCTAAGTGAGTTGGGCCCTGCGGCCCTAAGTAAAGTTGGGCACAGCAGCCCTAAGTAAGTTGGGCACTGTAAAACCAAGTAAGGTGGGCACTACAGCCCTAAATAAGTTGGGCACTGCAGCCTTAAGGTGGCTTGACACTGCAGTCCTAAGAAAGTTAGGCACTGCAGACCTAAGTAAGGTGAGCAATGCAGCCATAAGTTGGGCACTGCTGCCCTAAGTAAAGTTGGGCACTGCAGCCCTGCATAAGGTGGGCTGTGCAGCCAGAAGTATGGTGGTCACGGCAGCCCTAGGTATAGTTGGGCACTGCAGCCCTAAGTATGGTGGGCACTGCAGACCTAAGAAAGTTGGACACTGTAAAACCAAGTAGGGTGGGCACTGCATCCCTAAGTAAGGTGGGCACTGAAGCCCTTGGGAAGTTGGGCACTGCAACCTTAAGTTAGCTTGACACTGCAGTCCTAAGTAAGTTGGGCACTGCAGACCTAAGTAAGCAGGGGACTGTAAAACCAAGTAAGGTGGGCACTGAAGCCCTAAGTAAGTTGGGCACTGCAGCCGTAAGCTGGCTCGGCACTGCAGTCCTAAGAAAGTTAGGCACTGCAGACCTAAGTAAGGTGAGCACTGCAGCCCTAAGTAAAGTTGCGCACTGCAGCCCTGCATAAGGTGGGCTGTGCAGCCAGAATATGGTGGTCACGGCAGCCCTATGTATAGTTGGGCACTGCAGCCCTAAGTAAGGTGGGCACTGAAGCCCTCGGGAAGTTGGGCACTGCAACCGTAAGTTAGCTTGACACTGCAGTCCTACGTAAGTTTTTGCACTGCAGACCTAAGTAAGGTGAGCACTGCAGACCTAAGAAAGTTGTTCACTGCAGCCCTAAGTAAGTAGGGGACTGTAAAACCAAGTAAGGTGGGCACTGAAGCCCTAAGTAAGTTGGGCACTGCAGCCCTAAGTTTGACACTGTAAAACCAAGTATTGTGGGCACTGCATCCCTAAGTAAAGTTGGGCACTGCAGCCCAGCATAAGGTGGGCTGTGCAGCCAGAATATGGTGGTCACGGCAGCCCTATGTATAGTTGGGCACTGCAGCCCTAAGTAAGGTGGGCACTGAAGCCCTCGGGAAGTTGGGCACTGCAACCGTAAGTTAGCTTGACACTGCAGTCCTAAGTAAGTTTTTGCACTGCAGTCCTAAGTAAGTTGGGCACTGCAGACCTAAGTAAGTTTGACACTGTAAAACCAAGTAAGGTGGGCACTGCATCCCTAAGTAAGGTGGGCACTGAAGCCCTAAGTAAGATGGGCACTGCAGCCGTAAGCTGGCTCTGCACTGCAGTCCTAAGTAAGTTGGGCACTGGAGACCTAAGTAAGGTGAGCACTGCAGCCCTAAATAAAGTTATGCACTGCAGCCCTAAGTAAGGTGGGCACTGTAAAACCAAGTAAGGTGGGCACTGAAGCCCTAAGTAAGTTGGGCACAGTAGCCGTAAGTTGGCTCGGCACTGCAGTCCTAGTAAGTTGGGCACTGCAGACCTAAGTAAGTTGGGCACTGTAAAACGAAGTATGGTGAGCACTGCAGACCTAAGTGAGTTGGGCACTGCAGCCCTAAGTAAAGTTGGGCACAGCAGACCTAAGAAAGTTGGAGACTGTAAAACCAAGTAAGGTGAGCACTGCAGACCTAAGTAAGGTGAGCACTGCAGCAAAAAGTAAAGTTGGGCACTGCAGCCCTAAGTAAGTAGGGGACAGCAGCCGTAAGCTGGCTCGGCACTGCAGTCCTAAGTAAGTTGGGCACTGGAGACCTAAGAAAGTTGGGGACTGCAGCCCTAAATAAAGTTGGGCACTGCAGCCCTGCATAAGGTGGGCACTGTAAAACCAAGTAAGGTGGGCACTGAAGCCCTAAGCTGGGCACAGTAGCCGTAAATTGGCTCGGCACTGCAGTCCTAGTAAGTTGGGCACTGCAGCCCTAAGAAAGTTGGGCACTGCAGCCCTAAGTAAGTTGGGCACTGTAAAACCAAGTAAGGTGGGCACTGCATCCCTAAGTAAGGTGGGCACTGAAGCCCTTGGGAAGTTGGGCACTGCAACTGTAAGTTAGCTTGACACTGCAGTCCTAAGTAAGTTGGGCACTGCAGACCTAAGTAAGGAGAGCACTGCAGACCTAAGTAAGGTGAGCACTGCAGCAAAAAGTAAAGTTGGGCACTGCAGCCCTAAGTAAGCAGGGGACTGTAAAACCAAGTAAGGTGGCACTGAAGCCCTAAGTAAGTTGGGCACTGCAGCCGTAAGGTGGCTCGGCACTGCAGTCCTAAGTAAGTTGGGCACTGGAGACCTAAGTAAGGTGAGCACTGCAGACCTAAGTAAGTTGGGCACTGTAAAACGAAGTATGGTGGGCACTGCAGCCCTAAGTGAGTTGGGCCCTGCGGCCCTAAGTAAAGTTGGGCACAGCAGCCCTAAGTAAGTTGGGCACTGTAAAACCAAGTAAGGTGGGCACTACAGCCCTAAATAAGTTGGGCACTGCAGCCTTAAGGTGGCTTGACACTGCAGTCCTAAGAAAGTTAGGCACTGCAGACCTAAGTAAGGTGAGCAATGCAGCCATAAGTTGGGCACTGCTGCCCTAAGTAAAGTTGGGCACTGCAGCCCTGCATAAGGTGGGCTGTGCAGCCAGAAGTATGGTGGTCACGGCAGCCCTAGGTATAGTTGGGCACTGCAGCCCTAAGTATGGTGGGCACTGCAGACCTAAGAAAGTTGGACACTGTAAAACCAAGTAGGGTGGGCACTGCATCCCTAAGTAAGGTGGGCACTGAAGCCCTTGGGAAGTTGGGCACTGCAACCTTAAGTTAGCTTGACACTGCAGTCCTAAGTAAGTTGGGCACTGCAGACCTAAGTAAGCAGGGGACTGTAAAACCAAGTAAGGTGGGCACTGAAGCCCTAAGTAAGTTGGGCACTGCAGCCGTAAGCTGGCTCGGCACTGCAGTCCTAAGAAAGTTAGGCACTGCAGACCTAAGTAAGGTGAGCACTGCAGCCCTAAGTAAAGTTGCGCACTGCAGCCCTGCATAAGGTGGGCTGTGCAGCCAGAATATGGTGGTCACGGCAGCCCTATGTATAGTTGGGCACTGCAGCCCTAAGTAAGGTGGGCACTGAAGCCCTCGGGAAGTTGGGCACTGCAACCGTAAGTTAGCTTGACACTGCAGTCCTACGTAAGTTTTTGCACTGCAGACCTAAGTAAGGTGAGCACTGCAGACCTAAGAAAGTTGTTCACTGCAGCCCTAAGTAAGTAGGGGACTGTAAAACCAAGTAAGGTGGGCACTGAAGCCCTAAGTAAGTTGGGCACTGCAGCCCTAAGTTTGACACTGTAAAACCAAGTATTGTGGGCACTGCATCCCTAAGTAAAGTTGGGCACTGCAGCCCAGCATAAGGTGGGCTGTGCAGCCAGAATATGGTGGTCACGGCAGCCCTATGTATAGTTGGGCACTGCAGCCCTAAGTAAGGTGGGCACTGAAGCCCTCGGGAAGTTGGGCACTGCAACCGTAAGTTAGCTTGACACTGCAGTCCTAAGTAAGTTTTTGCACTGCAGTCCTAAGTAAGTTGGGCACTGCAGACCTAAGTAAGTTTGACACTGTAAAACCAAGTAAGGTGGGCACTGCATCCCTAAGTAAGGTGGGCACTGAAGCCCTAAGTAAGATGGGCACTGCAGCCGTAAGCTGGCTCTGCACTGCAGTCCTAAGTAAGTTGGGCACTGGAGACCTAAGTAAGGTGAGCACTGCAGCCCTAAATAAAGTTATGCACTGCAGCCCTAAGTAAGGTGGGCACTGTAAAACCAAGTAAGGTGGGCACTGAAGCCCTAAGTAAGTTGGGCACAGTAGCCGTAAGTTGGCTCGGCACTGCAGTCCTAGTAAGTTGGGCACTGCAGACCTAAGTAAGTTGGGCACTGTAAAACGAAGTATGGTGAGCACTGCAGACCTAAGTGAGTTGGGCACTGCAGCCCTAAGTAAAGTTGGGCACAGCAGACCTAAGAAAGTTGGAGACTGTAAAACCAAGTAAGGTGAGCACTGCAGACCTAAGTAAGGTGAGCACTGCAGCAAAAAGTAAAGTTGGGCACTGCAGCCCTAAGTAAGTAGGGGACAGCAGCCGTAAGCTGGCTCGGCACTGCAGTCCTAAGTAAGTTGGGCACTGGAGACCTAAGAAAGTTGGGGACTGCAGCCCTAAATAAAGTTGGGCACTGCAGCCCTGCATAAGGTGGGCACTGTAAAACCAAGTAAGGTGGGCACTGAAGCCCTAAGCTGGGCACAGTAGCCGTAAATTGGCTCGGCACTGCAGTCCTAGTAAGTTGGGCACTGCAGCCCTAAGAAAGTTGGGCACTGCAGCCCTAAGTAAGTTGGGCACTGTAAAACCAAGTAAGGTGGGCACTGCATCCCTAAGTAAGGTGGGCACTGAAGCCCTTGGGAAGTTGGGCACTGCAACTGTAAGTTAGCTTGACACTGCAGTCCTAAGTAAGTTGGGCACTGCAGACCTAAGTAAGGAGAGCACTGCAGACCTAAGTAAGGTGAGCACTGCAGCAAAAAGTAAAGTTGGGCACTGCAGCCCTAAGTAAGCAGGGGACTGTAAAACCAAGTAAGGTGGGCACTGAAGCCCTAAGTAAGATGGGCACTGCAGCCGTAAGCTGGCTCTGCACTGCAGTCCTAAGTAAGTTGGGCACTGGAGACCTAAGTAAGGTGAGCACTGCAGACCTAAGTAAGTTGGGCACTGTAAAACGAAGTATGGTGGGCACTGCAGCCCTAAGTGAGTTGGGCCCTGCGGCCCTAAGTAAAGTTGGGCACAGCAGCCCTAAGTAAGTTGGGCACTGTAAAACCAAGTAAGGTGGGCACTACAGCCCTAAATAAGTTGGGCACTGCAGCCTTAAGGTGGCTTGACACTGCAGTCCTAAGAAAGTTAGGCACTGCAGACCTAAGTAAGGTGAGCAATGCAGCCATAAGTTGGGCACTGCAGCCCTAAGTAAAGTTGGGCACTGCAGCCCTGCATAAGGTGGGCTGTGCAGCCAGAAGTAGGGTGGTCATGGCAGCCCTATGTATAGTTGGGCACTGCAGCCCTAAGTATGGTGGGCACTGCAGACCTAAGAAAGTTGGACACTGTAAAACCAAGTAGGGTGGGCACTGCATCCCTAAGTAAGGTGGGCACTGAAGCCCTCGGGAAGTTGGGCACTGCAACCGTAAGTTAGCTTGACACTGCAGTCCTAAGTAAGTTGGGCACTGCAGACCTAAGTAAGGTGAGCACTGCAGACCTAAGAAAGGTGAGCACTGCAGCAAAAAGTAAAGTTGGGCACTGCAGCCCTAAGTAAGCAGGGGACTGTAAAACCAAGTAAGGTGGGCACTGAAGCCCTAAGTAAGTTGGGCACTGCAGCCGTAAGCTGGCTCGGCACTGCAGTCCTAAGAAAGTTAGGCACTGCAGACCTAAGTAAGGTGAGCACTGCAGCCCTAAGTAAAGTTGGGCACTGCAGCCCTGCATAAGGTGGGCTGTGCAGCCAGAATATGGTGGTCACGGCAGCCCTATGTATAGTTGGGCACTGCAGCCCTAAGTAAGGTGGGCACTGCAGACTTAAGTAAGGTGGGCACTGAAGCCCTAAGTAAGTTGGGCACTGTAAAACCAAGTAAGGTGGGCACTACAGCCCTAAATAAGTTGGGCACTGCAGCCTTAAGGTGGCTTGACACTGCAGTCCTAAGAAAGTTAGGCACTGCAGACCTAAGTAAGGTGAGCAATGCAGCCATAAGTTGGGCACTGCTGCCCTAAGTAAAGTTGGGCACTGCAGCCCTGCATAAGGTGGGCTGTGCAGCCAGAAGTATGGTGGTCACGGCAGCCCTAGGTATAGTTGGGCACTGCAGCCCTAAGTATGGTGGGCACTGCAACCCTAAAAAAGTTGGACACTGTAAAACTAAGTAAGGTGTGCACTGCATCCCTAAGTAAGGTGGGCACTGAAGCCCTTGGGAAGTTTGGCACTGCAACTGTAAGTTAGCTTGACACTGCAGTCCTAAGTAAGTTGGGCACTGCAGACCTAAGTAAGGTGAGCACTGCAGACCTAAGTAAGGTGAGCACTGCAGCAAAAAGTAAAGTTGGGCACTGCAGCCCTAAGTAAGCAGGGGACTGTAAAACCAAGTAAGGTGGCACTGAAGCCCTAAGTAAGTTGGGCACTGCAGCCGTAAGGTGGCTCGGCACTGCAGTCCTAAGTAAGTTGGGCACTGGAGACCTAAGTAAGGTGAGCACTGCAGACCTAAGTAAGTTGGGCACTGTAAAACGAAGTATGGTGGGCACTGCAGCCCTAAGTGAGTTGGGCCCTGCGGCCCTAAGTAAAGTTGGGCACAGCAGCCCTAAGTAAGTTGGGCACTGTAAAACCAAGTAAGGTGGGCACTACAGCCCTAAATAAGTTGGGCACTGCAGCCTTAAGGTGGCTTGACACTGCAGTCCTAAGAAAGTTAGGCACTGCAGACCTAAGTAAGGTGAGCAATGCAGCCATAAGTTGGGCACTGCAGCCCTAAGTAAAGTTGGGCACTGCAGCCCTGCATAAGGTGGGCTGTGCAGCCAGAAGTAGGGTGGTCATGGCAGCCCTATGTATAGTTGGGCACTGCAGCCCTAAGTATGGTGGGCACTGCAGACCTAAGAAAGTTGGACACTGTAAAACCAAGTAGGGTGGGCACTGCATCCCTAAGTAAGGTGGGCACTGAAGCCCTTGGGAAGTTGGGCACTGCAACCTTAAGTTAGCTTGACACTGCAGTCCTAAGTAAGTTGGGCACTGCAGACCTAAGTAAGCAGGGGACTGTAAAACCAAGTAAGGTGGGCACTGAAGCCCTAAGTAAGTTGGGCACTGCAGCCGTAAGCTGGCTCGGCACTGCAGTCCTAAGAAAGTTAGGCACTGCAGACCTAAGTAAGGTGAGCACTGCAGCCCTAAGTAAAGTTGCGCACTGCAGCCCTGCATAAGGTGGGCTGTGCAGCCAGAATATGGTGGTCACGGCAGCCCTATGTATAGTTGGGCACTGCAGCCCTAAGTAAGGTGGGCACTGAAGCCCTCGGGAAGTTGGGCACTGCAACCGTAAGTTAGCTTGACACTGCAGTCCTAAGTAAGTTTTTGCACTGCAGACCTAAGTAAGGTGAGCACTGCAGACCTAAGAAAGTTGTTCACTGCAGCCCTAAGTAAGTAGGGGACTGTAAAACCAAGTAAGGTGGGCACTGAAGCCCTAAGTAAGTTGGGCACTGCAGCCCTAAGTTTGACACTGTAAAACCAAGTATTGTGGGCACTGCATCCCTAAGTAAAGTTGGGCACTGCAGCCCAGCATAAGGTGGGCTGTGCAGCCAGAATATGGTGGTCACGGCAGCCCTATGTATAGTTGGGCACTGCAGCCCTAAGTAAGGTGGGCACTGAAGCCCTCGGGAAGTTGGGCACTGCAACCGTAAGTTAGCTTGACACTGCAGTCCTAAGTAAGTTTTTGCACTGCAGTCCTAAGTAAGTTGGGCACTGCAGACCTAAGTAAGTTTGACACTGTAAAACCAAGTAAGGTGGGCACTGCATCCCTAAGTAAGGTGGGCACTGAAGCCCTAAGTAAGATGGGCACTGCAGCCGTAAGCTGGCTCTGCACTGCAGTCCTAAGTAAGTTGGGCACTGGAGACCTAAGTAAGGTGAGCACTGCAGCCCTAAATAAAGTTATGCACTGCAGCCCTAAGTAAGGTGGGCACTGTAAAACCAAGTAAGGTGGGCACTGAAGCCCTAAGTAAGTTGGGCACAGTAGCCGTAAGTTGGCTCGGCACTGCAGTCCTAGTAAGTTGGGCACTGCAGACCTAAGTAAGTTGGGCACTGTAAAACGAAGTATGGTGAGCACTGCAGACCTAAGTGAGTTGGGCACTGCAGCCCTAAGTAAAGTTGGGCACAGCAGACCTAAGAAAGTTGGAGACTGTAAAACCAAGTAAGGTGAGCACTGCAGACCTAAGTAAGGTGAGCACTGCAGCAAAAAGTAAAGTTGGGCACTGCAGCCCTAAGTAAGTAGGGGACAGCAGCCGTAAGCTGGCTCGGCACTGCAGTCCTAAGTAAGTTGGGCACTGGAGACCTAAGAAAGTTGGGGACTGCAGCCCTAAATAAAGTTGGGCACTGCAGCCCTGCATAAGGTGGGCAATGTAAAACCAAGTAAGGTGGGCACTGAAGCCCTAAGCTGGGCACAGTAGCCGTAAATTGGCTCGGCACTGCAGTCCTAGTAAGTTGGGCACTGCAGCCCTAAGAAAGTTGGGCACTGCAGCCCTAAGTAAGTTGGGCACTGTAAAACCAAGTAAGGTGGGCACTGCATCCCTAAGTAAGGTGGGCACTGAAGCCCTTGGGAAGTTGGGCACTGCAACTGTAAGTTAGCTTGACACTGCAGTCCTAAGTAAGTTGGGCACTGCAGACCTAAGTAAGGAGAGCACTGCAGACCTAAGTAAGGTGAGCACTGCAGCAAAAAGTAAAGTTGGGCACTGCAGCCCTAAGTAAGCAGGGGACTGTAAAACCAAGTAAGGTGGGCACTGAAGCCCTAAGTAAGATGGGCACTGCAGCCGTAAGCTGGCTCTGCACTGCAGTCCTAAGTAAGTTGGGCACTGGAGACCTAAGTAAGGTGAGCACTGCAGACCTAAGTAAGTTGGGCACTGTAAAACGAAGTATGGTGGGCACTGCAGCCCTAAGTGAGTTGGGCCCTGCGGCCCTAAGTAAAGTTGGGCACAGCAGCCCTAAGTAAGTTGGGCACTGTAAAACCAAGTAAGGTGGGCACTACAGCCCTAAATAAGTTGGGCACTGCAGCCTTAAGGTGGCTTGACACTGCAGTCCTAAGAAAGTTAGGCACTGCAGACCTAAGTAAGGTGAGCAATGCAGCCATAAGTTGGGCACTGCAGCCCTAAGTAAAGTTGGGCACTGCAGCCCTGCATAAGGTGGGCTGTGCAGCCAGAAGTAGGGTGGTCATGGCAGCCCTATGTATAGTTGGGCACTGCAGCCCTAAGTATGGTGGGCACTGCAGACCTAAGAAAGTTGGACACTGTAAAACCAAGTAGGGTGGGCACTGCATCCCTAAGTAAGGTGGGCACTGAAGCCCTCGGGAAGTTGGGCACTGCAACCGTAAGTTAGCTTGACACTGCAGTCCTAAGTAAGTTGGGCACTGCAGACCTAAGTAAGGTGAGCACTGCAGACCTAAGAAAGGTGAGCACTGCAGCAAAAAGTAAAGTTGGGCACTGCAGCCCTAAGTAAGCAGGGGACTGTAAAACCAAGTAAGGTGGGCACTGAAGCCCTAAGTAAGTTGGGCACTGCAGCCGTAAGCTGGCTCGGCACTGCAGTCCTAAGAAAGTTAGGCACTGCAGACCTAAGTAAGGTGAGCACTGCAGCCCTAAGTAAAGTTGGGCACTGCAGCCCTGCATAAGGTGGGCTGTGCAGCCAGAATATGGTGGTCACGGCAGCCCTATGTATAGTTGGGCACTGCAGACCTAAGTAAGGTGAGCACTGCAGACCTAAGTAAGTTGGGCACTGTAAAACGAAGTATGGTGGGCACTGCAGCCCTAAGTGAGTTGGGCCCTGCGGCCCTAAGTAAAGTTGGGCACAGCAGCCCTAAGTAAGTTGGGCACTGTAAAACCAAGTAAGGTGGGCACTACAGCCCTAAATAAGTTGGGCACTGCAGCCTTAAGGTGGCTTGACACTGCAGTCCTAAGAAAGTTAGGCACTGCAGACCTAAGTAAGGTGAGCAATGCAGCCATAAGTTGGGCACTGCTGCCCTAAGTAAAGTTGGGCACTGCAGCCCTGCATAAGGTGGGCTGTGCAGCCAGAAGTAGGGTGGTCATAGCAGTCCTATGTATAGTTGGGCACTGCAGCCCTAAGTATGGTGGGCACTGCAGACCTAAGAAAGTTGGACACTGTAAAACCAAGTAGGGTGGGCACTGCATCCCTAAGTAAGGTGGGCACTGAAGCCCTCGGGAAGTTGGGCACTGCAACCGTAAGTTAGCTTGACACTGCAGTCCTAAGTAAGTTGGGCACTGCAGACCTAAGTAAGGTGAGCACTGCAGACCTAAGGTGAGCACTGCAGCAAAAAGTAAAGTTGGGCACTGCAGCCCTAAGTAAGGAGGGGACTGTAAAACCAAGTAAGGTGGGCACTGATGCCCTAAGTAAGTTGGGCACTGCAGCCGTAAGCTGGCTCGGCACTGCAGTCCTAAGAAAGTTAGGCACTGCAGACCTAAGTAAGGTGAGCACTGCAGCCCTAAGTAAAGTTGGGCACTGCAGCCCTGCATAAGGTGGGCTGTGCAGCCAGAATATGGTGGTCACGGCAGCCCTATGTATAGTTGGGCACTGCAGCCCTAAGTAAGGTGGGCACTGCAGACCTAAGTAAGGTGGGCACTGAAGCCCTAAGTAAGTTGGGCACTGTAAAACCAAGTAAGGTGGGCACTACAGCCCTAAATAAGTTGGGCACTGCAGCCTTAAGGTGGCTTGACACGGCAGTCCTAAGAAAGGCACTGCAGACCTAAGTAAGGTGAGCAATGCAGCCATAAGTTGGGCACTGCAGCCCTAAGTAAAGTTGGGCACTTCAGCCCTGCATAAGGTGGGCTGTGCAGCCAGAAGTATGGTGGTCATGGCAGCCCTATGTATAGTTGGGCACTGCAGCCCTAAGTATGGTGGGCACTGCAACCCTAAAAAAGTTGGACACTGTAAAACTAAGTAAGGTGTGCACTGCATCCCTAAGTAAGGTGGGCACTGAAGCCCTTGGGAAGTTGGGCACTGCAACTGTAAGTTAGCTTGACACTGCAGTCCTAAGTAAGTTGGGCACTGCAGACCTAAGTAAGGTGAGCACTGCAGACCTAAGTAAGGTGAGCACTGCAGCAAAAAGTAAAGTTGGGCACTGCAGCCCTAAGTAAGCAGGGGACTGTAAAACCAAGTAAGGTGGCACTGAAGCCCTAATTAAGTTGGGCACAGTAGCCGTAAGTTGGCTCGGCAGTGCAGTCCTTGTAAGTTGGGCACTGCAGACCTATGTGAGCACTGCAGACCTAAGGAAGTTGGGCACTGTAAAACGAAGTATGGTGGGCACTGCAGCCCTAAGTGAGTTGGGCCCTGCGGCCCTAAGTAAAGTTGGGCACAGCAGCCCTAAGTAAGTTGGGCACTGTAAAACCAAGTAAGGTGGGCACTACAGCCCTAAATAAGTTGGGCACTGCAGCCTTAAGGTGGCTTGACACTGCAGTCCTAAGAAAGGCACTGCAGACCTAAGTAAGGTGAGCAATGCAGCCATAAGTTGGGCACTGCAGCCCTAAGTAAAGTTGGGCACTTCAGCCCTGCATAAGGTGGGCTGTGCAGCCAGAAGTATGGTGGTCATGGCAGCCCTATGTATAGTTGGGCACTGCAGCCCTAAGTATGGTGGGCACTGCAACCCTAAAAAAGTTGGACACTGTAAAACCAAGTAAGGTGTGCACTGCATCCCTAAGTAAGGTGGGCACTGAAGCCCTTGGGAAGTTGGGCACTGCAACTGTAAGTTAGCTTGACACTGCAGTCCTAAGTAAGTTGGGCACTGCAGACCTAAGTAAGGTGAGCACTGCAGACCTAAGTAAGGTGAGCACTGCAGCAAAAAGTAAAGTTGGGCACTGCAGCCCTAAGTAAGCAGGGGACTGTAAAACCAAGTAAGGTGGCACTGAAGCCCTAAGTAAGTTGGGCACTGCAGCCGTAAGGTGGCTCGGCACTGCAGTCCTAAGTAAGTTGGGCACTGGAGACCTAAGTAAGGTGAGCACTGCAGACCTAAGTAAGTTGGGCACTGTAAAACGAAGTATGGTGGGCACTGCAGCCCTAAGTGAGTTGGGCCCTGCGGCCCTAAGTAAAGTTGGGCACAGCAGCCCTAAGTAAGTTGGGCACTGTAAAACCAAGTAAGGTGGGCACTACAGCCCTAAATAAGTTGGGCACTGCAGCCTTAAGGTGGCTTGACACTGCAGTCCTAAGAAAGTTAGGCACTGCAGACCTAAGTAAGGTGAGCAATGCAGCCATAAGTTGGGCACTGCTGCCCTAAGTAAAGTTGGGCACTGCAGCCCTGCATAAGGTGGGCTGTGCAGCCAGAAGTATGGTGGTCATGGCAGCCCTAGGTATAGTTGGGCACTGCAGCCCTAAGTATGGTGGGCACTGCAACCCTAAAAAAGTTGGACACTGTAAAACCAAGTAAGGTGTGCACTGCATCCCTAAGTAAGGTGGGCACTGAAGCCCTTGGGAAGTTGGGCACTGCAACTGTAAGTTAGCTTGACACTGCAGTCCTAAGTAAGTTGGGCACTGCAGACCTAAGTAAGGTGAGCACTGCAGACCTAAGTAAGGTGAGCACTGCAGCAAAAAGTAAAGTTGGGCACTGCAGCCCTAAGTAAGCAGGGGACTGTAAAACCAAGTAAGGTGGCACTGAAGCCCTAAGTAAGTTGGGCACTGCAGCCGTAAGGTGGCTCGGCACTGCAGTCCTAAGTAAGTTGGGCACTGGAGACCTAAGTAAGGTGAGCACTGCAGACCTAAGTAAGTTGGGCACTGTAAAACGAAGTATGGTGGGCACTGCAGCCCTAAGTGAGTTGGGCCCTGCGGCCCTAAGTAAAGTTGGGCACAGCAGCCCTAAGTAAGTTGGGCACTGTAAAACCAAGTAAGGTGGGCACTACAGCCCTAAATAAGTTGGGCACTGCAGCCTTAAGGTGGCTTGACACTGCAGTCCTAAGAAAGTTAGGCACTGCAGACCTAAGTAAGGTGAGCAATGCAGCCATAAGTTGGGCACTGCAGCCCTAAGTAAAGTTGGGCACTGCAGCCCTGCATAAGGTGGGCTGTGCAGCCAGAAGTAGGGTGGTCATGGCAGCCCTATGTATAGTTGGGCACTGCAGCCCTAAGTATGGTGGGCACTGCAGACCTAAGAAAGTTGGACACTGTAAAACCAAGTAGGGTGGGCACTGCATCCCTAAGTAAGGTGGGCACTGAAGCCCTCGGGAAGTTGGGCACTGCAACCGTAAGTTAGCTTGACACTGCAGTCCTAAGTAAGTTGGGCACTGCAGACCTAAGTAAGGTGAGCACTGCAGACCTAAGAAAGGTGAGCACTGCAGCAAAAAGTAAAGTTGGGCACTGCAGCCCTAAGTAAGCAGGGGACTGTAAAACCAAGTAAGGTGGGCACTGAAGCCCTAAGTAAGTTGGGCACTGCAGCCGTAAGCTGGCTCGGCACTGCAGTCCTAAGAAAGTTAGGCACTGCAGACCTAAGTAAGGTGAGCACTGCAGCCCTAAGTAAAGTTGGGCACTGCAGCCCTGCATAAGGTGGGCTGTGCAGCCAGAATATGGTGGTCACGGCAGCCCTATGTATAGTTGGGCACTGCAGCCCTAAGTAAGGTGAGCACTGCAGACCTAAGTAAGTTGGGCACTGTAAAACGAAGTATGGTGGGCACTGCAGCCCTAAGTGAGTTGGGCCCTGCGGCCCTAAGTAAAGTTGGGCACAGCAGCCCTAAGTAAGTTGGGCACTGTAAAACCAAGTAAGGTGGGCACTACAGCCCTAAATAAGTTGGGCACTGCAGCCTTAAGGTGGCTTGACACTGCAGTCCTAAGAAAGTTAGGCACTGCAGACCTAAGTAAGGTGAGCAATGCAGCCATAAGTTGGGCACTGCTGCCCTAAGTAAAGTTGGGCACTTCAGCCCTGCATAAGGTGGGCTGTGCAGCCAGAAGTATGGTGGTCATGGCAGCCCTATGTATAGTTGGGCACTGCAGCCCTAAGTATGGTGGGCACTGCAACCCTAAAAAAGTTGGACACTGTAAAACCAAGTAAGGTGTGCACTGCATCCCTAAGTAAGGTGGGCACTGAAGCCCTTGGGAAGTTGGGCACTGCAACTGTAAGTTAGCTTGACACTGCAGTCCTAAGTAAGTTGGGCACTGCAGACCTAAGTAAGGTGAGCACTGCAGACCTAAGAAAGGTGAGCACTGCAGCAAAAAGTAAAGTTGGGCACTGCAGCCCTAAGTAAGCAGGGGACTGTAAAACCAAGTAAGGTGGCACTGAAGCCCTAAGTAAGTTGGGCACTGCAGCCGTAAGGTGGCTCGGCACTGCAGTCCTAAGTAAGTTGGGCACTGGAGACCTAAGTAAGGTGAGCACTGCAGACCTAAGTAAGTTGGGCACTGTAAAACGAAGTATGGTGGGCACTGCAGCCCTAAGTGAGTTGGGCCCTGCGGCCCTAAGTAAAGTTGGGCACAGCAGCCCTAAGTAAGTTGGGCACTGTAAAACCAAGTAAGGTGGGCACTACAGCCCTAAATAAGTTGGGCACTGCAGCCTTAAGGTGGCTTGACACTGCAGTCCTAAGAAAGTTAGGCACTGCAGACCTAAGTAAGGTGAGCAATGCAGCCATAAGTTGGGCACTGCTGCCCTAAGTAAAGTTGGGCACTGCAGCCCTGCATAAGGTGGGCTGTGCAGCCAGAAGTATGGTGGTCATGGCAGCCCTATGTATAGTTGGGCACTGCAGCCCTAAGTATGGTGGGCACTGCAACCCTAAAAAAGTTGGACACTGTAAAACCAAGTAAGGTGTGCACTGCATCCCTAAGTAAGGTGGGCACTGAAGCCCTTGGGAAGTTGGGCACTGCAACTGTAAGTTAGCTTGACACTGCAGTCCTAAGTAAGTTGGGCACTGCAGACCTAAGTAAGGTGAGCACTGCAGACCTAAGTAAGGTGAGCACTGCAGCAAAAAGTAAAGTTGGGCACTGCAGCCCTAAGTAAGCAGGGGACTGTAAAACCAAGTAAGGTGGCACTGAAGCCCTAAGTAAGTTGGGCACTGCAGCCGTAAGCTGGCTCGGCACTGCAGTCCTAAGTAAGTTGGGCACTGGAGACCTAAGTAAGGTGAGCACTGCAGACCTAAGTAAGTTGGGCACTGTAAAACGAAGTATGGTGGGCACTGCAGCCCTAAGTGAGTTGGGCCCTGCGGCCCTAAGTAAAGTTGGGCACAGCAGCCCTAAGTAAGTTGGGCACTGTAAAACCAAGTAAGGTGGGCACTACAGCCCTAAATAAGTTGGGCACTGCAGCCTTAAGGTGGCTTGACACTGCAGTCCTAAGAAAGTTAGGCACTGCAGACCTAAGTAAGGTGAGCAATGCAGCCATAAGTTGGGCACTGCAGCCCTAAGTAAAGTTGGGCACTGCAGCCCTGCATAAGGTGGGCTGTGCAGCCAGAAGTAGGGTGGTCATGGCAGCCCTATGTATAGTTGGGCACTGCAGCCCTAAGTATGGTGGGCACTGCAGACCTAAGAAAGTTGGACACTGTAAAACCAAGTAGGGTGGGCACTGCATCCCTAAGTAAGGTGGGCACTGAAGCCCTCGGGAAGTTGGGCACTGCAACCGTAAGTTAGCTTGACACTGCAGTCCTAAGTAAGTTGGGCACTGCAGACCTAAGTAAGGTGAGCACTGCAGACCTAAGAAAGGTGAGCACTGCAGCAAAAAGTAAAGTTGGGCACTGCAGCCCTAAGTAAGCAGGGGACTGTAAAACCAAGTAAGGTGGGCACTGAAGCCCTAAGTAAGTTGGGCACTGCAGCCGTAAGCTGGCTCGGCACTGCAGTCCTAAGAAAGTTAGGCACTGCAGACCTAAGTAAGGTGAGCACTGCAGCCCTAAGTAAAGTTGGGCACTGCAGCCCTGCATAAGGTGGGCTGTGCAGCCAGAATATGGTGGTCACGGCAGCCCTATGTATAGTTGGGCACTGCAGCCCTAAGTAAGGTGAGCACTGCAGACCTAAGTAAGTTGGGCACTGTAAAACGAAGTATGGTGGGCACTGCAGCCCTAAGTGAGTTGGGCCCTGCGGCCCTAAGTAAAGTTGGGCACAGCAGCCCTAAGTAAGTTGGGCACTGTAAAACCAAGTAAGGTGGGCACTACAGCCCTAAATAAGTTGGGCACTGCAGCCTTAAGGTGGCTTGACACTGCAGTCCTAAGAAAGTTAGGCACTGCAGACCTAAGTAAGGTGAGCAATGCAGCCATAAGTTGGGCACTGCTGCCCTAAGTAAAGTTGGGCACTTCAGCCCTGCATAAGGTGGGCTGTGCAGCCAGAAGTATGGTGGTCATGGCAGCCCTATGTATAGTTGGGCACTGCAGCCCTAAGTATGGTGGGCACTGCAACCCTAAAAAAGTTGGACACTGTAAAACCAAGTAAGGTGTGCACTGCATCCCTAAGTAAGGTGGGCACTGAAGCCCTTGGGAAGTTGGGCACTGCAACTGTAAGTTAGCTTGACACTGCAGTCCTAAGTAAGTTGGGCACTGCATACCTAAGTAAGGTGAGCACTGCAGACCTAAGTAAGGTGAGCACTGCAGCAAAAAGTAAAGTTGGGCACTGCAGCCCTAAGTAAGCAGGGGACTGTAAAACCAAGTAAGGTGGCACTGAAGCCCTAAGTAAGTTGGGCACTGCAGCCGTAAGGTGGCTCGGCACTGCAGTCCTAAGTAAGTTGGGCACTGGAGACCTAAGTAAGGTGAGCACTGCAGACCTAAGTAAGTTGGGCACTGTAAAACGAAGTATGGTGGGCACTGCAGCCCTAAGTGAGTTGGGCCCTGCGGCCCTAAGTAAAGTTGGGCACAGCAGCCCTAAGTAAGTTGGGCACTGTAAAACCAAGTAAGGTGGGCACTACAGCCCTAAATAAGTTGGGCACTGCAGCCTTAAGGTGGCTTGACACTGCAGTCCTAAGAAAGTTAGGCACTGCAGACCTAAGTAAGGTGAGCAATGCAGCCATAAGTTGGGCACTGCTGCCCTAAGTAAAGTTGGGCACTGCAGCCCTGCATAAGGTGGGCTGTGCAGCCAGAAGTATGGTGGTCACGGCAGCCCTAGGTATAGTTGGGCACTGCAGCCCTAAGTATGGTGGGCACTGCAGACCTAAGAAAGTTGGACACTGTAAAACCAAGTAGGGTGGGCACTGCATCCCTAAGTAAGGTGGGCACTGAAGCCCTTGGGAAGTTGGGCACTGCAACCTTAAGTTAGCTTGACACTGCAGTCCTAAGTAAGTTGGGCACTGCAGACCTAAGTAAGGTGAGCACTGCAGCAAAAAGTAAAGTTGGGCACTGCAGCCCTAAGTAAGCAGGGGACTGTAAAACCAAGTAAGGTGGGCACTGAAGCCCTAAGTAAGTTGGGCACTGCAGCCGTAAGCTGGCTCGGCACTGCAGTCCTAAGAAAGTTAGGCACTGCAGACCTAAGTAAGGTGAGCACTGCAGCCCTAAGTAAAGTTGGGCACTGCAGCCCTGCATAAGGTGGGCTGTGCAGCCAGAATATGGTGGTCACGGCAGCCCTATGTATAGTTGGGCACTGCAGCCCTAAGTAAGGTGAGCACTGCAGACCTAAGTAAGTTGGGCACTGTAAAACGAAGTATGGTGGGCACTGCAGCCCTAAGTGAGTTGGGCCCTGCGGCCCTAAGTAAAGTTGGGCACAGCAGCCCTAAGTAAGTTGGGCACTGTAAAACCAAGTAAGGTGGGCACTACAGCCCTAAATAAGTTGGGCACTGCAGCCTTAAGGTGGCTTGACACTGCAGTCCTAAGAAAGTTAGGCACTGCAGACCTAAGTAAGGTGAGCAATGCAGCCATAAGTTGGGCACTGCTGCCCTAAGTAAAGTTGGGCACTTCAGCCCTGCATAAGGTGGGCTGTGCAGCCAGAAGTATGGTGGTCATGGCAGCCCTATGTATAGTTGGGCACTGCAGCCCTAAGTATGGTGGGCACTGCAACCCTAAAAAAGTTGGACACTGTAAAACCAAGTAAGGTGTGCACTGCATCCCTAAGTAAGGTGGGCACTGAAGCCCTTGGGAAGTTGGGCACTGCAACTGTAAGTTAGCTTGACACTGCAGTCCTAAGTAAGTTGGGCACTGCAGACCTAAGTAAGGTGAGCACTGCAGACCTAAGTAAGGTGAGCACTGCAGCAAAAAGTAAAGTTGGGCACTGCAGCCCTAAGTAAGCAGGGGACTGTAAAACCAAGTAAGGTGGCACTGAAGCCCTAAGTAAGTTGGGCACTGCAGCCGTAAGGTGGCTCGGCACTGCAGTCCTAAGTAAGTTGGGCACTGGAGACCTAAGTAAGGTGAGCACTGCAGACCTAAGTAAGTTGGGCACTGTAAAACGAAGTATGGTGGGCACTGCAGCCCTAAGTGAGTTGGGCCCTGCGGCCCTAAGTAAAGTTGGGCACAGCAGCCCTAAGTAAGTTGGGCACTGTAAAACCAAGTAAGGTGGGCACTACAGCCCTAAATAAGTTGGGCACTGCAGCCTTAAGGTGGCTTGACACTGCAGTCCTAAGAAAGTTAGGCACTGCAGACCTAAGTAAGGTGAGCAATGCAGCCATAAGTTGGGCACTGCAGCCCTAAGTAAAGTTGGGCACTGCAGCCCTGCATAAGGTGGGCTGTGCAGCCAGAAGTAGGGTGGTCATGGCAGCCCTATGTATAGTTGGGCACTGCAGCCCTAAGTATGGTGGGCACTGCAGACCTAAGAAAGTTGGACACTGTAAAACCAAGTAGGGTGGGCACTGCATCCCTAAGTAAGGTGGGCACTGAAGCCCTCGGGAAGTTGGGCACTGCAACCGTAAGTTAGCTTGACACTGCAGTCCTAAGTAAGTTGGGCACTGCAGACCTAAGTAAGGTGAGCACTGCAGACCTAAGAAAGGTGAGCACTGCAGCAAAAAGTAAAGTTGGGCACTGCAGCCCTAAGTAAGCAGGGGACTGTAAAACCAAGTAAGGTGGGCACTGAAGCCCTAAGTAAGTTGGGCACTGCAGCCGTAAGCTGGCTCGGCACTGCAGTCCTAAGAAAGTTAGGCACTGCAGACCTAAGTAAGGTGAGCACTGCAGCCCTAAGTAAAGTTGGGCACTGCAGCCCTGCATAAGGTGGGCTGTGCAGCCAGAATATGGTGGTCACGGCAGCCCTATGTATAGTTGGGCACTGCAGCCCTAAGTAAGGTGGGCACTGCAGACTTAAGTAAGGTGGGCACTGAAGCCCTAAGTAAGTTGGGCACTGTAAAACCAAGTAAGGTGGGCACTACAGCCCTAAATAAGTTGGGCACTGCAGCCTTAAGGTGGCTTGACACTGCAGTCCTAAGAAAGTTAGGCACTGCAGACCTAAGTAAGGTGAGCAATGCAGCCATAAGTTGGGCACTGCTGCCCTAAGTAAAGTTGGGCACTGCAGCCCTGCATAAGGTGGGCTGTGCAGCCAGAAGTATGGTGGTCACGGCAGCCCTAGGTATAGTTGGGCACTGCAGCCCTAAGTATGGTGGGCACTGCAGACCTAAGAAAGTTGGACACTGTAAAACCAAGTAGGGTGGGCACTGCATCCCTAAGTAAGGTGGGCACTGAAGCCCTTGGGAAGTTGGGCACTGCAACCTTAAGTTAGCTTGACACTGCAGTCCTAAGTAAGTTGGGCACTGCAGACCTAAGTAAGCAGGGGACTGTAAAACCAAGTAAGGTGGGCACTGAAGCCCTAAGTAAGTTGGGCACTGCAGCCGTAAGCTGGCTCGGCACTGCAGTCCTAAGAAAGTTAGGCACTGCAGACCTAAGTAAGGTGAGCACTGCAGCCCTAAGTAAAGTTGCGCACTGCAGCCCTGCATAAGGTGGGCTGTGCAGCCAGAATATGGTGGTCACGGCAGCCCTATGTATAGTTGGGCACTGCAGCCCTAAGTAAGGTGGGCACTGAAGCCCTCGGGAAGTTGGGCACTGCAACCGTAAGTTAGCTTGACACTGCAGTCCTAAGTAAGTTTTTGCACTGCAGACCTAAGTAAGGTGAGCACTGCAGACCTAAGAAAGTTGTTCACTGCAGCCCTAAGTAAGTAGGGGACTGTAAAACCAAGTAAGGTGGGCACTGAAGCCCTAAGTAAGTTGGGCACTGCAGCCCTAAGTTTGACACTGTAAAACCAAGTATTGTGGGCACTGCATCCCTAAGTAAAGTTGGGCACTGCAGCCCAGCATAAGGTGGGCTGTGCAGCCAGAATATGGTGGTCACGGCAGCCCTATGTATAGTTGGGCACTGCAGCCCTAAGTAAGGTGGGCACTGAAGCCCTCGGGAAGTTGGGCACTGCAACCGTAAGTTAGCTTGACACTGCAGTCCTAAGTAAGTTTTTGCACTGCAGTCCTAAGTAAGTTGGGCACTGCAGACCTAAGTAAGTTTGACACTGTAAAACCAAGTAAGGTGGGCACTGCATCCCTAAGTAAGGTGGGCACTGAAGCCCTAAGTAAGATGGGCACTGCAGCCGTAAGCTGGCTCTGCACTGCAGTCCTAAGTAAGTTGGGCACTGGAGACCTAAGTAAGGTGAGCACTGCAGCCCTAAATAAAGTTATGCACTGCAGCCCTAAGTAAGGTGGGCACTGTAAAACCAAGTAAGGTGGGCACTGAAGCCCTAAGTAAGTTGGGCACAGTAGCCGTAAGTTGGCTCGGCACTGCAGTCCTAGTAAGTTGGGCACTGCAGACCTAAGTAAGTTGGGCACTGTAAAACGAAGTATGGTGAGCACTGCAGACCTAAGTGAGTTGGGCACTGCAGCCCTAAGTAAAGTTGGGCACAGCAGACCTAAGAAAGTTGGAGACTGTAAAACCAAGTAAGGTGAGCACTGCAGACCTAAGTAAGGTGAGCACTGCAGCAAAAAGTAAAGTTGGGCACTGCAGCCCTAAGTAAGTAGGGGACAGCAGCCGTAAGCTGGCTCGGCACTGCAGTCCTAAGTAAGTTGGGCACTGGAGACCTAAGAAAGTTGGGGACTGCAGCCCTAAATAAAGTTGGGCACTGCAGCCCTGCATAAGGTGGGCACTGTAAAACCAAGTAAGGTGGGCACTGAAGCCCTAAGCTGGGCACAGTAGCCGTAAATTGGCTCGGCACTGCAGTCCTAGTAAGTTGGGCACTGCAGCCCTAAGAAAGCTGGGCACTGCAGCCCTAAGTAAGTTGGGCACTGTAAAACCAAGTAAGGTGGGCACTGCATCCCTAAGTAAGGTGGGCACTGAAGCCCTTGGGAAGTTGGGCACTGCAACTGTAAGTTAGCTTGACACTGCAGTCCTAAGTAAGTTGGGCACTGCAGACCTAAGTAAGGTGAGCACTGCAGACCTAAGTAAGGTGAGCACTGCAGCAAAAAGTAAAGTTGGGCACTGCAGCCCTAAGTAAGCAGGGGACTGTAAAACCAAGTAAGGTGGGCACTGAAGCCCTAAGTAAGTTGGGCACTGCAGCCGTAAGGTGGCTCGGCACTGCAGTCCTAAGTAAATTGGGCACTGGAGACCTAAGTAAGGTGAGCACTGCAGACCTAAGTAAGTTGGGCACTGTAAAACGAAGTATGGTGGGCACTGCAGCCCTAAGTGAGTTGGGCCCTGCGGCCCTAAGTAAAGTTGGGCACAGCAGCCCTAAGTAAGTTGGGCACTGTAAAACCAAGTAAGGTGGGCACTACAGCCCTAAATAAGTTGGGCACTGCAGCCTTAAGGTGGCTTGACACTGCAGTCCTAAGAAAGTTAGGCACTGCAGACCTAAGTAAGGTGAGCAATGCAGCCATAAGTTGGGCACTGCAGCCCTAAGTAAAGTTGGGCACTGCAGCCCTGCATAAGGTGGGCTGTGCAGCCAGAAGTAGGGTGGTCATGGCAGCCCTATGTATAGTTGGGCACTGCAGCCCTAAGTATGGTGGGCACTGCAGACCTAAGAAAGTTGGACACTGTAAAACCAAGTAGGGTGGGCACTGCAGACCTAAGTGAGTTGGGCACTGCAGCCCTAAGTAAAGTTGGGCACAGCAGACCTAAGAAAGTTGGAGACTGTAAAACCAAGTAAGGTGAGCACTGCAGACCTAAGTAAGGTGAGCACTGCAGCAAAAAGTAAAGTTGGGCACTGCAGCCCTAAGTAAGTAGGGGACAGCAGCCGTAAGCTGGCTCGGCACTGCAGTCCTAAGTAAGTTGGGCACTGGAGACCTAAGAAAGTTGGGGACTGCAGCCCTAAATAAAGTTGGGCACTGCAGCCCTGCATAAGGTGGGCACTGTAAAACCAAGTAAGGTGGGCACTGAAGCCCTAAGCTGGGCACAGTAGCCGTAAATTGGCTCGGCACTGCAGTCCTAGTAAGTTGGGCACTGCAGCCCTAAGAAAGCTGGGCACTGCAGCCCTAAGTAAGTTGGGCACTGTAAAACCAAGTAAGGTGGGCACTGCATCCCTAAGTAAGGTGGGCACTGAAGCCCTTGGGAAGTTGGGCACTGCAACTGTAAGTTAGCTTGACACTGCAGTCCTAAGTAAGTTGGGCACTGCAGACCTAAGTAAGGTGAGCACTGCAGACCTAAGTAAGGTGAGCACTGCAGCAAAAAGTAAAGTTGGGCACTGCAGCCCTAAGTAAGCAGGGGACTGTAAAACCAAGTAAGGTGGGCACTGAAGCCCTAAGTAAGTTGGGCACTGCAGCCGTAAGGTGGCTCGGCACTGCAGTCCTAAGTAAATTGGGCACTGGAGACCTAAGTAAGGTGAGCACTGCAGACCTAAGTAAGTTGGGCACTGTAAAACGAAGTATGGTGGGCACTGCAGCCCTAAGTGAGTTGGGCCCTGCGGCCCTAAGTAAAGTTGGGCACAGCAGCCCTAAGTAAGTTGGGCACTGTAAAACCAAGTAAGGTGGGCACTACAGCCCTAAATAAGTTGGGCACTGCAGCCTTAAGGTGGCTTGACACTGCAGTCCTAAGAAAGTTAGGCACTGCAGACCTAAGTAAGGTGAGCAATGCAGCCATAAGTTGGGCACTGCAGCCCTAAGTAAAGTTGGGCACTGCAGCCCTGCATAAGGTGGGCTGTGCAGCCAGAAGTAGGGTGGTCATGGCAGCCCTATGTATAGTTGGGCACTGCAGCCCTAAGTATGGTGGGCACTGCAGACCTAAGAAAGTTGGACACTGTAAAACCAAGTAGGGTGGGCACTGCATCCCTAAGTAAGGTGGGCACTGAAGCCCTCGGGAAGTTGGGCACTGCAACCGTAAGTTAGCTTGACACTGCAGTCCTAAGTAAGTTGGGCACTGCAGACCTAAGTAAGGTGAGCACTGCAGACCTAAGAAAGGTGAGCACTGCAGCAAAAAGTAAAGTTGGGCACTGCAGCCCTAAGTAAGCAGGGGACTGTAAAACCAAGTAAGGTGGGCACTGAAGCCCTAAGTAAGTTGGGCACTGCAGCCGTAAGCTGGCTCGGCACTGCAGTCCTAAGAAAGTTAGGCACTGCAGACCTAAGTTAGGTGAGCACTGCAGCCCTAAGTAAAGTTGGGCACTGCAGCCCTGCATAAGGTGGGCTGTGCAGCCAGAATATGGTGGTCACGGCAGCCCTATGTATAGTTGGGCACTGCAGCCCTAAGTAAGGTGGGCACTGCAGACTTAAGTAAGGTGGGCACTGAAGCCCTAAGTAAGTTGGGCACTGTAAAACCAAGTAAGGTGGGCACTACAGCCCTAAATAAGTTGGGCACTGCAGCCTTAAGGTGGCTTGACACTGCAGTCCTAAGAAAGTTAGGCACTGCAGACCTAAGTAAGGTGAGCAATGCAGCCATAAGTTGGGCACTGCTGCCCTAAGTAAAGTTGGGCACTGCAGCCCTGCATAAGGTGGGCTGTGCAGCCAGAAGTATGGTGGTCACGGCAGCCCTAGGTATAGTTGGGCACTGCAGCCCTAAGTATGGTGGGCACTGCAGACCTAAGAAAGTTGGACACTGTAAAACCAAGTAGGGTGGGCACTGCATCCCTAAGTAAGGTGGGCACTGAAGCCCTCGGGAAGTTGGGCACTGCAACCGTAAGTTAGCTTGACACTGCAGTCCTAAGTAAGTTGGGCACTGCAGACCTAAGTAAGGTGAGCACTGCAGACCTAAGGTGAGCACTGCAGCAAAAAGTAAAGTTGGGCACTGCAGCCCTAAGTAAGGAGGGGACTGTAAAACCAAGTAAGGTGGGCACTGAAGCCCTAAGTAAGTTGGGCACTGCAGCCGTAAGCTGGCTCGGCACTGCAGTCCTAAGAAAGTTAGGCACTGCAGACCTAAGTAAGGTGAGCACTGCAGCCCTAAGTAAAGTTGGGCACTGCAGCCCTGCATAAGGTGGGCTGTGCAGCCAGAATATGGTGGTCACGGCAGCCCTATGTATAGTTGGGCACTGCAGCCCTAAGTAAGGTGGGCACTGCAGCCCTAAGTAAGGTGGGCACTGAAGCCCTAAGTAAGTTGGGCACTGTAAAACCAAGTAAGGTGGGCACTACAGCCCTAAATAAGTTGGGCACTGCAGCCTTAAGGTGGCTTGACACTGCAGTCCTAAGAAAGGCACTGCAGACCTAAGTAAGGTGAGCAATGCAGCCATAAGTTGGGCACTGCAGCCCTAAGTAAAGTTGGGCACTTCAGCCCTGCATAAGGTGGGCTGTGCAGCCAGAAGTATGGTGGTCATGGCAGCCCTATGTATAGTTGGGCACTGCAGCCCTAAGTATGGTGGGCACTGCAACCCTAAAAAAGTTGGACACTGTAAAACCAAGTAAGGTGTGCACTGCATCCCTAAGTAAGGTGGGCACTGAAGCCCTTGGGAAGTTGGGCACTGCAACTGTAAGTTAGCTTGACACTGCAGTCCTAAGTAAGTTGGGCACTGCAGACCTAAGTAAGGTGAGCACTGCAGACCTAAGTAAGGTGAGCACTGCAGCAAAAAGTAAAGTTGGGCACTGCAGCCCTAAGTAAGCAGGGGACTGTAAAACCAAGTAAGGTGGCACTGAAGCCCTAAGTAAGTTGGGCACTGCAGCCGTAAGGTGGCTCGGCACTGCAGTCCTAAGTAAGTTGGGCACTGGAGACCTAAGTAAGGTGAGCACTGCAGACCTAAGTAAGTTGGGCACTGTAAAACGAAGTATGGTGGGCACTGCAGCCCTAAGTGAGTTGGGCCCTGCGGCCCTAAGTAAAGTTGGGCACAGCAGCCCTAAGTAAGTTGGGCACTGTAAAACCAAGTAAGGTGGGCACTACAGCCCTAAATAAGTTGGGCACTGCAGCCTTAAGGTGGCTTGACACTGCAGTCCTAAGAAAGTTAGGCACTGCAGACCTAAGTAAGGTGAGCAATGCAGCCATAAGTTGGGCACTGCTGCCCTAAGTAAAGTTGGGCACTGCAGCCCTGCATAAGGTGGGCTGTGCAGCCAGAAGTATGGTGGTCACGGCAGCCCTAGGTATAGTTGGGCACTGCAGCCCTAAGTATGGTGGGCACTGCAGACCTAAGAAAGTTGGACACTGTAAAACCAAGTAGGGTGGGCACTGCATCCCTAAGTAAGGTGGGCACTGAAGCCCTTGGGAAGTTGGGCACTGCAACCTTAAGTTAGCTTGACACTGCAGTCCTAAGTAAGTTGGGCACTGCAGACCTAAGTAAGGTGAGCACTGCAGCAAAAAGTAAAGTTGGGCACTGCAGCCCTAAGTAAGCAGGGGACTGTAAAACCAAGTAAGGTGGGCACTGAAGCCCTAAGTAAGTTGGGCACTGCAGCCGTAAGCTGGCTCGGCACTGCAGTCCTAAGAAAGTTAGGCACTGCAGACCTAAGTAAGGTGAGCACTGCAGCCCTAAGTAAAGTTGCGCACTGCAGCCCTGCATAAGGTGGGCTGTGCAGCCAGAATATGGTGGTCACGGCAGCCCTATGTATAGTTGGGCACTGCAGCCCTAAGTAAGGTGGGCACTGCAGCCCTAAGTAAGGTGGGCACTGAAGCCCTAAGTAAGTTGGGCACTGTAAAACCAAGTAAGGTGGGCACTGCATCCCTAAGTAAGGTTGGCACTGAAGCCCTTGGGAAGTTGGGCACTGCAACTGTAAGTTAGCTTGACACTGCAGACCTAAGTAAGTTGGAAACTGCAGACCTAAGTAAGGTGAGCACTGCAGACCTAAGAAAGTTGTTCACTGCAGCCCTAAGTAAGTAGGGGACTGTAAAACCAAGTAAGGTGGGCACTGAAGCCCTAAGTAAGTTGGGCACTGTAAAACCAAGTAAGGTGGGCAGTGCAGCCCTAAGTAAGGTGGGCACTGTAAAACCAAGTAAAGTGAGCACTGAAGCCCTAAGTAAGTTGGGCACTGCAGCCCTAAGTTTGACACTGTAAAACCAAGTAAGGTGGGCACTGCATCCCTAAGTAAGGTGGGCACTGAAGCCCTCGGGAAGTTGGGCACTGCAACCGTAAGTTAGCTTGACACTGCAGTCCTAAGTAAGTTGGGCACTGCAGACCTAAGTAAGTTGGGCACTGTAAAACGAAGTATGGTGGGCACTGCAGCCCTAAGTGAGTTGGGCACTGCAGCCCTAAGTAAGGTTGGGCACAGCAGCCCTAAGTAAGTTGGGCACTGTAAAACCAAGTAAGGTGGGCACTACAGCCCTAAATAAGTTGGGCACTGCAGCCTTAAGGTGGCTTGACACTGCAGTCCTAAGAAAGTTAGGCACTGCAGACCTAAGTAAGGTGAGCAATGCAGCCATAAGTTGGGCACTGCTGCCCTAAGTAAAGTTGGGCACTGCAGCCCTGCATAAGGTGGGCTGTGCAGCCAGAAGTAGGGTGGTCATGGCAGCCCTATGTATAGTTGGGCACTGCAGCTCTAAGTATGGTGTGCACTGCAGACCTAAGCAAGTTGGACACTGTAAAACCAAGTAGGGTGGGCACTGCATCCCTAAGTAAGGTGGGCACTGAAGCCCTCGGGAAGTTGGGCACTGCAACCGTAAGTTAGCTTGACACTGCAGTCCTAAGTAAGTTGGGCACTGCAGACCTAAGTAAGGTGAGCACTGCAGACCTAAGAAAGGTGAGCACTGCAGCAAAAAGTAAAGTTGGGCACTGCAGCCCTAAGTAAGCAGGGGACTGTAAAACCAAGTAAGGTGGGCACTGAAGCCCTAAGTAAGTTGGGCACTGCAGCCGTAAGCTGGCTCGGCACTGCAGTCCTAAGAAAGTTAGGCACTGCAGACCTAAGTAAGGTGAGCACTGCAGCCCTAAGTAAAGTTGGGCACTGCAGCCCTGCATAAGGTGGGCTGTGCAGCCAGAATATGGTGGTCACGGCAGCCCTATGTATAGTTGGGCACTGCAGCCCTAAGTAAGGTGGGCACTGCAGCCCTAAGTAAGGTGGGCACTGAAGCCCTAAGTAAGTTGGGCACTGTAAAACCAAGTAAGGTGGGCACTGCATCCCTAAGTAAGGTTGGCACTGAAGCCCTTGGGAAGTTGGGCACTGCAACTGTAAGTTAGCTTGACACTGCAGACCTAAGTAAGTTGGAAACTGCAGACCTAAGTAAGGTGAGCACTGCAGACCTAAGAAAGTTGTTCACTGCAGCCCTAAGTAAGTAGGGGACTGTAAAACCAAGTAAGGTGGGCACTGAAGCCCTAAGTAAGTTGGGCACTGTAAAACCAAGTAAGGTGGGCAGTGCAGCCCTAAGTAAGGTGGGCACTGTAAAACCAAGTAAAGTGAGCACTGAAGCCCTAAGTAAGTTGGGCACTGCAGCCCTAAGTTTGACACTGTAAAACCAAGTAAGGTGGGCACTGCATCCCTAAGTAAGGTGGGCACTGAAGCCCTCGGGAAGTTGGGCACTGCAACCGTAAGTTAGCTTGACACTGCAGTCCTAAGTAAGTTGGGCACTGCAGACCTAAGTAAGTTGGGCACTGTAAAACGAAGTATGGTGGGCACTGCAGCCCTAAGTGAGTTGGGCACTGCAGCCCTAAGTAAGGTTGGGCACAGCAGCCCTAAGTAAGTTGGGCACTGTAAAACCAAGTAAGGTGGGCACTACAGCCCTAAATAAGTTGGGCACTGCAGCCTTAAGGTGGCTTGACACTGCAGTCCTAAGAAAGTTAGGCACTGCAGACCTAAGTAAGGTGAGCAATGCAGCCATAAGTTGGGCACTGCAGCCCTAAGTAAAGTTGGGCACTGCAGCCCTGCATAAGGTGGGCTGTGCAGCCAGAATATGGTGGTCACGGCAGCCCTATGTATAGTTGGGCACTGCAGCCCTAAGTAAGGTGGGCACTGCAGACTTAAGTAAGGTGGGCACTGAAGCCCTAAGTAAGTTGGGCACTGTAAAACCAAGTAAGGTGGGCACTACAGCCCTAAATAAGTTGGGCACTGCAGCCTTAAGGTGGCTTGACACTGCAGTCCTAAGAAAGTTAGGCACTGCAGACCTAAGTAAGGTGAGCAATGCAGCCATAAGTTGGGCACTGCAGCCCTAAGTAAAGTTGGGCACTGCAGCCCTGCATAAGGTGGGCTGTGCAGCCAGAAGTAGGGTGGTCATGGCAGCCCTATGTATAGTTGGGCACTGCAGCCCTAAGTATGGTGGGCACTGCAGACCTAAGAAAGTTGGACACTGTAAAACCAAGTAGGGTGGGCACTGCATCCCTAAGTAAGGTGGGCACTGAAGCCCTCGGGAAGTTGGGCACTGCAACCGTAAGTTAGCTAGACACTGCAGTCCTAAGTAAGTTGGGCACTGCAGACCTAAGTAAGGTGAGCACTGCAGACCTAAGGTGAGCACTGCAGCAAAAAGTAAAGTTGGGCACTGCAGCCCTAAGTAAGCAGGGGACTGTAAAACCAAGTAAGGTGGGCACTGAAGCCCTAAGTAAGTTGGGCACTGCAGCCGTAAGCTGGCTCGGCACTGCAGTCCTAAGAAAGTTAGGCACTGCAGACCTAAGTAAGGTGAGCACTGCAGCCCTAAGTAAAGTTGGGCACTGCAGCCCTGCATAAGGTGGGCTGTGCAGCCAGAATATGGTGGTCACGGCAGCCCTATGTATAGTTGGGCACTGCAGCCCTAAGTAAGGTGGGCACTGCAGACCTAAGTAAGGTGGGCACTGAAGCCCTAAGTAAGTTGGGCACTGTAAAACCAAGTAAGGTGGGCACTACAGCCCTAAATAAGTTGGGCACTGCAGCCTTAAGGTGGCTTGACACTGCAGTCCTAAGAAAGGCACTGCAGACCTAAGTAAGGTGAGCAATGCAGCCATAAGTTGGGCACTGCAGCCCTAAGTAAAGTTGGGCACTTCAGCCCTGCATAAGGTGGGCTGTGCAGCCAGAAGTATGGTGGTCATGGCAGCCCTATGTATAGTTGGGCACTGCAGCCCTAAGTATGGTGGGCACTGCAACCCTAAAAAAGTTGGACACTGTAAAACTAAGTAAGGTGTGCACTGCATCCCTAAGTAAGGTGGGCACTGAAGCCCTTGGGAAGTTGGGCACTGCAACTGTAAGTTAGCTTGACACTGCAGTCCTAAGTAAGTTGGGCACTGCAGACCTAAGTAAGGTGAGCACTGCAGACCTAAGTAAGGTGAGCACTGCAGCAAAAAGTAAAGTTGGGCACTGCAGCCCTAAGTAAGCAGGGGACTGTAAAACCAAGTAAGGTGGCACTGAAGCCCTAATTAAGTTGGGCACAGTAGCCGTAAGTTGGCTCGGCAGTGCAGTCCTTGTAAGTTGGGCACTGCAGACCTATGTGAGCACTGCAGACCTAAGGAAGTTGGGCACTGTAAAACGAAGTATGGTGGGCACTGCAGCCCTAAGTGAGTTGGGCACTGCAGCCCTAAGTAAAGTTGGGCACAGCAGCCCTAAGTAAGTTGGGCACTGTAAAACCAAGTAAGGTGGGCACTACAGCCCTAAATAAGTTGGGCACTGCAGCCTTAAGGTGGCTTGACACTGCAGTCCTAAGAAAGGCACTGCAGACCTAAGTAAGGTGAGCAATGCAGCCATAAGTTGGGCACTGCAGCCCTAAGTAAAGTTGGGCACTTCAGCCCTGCATAAGGTGGGCTGTGCAGCCAGAAGTATGGTGGTCATGGCAGCCCTATGTATAGTTGGGCACTGCAGCCCTAAGTATGGTGGGCACTGCAACCCTAAAAAAGTTGGACACTGTAAAACTAAGTAAGGTGTGCACTGCATCCCTAAGTAAGGTGGGCACTGCAGACCTAAGTAAGGTGAGCACTGCAGCAAAAAGTAAAGTTGGGCACTGCAGCCCTAAGTAAGCAGGGGACTGTAAAACCAAGTAAGGTGGCACTGAAGCCCTAAGTAAGTTGGGCACTGCAGCCGTAAGGTGGCTCGGCACTGCAGTCCTAAGTAAGTTGGGCACTGGAGACCTAAGTAAGGTGAGCACTGCAGACCTAAGTAAGTTGGGCACTGTAAAACCAAGTAAGGTGGGCACTGCATCCCTAAGTAAGGTGGGCACTGAAGCCCTTGGGAAGTTGGGCACTGCAACAGTAAGTTAGCTTGACACTGCAGTCCTAAGTAAGTTGGGCACTGCAGAACTAAGTAAGGTGAGCACTGCAGACCTAAGTAAGGTGAGCACTGCAGTCCTAAGTAAGGTGAGCACTGCAGACCTAAGAAAGTAGGGCACTGCAGCCCTAAGTAGGTAGGGGACTGTAAAACCAAGTAAGGTGGGCACTACAGCCCTAAATAAGTTGGGCACTGCAGCCTTAAGGTGGCACGGCACTGCAGTCCTAAGAAAGTTAGGCACTGCAGACCTAAGTAAGGGGAGCACTGCAGAACTAAGTAAGCTGAGCACTGCAGCCCTAAGTAAAGTTGGGCACTGCAGCCCTGCATAAGGTGGGCTGTGCAGCCAGAAGTATGGTGGTCACGGCAGCCCTAGGTATAGTTGCGCACTGCAGCCCTAAGTATGGTGGGCCCTGCAGACCTAAGAAAGTTGGACACTGTAAAACCAAGTAGGGTGGGCACTGCATCCCTAAGTAAGGTGGGCACTGAAGCACTTGGGAAGTTGGGCACTGCAACCTTAAGTTAGCTTGACACTGCAGTCCTAAGTAAGTTGGGCACTGCAGACCTAAGTAAGGTGAGCACTGCAGCAAAAAGTAAAGTTGGGCACTGCAGCCCTAAGTAAGCAGGGGACTGTAAAACCAAGTAAGGTGGGCACTGAAGCCCTAAGTAAGTTGGGCACTGCAGCCGTAAGCTGGCTCGGCACTGCAGTCCTAAGAAAGTTAGGCACTGCAGACCTAAGTAAGGTGAGCACTGCAGCCCTAAGTAAAGTTGGGCACTGCAGCCCTGCATAAGGTGGGCTGTGCAGCCAGAATATGGTGGTCACGGCAGCCCTATGTATAGTTGGGCACTGCAGCCCTAAGTAAGGTGGGCACTGCAGCCCTAAGTAAGGTGGGCACTGAAGCCCTAAGTAAGTTGGGCACTGTAAAACCAAGTAAGGTGGGCACTACAGCCCTAAATAAGTTGGGCACTGCAGCCTTAAGGTGGCTTGACACTGCAGTCCTAAGAAAGGCACTGCAGACCTAAGTAAGGTGAGCAATGCAGCCATAAGTTGGGCACTGCAGCCCTAAGTAAAGTTGGGCACTTCAGCCCTGCATAAGGTGGGCTGTGCAGCCAGAAGTATGGTGGTCATGGCAGCCCTATGTATAGTTGGGCACTGCAGCCCTAAGTATGGTGGGCACTGCAACCCTAAAAAAGTTGGACACTGTAAAACTAAGTAAGGTGTGCACTGCATCCCTAAGTAAGGTGGGCACTGAAGCCCTTGGGAAGTTGGGCACTGCAACTGTAAGTTAGCTTGACACTGCAGTCCTAAGTAAGTTGGGCACTGCAGACCTAAGTAAGGTGAGCACTGCAGACCTAAGTAAGGTGAGCACTGCAGCAAAAAGTAAAGTTGGGCACTGCAGCCCTAAGTAAGCAGGGGACTGTAAAACCAAGTAAGGTGGCACTGAAGCCCTAAGTAAGTTGGGCACTGCAGCCGTAAGGTGGCTCGGCACTGCAGTCCTAAGTAAGTTGGGCACTGGAGACCTAAGTAAGGTGAGCACTGCAGACCTAAGTAAGTTGGGCACTGTAAAACGAAGTATGGTGGGCACTGCATCCCTAAGTAAGGTGGGCACTGAAGCCCTTGGGAAGTTGGGCACTGCAACTGTAAGTTAGCTTGACACTGCAGTCCTAAGTAAGTTGGGCACTGCAGAACTAAGTAAGGTGAGCACTGCAGACCTAAGTAAGGTGAGCACTGCAGACCTAAGTAAGGTGAGCACTGCAGACCTAAGAAAGTAGGGCACTGCAGCCCTAAGTAGGTAGGGGACTGTAAAACCAAGTAAGGTGGGCACTACAGCCCTAAATAAGTTGGGCACTGCAGCCTTAAGGTGGCACGGCACTGCAGTCCTAAGAAAGTTAGGCACTGCAGACCTAAGTAAGGGGAGCACTGCAGAACTAAGTAAGGTGAGCACTGCAGCCCTAAGTAAAGTTGGGCACTGCAGCCCTGCATAAGGTGGGCTGTGCAGCCAGAAGTATGGTGGTCATGGCAGCCCTATGTATAGTTGCGCACTGCAGCCCTAAGTAAGGTGGGCACTGCAGCCCTAAGTAAAGTTGGGCACTGCAGCCTTGCATAAGGTGGGCTGTGCAGCCAGAAGTATGGTGGTCATGGCAGTCCTATGTATAGTTGGGCACTGCAGCCTTAAGTAAGGTGGGCACTGCAGCCTTAAGTAAGTTGGGCACTGCAGTCCTAAGTAAGTTGGGCACTGCAGACCTAAGTAAGGGGAGCACTGCAGACCTAAGAAAGTTGTTCACTGCAGCCCTAAGTAAGTAGGGGATGTAAAACCAAGTAAGGTGGGCACAGAAGCAGTAAGTAATTTGGGCACTGTAAAACCAAGTAAGGTGGGCACTGCATCCCTAAATAAGTTGGGCTCTGCAGCCTTAAGGTGGCTTGACACTGCAGTCCTAAGAAAGTTAGGCACTGCAGACCTAAGTAAGGTGAGCACTGCAGCAAAAAGTAAAGTTGGGCACTGCAGCCCTAAGTAAGCAGGGGACTGTAAAACCAAGTAAGGTGGCACTGAAGCCCTAAGTAAGTTGGGCACTGCAGCCGTAAGGTGGCACGGCACTGCAGTCCTAAGTAAGTTGGGGACTGGAGACCTAAGTAAGGTGAGCACTGCAGACCTAAGAAAGTTGGGCACTGCAGCCCTAAATAAATTTGGGCACTGCAGCCCTAAGTAAGGTGGGCACCGTAAAACCAAGTAAGGTGGGCCCTGAAGCCCTAAATAAGTTGGGCACAGTAGCCGTAAGTTGGCTCGGCAGTGCAGTCCTTGTAATTTGGGCACTGCAGACCTATGTGAGCACTGCAGACCTAAGTAAGTTGGGCACTGTAAAACGAAGTATGGTGGGCACTGCAGCCCTAAGTGAGTTGGGCACTGCAGCCCTAAGTAAAGTTGGGCACAGCAGCCCTAAGTAAGTTGGGCATTGTAAAACCAAGTAAGGTGGGCACTACAGCCCTAAATAAGTTGGGCACTGCAGCCTTAAGGTGGCTTGACACTGCAGTCCTAAGAAAGGCACTGCAGACCTAAGTAAGGTGAGCAATGCAGCCATAAGTTGGGCACTGCAGCCCTAAGTAAAGTTGGGCACTTCAGCCCTGCATAAGGTGGGCTGTGCAGCCAGAAGTATGGTGGTCATGGCAGCCCTATGTATAGTTGGGCACTGCAGCCCTAAGTATGGTGGGCACTGCAGACCTAAGAAAGTTGGACACTGTAAAACCAAGTAAGGTGGGCACTGCATCCCTAAGTAAGGTGGGCACTGAAGCCCTTGGGAAGTTGGGCACTGCAACTGTAAGTTAGCTTGACACTGCAGTCCTAAGTAAGTTGGGCACTGCAGACCTAAGTAAGGTGAGCACTGCAGACCTAAGTAAGGTGAGCACTGCAGCAAAAAGTAAAGTTGGGCACTGCAGCCCTAAGTAAGCAGGGGACTGTAAAACCAAGTAAGGTGGGCACTGAAGTCCTAAGTAAGTTGGGCACTGCAGCCGTAAGGTGGCTCGGCACTGCAGTCCTAAGTAAGTTGAGCACTGGAGACCTAAGTAAGGTGAGCACTGCAGACCTAAGTAAGTTGGGCACTGTAAAACGAAGTATGGTGGGCACTGCAGCCCTAAGTGAGTTGGGCCCTGCGGCCCTAAGTAAAGTTGGGCACAGCAGCCCTAAGTAAGTTGGGCACTGTAAAACCAAGTAAGGTGGGCACTACAGCCCTAAATAAGTTGGGCACTGCAGCCTTAAGGTGGCTTGACACTGCAGTCCTAAGAAAGTTAGGCACTGCAGACCTAAGTAAGGTGAGCAATGCAGCCATAAGTTGGGCACTGCTGCCCTAAGTAAAGTTGGGCACTGCAGCCCTGCATAAGGTGGGCTGTGCAGCCAGAAGTATGGTGGTCACGGCAGCTCTAGGTATAGTTGGGCACTGCAGCCCTAAGTATGGTGGGCACTGCAGACCTAAGAAAGTTGGACACTGTAAAACCAAGTAGGGTGGGCACTGCATCCCTAAGTAAGGTGGGCACTGAAGCCCTTGGGAAGTTGGGCACTGCAACCTTAAGTTAGCTTGACACTGCAGTCCTAAGTAAGTTGGGCACTGCAGACCTAAGTAAGGTGAGCACTGCAGCAAAAAGTAAAGTTGGGCACTGCAGCCCTAAGTAAGCAGGGGACTGTAAAACCAAGTAAGGTGGGCACTGAAGCCCTAAGTAAGTTGGGCACTGCAGCCGTAAGCTGGCTCGGCACTGCAGTCCTAAGAAAGTTAGGCACTGCAGACCTAAGTAAGGCGAGCACTGCAGCCCTGAGTAAAGTTGGGCACTGCAGCCCTGCATAAGGTGGGCTGTGCAGCCAGAATATGGTGGTCACGGCAGCCCTATGTATAGTTGGGCACTGCAGCCCTAAGTAAGGTGGGCACTGCAGACCTAAGTAGGTGGGCACTGAAGCCCTAAGTAAGTTGGGCACTGTAAAACCAAGTAAGGTGGGCACTACAGCCCTAAATAAGTTGGGCACTGCAGCCTTAAGGTGGCTTGACACTGCAGTCCTAAGAAAGGCACTGCAGACCTAAGTAAGGTGAGCAATGCAGCCATAAGTTGGGCACTGCAGCCCTAAGTAAAGTTGGGCACTTCAGCCCTGCATAAGGTGGGCTGTGCAGCCAGAAGTATGGTGGTCATGGCAGCCCTATGTATAGTTGGGCACTGCAGCCCTAAGTATGGTGGGCACTGCAACCCTAAAAAAGTTGGACACTGTAAAACTAAGTAAGGTGTGCACTGCATCCCTAAGTAAGGTGGGCACTGAAGCCCTTGGGAAGTTGGGCACTGCAACTGTAAGTTAGCTTGACACTGCAGTCCTAAGTAAGTTGGGCACTGCAGACCTAAGTAAGGTGAGCACTGCAGACCTAAGTAAGGTGAGCACTGCAGCAAAAAGTAAAGTTGGGCACTGCAGCCCTAAGTAACCAGGGAACTGTAAAACCAAGTAAGGTGGCACTGAAGCCCTAAGTAAGTTGGGCACTGCAGCCGTAAGGTGGCTCGGCACTGCAGTCCTAAGTAAGTTGGGCACTGGAGACCTAAGTAAGGTGAGCACTGCAGACCTAAGTAAGTTGGGCACTGTAAAACCAAGTAAGGTGGGCACTGCATCCCTAAGTAAGGTGGGCACTGAAGCCCTTGGGAAGTTGGGCACTGCAACTGTAAGTTAGCTTGACACTGCAGTCCTAAGTAAGTTGGAAACTGCAGACCTAAGTAAGGTGAGCACTGCAGACCTAAGAAAGTTGTTCACTGCAGCCCTAAGTAAGTAGGGGACTGTAAAACCAAGTAAGGTGGGCACTGAAGCCCTAAGTAAGTTGGGCACTGTAAAACCAAGTAAGGTGGGCAGTGCAGCCCTAAGTAAGTTGGGCACTGCAGCCCTAAGTTTGACACTGTAAAACCAAGTAAGGTGGGCACTGCATCCCTAAGTAAGGTGGGCACTGAAGCCCTCGGGAAGTTGGGCACTGCAACCGTAAGTTAGCTTGACACTGCAGTCCTAAGTAAGTTGGGCACTGCAGACCTAAGTAAGTTGGGCACTGTAAAACGAAGTATGGTGGGCACTGCAGCCCTAAGTGAGTTGGGCACTGCAGCCCTAAGTAAAGTTGGGCACAGCAGCCCTAAGTAAGTTGGGCACTGTAAAACCAAGTAAGGTGGGCACTACAGCCCTAAATAAGTTGGGCACTGCAGCCTTAAGGTGGCTTGACACTGCAGTCCTAAGAAAGTTAGGCACTGCAGACCTAAGTAAGGTGAGCAATGCAGCCATAAGTTGGGCACTGCTGCCCTAAGTAAAGTTGGGCACTGCAGCCCTGCATAAGGTGGGCTGTGCAGCCAGAAGTATGGTGGTCATGGCAGCCCTATGTATAGTTGGGCACTGCAGCCCTAAGTATGGTGGGCACTGCAACCCTAAAAAAGTTGGACACTGTAAAACCAAGTAAGGTGTGCACTGCATCCCTAAGTAAGGTGGGCACTGAAGCCCTTGGGAAGTTGGGCACTGCAACTGTAAGTTAGCTTGACACTGCAGTCCTAAGTAAGTTGGGCACTGCAGACCTAAGTAAGGTGAGCACTGCAGACCTAAGTAAGGTGAGCACTGCAGCAAAAAGTAAAGTTGGGCACTGCAGCCCTAAGTAAGCAGGGGACTGTAAAACCAAGTAAGGTGGCACTGAAGCCCTAAGTAAGTTGGGCACTGCAGCCGTAAGGTGGCTCGGCACTGCAGTCCTAAGTAAGTTGGGCACTGGAGACCTAAGTAAGGTGAGCACTGCAGACCTAAGTAAGTTGGGCACTGTAAAACGAAGTATGGTGGGCACTGCAGCCCTAAGTGAGTTGGGCCCTGCGGCCCTAAGTAAAGTTGGGCACAGCAGCCCTAAGTAAGTTGGGCACTGTAAAACCAAGTAAGGTGGGCACTACAGCCCTAAATAAGTTGGGCACTGCAGCCTTAAGGTGGCTTGACACTGCAGTCCTAAGAAAGTTAGGCACTGCAGACCTAAGTAAGGTGAGCAATGCAGCCATAAGTTGGGCACTGCTGCCCTAAGTAAAGTTGGGCACTGCAGCCCTGCATAAGGTGGGCTGTGCAGCCAGAAGTATGGTGGTCACGGCAGCCCTAGGTATAGTTGGGCACTGCAGCCCTAAGTATGGTGGGCACTGCAGACCTAAGAAAGTTGGACACTGTAAAACCAAGTAGGGTGGGCACTGCATCCCTAAGTAAGGTGGGCACTGAAGCCCTTGGGAAGTTGGGCACTGCAACCTTAAGTTAGCTTGACACTGCAGTCCTAAGTAAGTTGGGCACTGCAGACCTAAGTAAGGTGAGCACTGCAGCAAAAAGTAAAGTTGGGCACTGCAGCCCTAAGTAAGCAGGGGACTGTAAAACCAAGTAAGGTGGGCACTGAAGCCCTAAGTAAGTTGGGCACTGCAGCCGTAAGCTGGCTCGGCACTGCAGTCCTAAGAAAGTTAGGCACTGCAGACCTAAGTAAGGTGAGCACTGCAGCCCTAAGTAAAGTTGCGCACTGCAGCCCTGCATAAGGTGGGCTGTGCAGCCAGAATATGGTGGTCACGGCAGCCCTATGTATAGTTGGGCACTGCAGCCCTAAGTAAGGTGGGCACTGCAGCCCTAAGTAAGGTGGGCACTGAAGCCCTAAGTAAGTTGGGCACTGTAAAACCAAGTAAGGTGGGCACTGCATCCCTAAGTAAGGTTGGCACTGAAGCCCTTGGGAAGTTGGGCACTGCAACTGTAAGTTAGCTTGACACTGCAGACCTAAGTAAGTTGGAAACTGCAGACCTAAGTAAGGTGAGCACTGCAGACCTAAGAAAGTTGTTCACTGCAGCCCTAAGTAAGTAGGGGACTGTAAAACCAAGTAAGGTGGGCACTGAAGCCCTAAGTAAGTTGGGCACTGTAAAACCAAGTAAGGTGGGCAGTGCAGCCCTAAGTAAGGTGGGCACTGTAAAACCAAGTAAAGTGAGCACTGAAGCCCTAAGTAAGTTGGGCACTGCAGCCCTAAGTTTGACACTGTAAAACCAAGTAAGGTGGGCACTGCATCCCTAAGTAAGGTGGGCACTGAAGCCCTCGGGAAGTTGGGCACTGCAACCGTAAGTTAGCTTGACACTGCAGTCCTAAGTAAGTTGGGCACTGCAGACCTAAGTAAGTTGGGCACTGTAAAACGAAGTATGGTGGGCACTGCAGCCCTAAGTGAGTTGGGCACTGCAGCCCTAAGTAAAGTTGGGCACAGCAGCCCTAAGTAAGTTGGGCACTGTAAAACCAAGTAAGGTGGGCACTACAGCCCTAAATAAGTTGGGCACTGCAGCCTTAAGGTGGCTTGACACTGCAGTCCTAAGAAAGTTAGGCACTGCAGACCTAAGTAAGGTGAGCAATGCAGCCATAAGTTGGGCACTGCTGCCCTAAGTAAAGTTGGGCACTGCAGCCCTGCATAAGGTGGGCTGTGCAGCCAGAAGTAGGGTGGTCATGGCAGCCCTATGTATAGTTGGGCACTGCAGCCCTAAGTATGGTGGGCACTGCAGACCTAAGAAAGTTGGACACTGTAAAACCAAGTAGGGTGGGCACTGCATCCCTAAGTAAGGTGGGCACTGAAGCCCTCGGGAAGTTGGGCACTGCAACCGTAAGTTAGCTTGACACTGCAGTCCTAAGTAAGTTGGGCACTGCAGACCTAAGTAAGGTGAGCACTGCAGACCTAAGAAAGGTGAGCACTGCAGCAAAAAGTAAAGTTGGGCACTGCAGCCCTAAGTAAGCAGGGGACTGTAAAACCAAGTAAGGTGGGCACTGAAGCCCTAAGTAAGTTGGGCACTGCAGCCGTAAGCTGGCTCGGCACTGCAGTCCTAAGAAAGTTAGGCACTGCAGACCTAAGTAAGGTGAGCACTGCAGCCCTAAGTAAAGTTGGGCACTGCAGCCCTGCATAAGGTGGGCTATGCAGCCAGAATATGGTGGTCACGGCAGCCCTATGTATAGTTGGGCACTGCAGCCCTAAGTAAGGTGGGCACTGCAGACTTAAGTAAGGTGGGCACTGAAGCCCTAAGTAAGTTGGGCACTGTAAAACCAAGTAAGGTGGGCACTACAGCCCTAAATAAGTTGGGCACTGCAGCCTTAAGGTGGCTTGACACTGCAGTCCTAAGAAAGTTAGGCACTGCAGACCTAAGTAAGGTGAGCAATGCAGCCATAAGTTGGGCACTGCTGCCCTAAGTAAAGTTGGGCACTGCAGAACTAAGTAAGGTGGGCTGTGCAGCCAGAAGTATGGTGGTCACGGCAGCCCTAGGTATAGTTGGGCACTGCAGCCCTAAGTATGGTGGGCACTGCAGACCTAAGAAAGTTGGACACTGTAAAACCAAGTAGGGTGGGCACTGCATCCCTAAGTAAGGTGGGCACTGAAGCCCTTGGGAAGTTGGGCACTGCAACCTTAAGTTAGCTTGACACTGCAGTCCTAAGTAAGTTGGGCACTGCAGACCTAAGTAAGGTGAGCACTGCAGCAAAAAGTAAAGTTGGGCACTGCAGCCCTAAGTAAGCAGGGGACTGTAAAACCAAGTAAGGTGGGCACTGAAGCCCTAAGTAAGTTGGGCACTGCAGCCGTAAGCTGGCTCGGCACTGCAGTCCTAAGAAAGTTAGGCACTGCAGACCTAAGTAAGGTGAGCACTGCAGCCCTGCATAAGGTGGGCTGTGCAGCCAGAATATGGTGGTCACGGCAGCCCTATGTATAGTTGGGCACTGCAGCCCTAAGTAAGGTGGGCACTGCAGCCCTAAGTAAGGTGGGCACTGAAGCCCTAAGTAAGTTGGGCACTGTAAAACCAAGTAAGGTGGGCACTACAGCCCTAAATAAGTTGGGCACTGCAGCCTTAAGGTGGCTTGACACTGCAGTCCTAAGAAAGGCACTGCAGACCTAAGTAAGGTGAGCAATGCAGCCATAAGTTGGGCACTGCAGCCCTAAGTAAAGTTGGGCACTTCAGCCCTGCATAAGGTGGGCTGTGCAGCCAGAAGTATGGTGGTCATGGCAGCCCTATGTATAGTTGGGCACTGCAGCCCTAAGTATGGTGGGCACTGCAACCCTAAAAAAGTTGGACACTGTAAAACTAAGTAAGGTGTGCACTGCATCCCTAAGTAAGGTGGGCACTGAAGCCCTTGGGAAGTTGGGCACTGCAACTGTAAGTTAGCTTGACACTGCAGTCCTAAGTAAGTTGGGCACTGCAGACCTAAGTAAGGTGAGCACTGCAGACCTAAGTAAGGTGAGCACTGCAGCAAAAAGTAAAGTTGGGCACTGCAGCCCTAAGTAAGCAGGGGACTGTAAAACCAAGTAAGGTGGCACTGAAGCCCTAATTAAGTTGGGCACAGTAGCCGTAAGTTGGCTCGGCAGTGCAGTCCTTGTAAGTTGGGCACTGCAGACCTATGTGAGCACTGCAGACCTAAGTAAGTTGGGCACTGTAAAACGAAGTATGGTGGGCACTGCAGCCCTAAGTGAGTTGGGCACTGCAGCCCTAAGTAAAGTTGGGCACAGCAGCCCTAAGTAAGTTGGGCACTGTAAAACCAAGTAAGGTGGGCACTACAGCCCTAAATAAGTTGGGCACTGCAGCCTTAAGGTGGCTTGACACTGCAGTCCTAAGAAAGGCACTGCAGACCTAAGTAAGGTGAGCAATGCAGCCATAAGTTGGGCACTGCAGCCCTAAGTAAAGTTGGGCACTTCAGCCCTGCATAAGGTGGGCTGTGCAGCCAGAAGTATGGTGGTCATGGCAGCCCTATGTATAGTTGGGCACTGCAGCCCTAAGTATGGTGGGCACTGCAACCCTAAAAAAGTTGGACACTGTAAAACTAAGTAAGGTGTGCACTGCATCCCTAAGTAAGGTGGGCACTGCAGACCTAAGTAAGGTGAGCACTGCAGCAAAAAGTAAAGTTGGGCACTGCAGCCCTAAGTAAGCAGGGGACTGTAAAACCAAGTAAGGTGGCACTGAAGCCCTAAGTAAGTTGGGCACTGCAGCCGTAAGGTGGCTCGGCACTGCAGTCCTAAGTAAGTTGGGCACTGGAGACCTAAGTAAGGTGAGCACTGCAGACCTAAGTAAGTTGGGCACTGTAAAACCAAGTAAGGTGGGCACTGCATCCCTAAGTAAGGTGGGCACTGAAGCCCTTGGGAAGTTGGGCACTGCAACAGTAAGTTAGCTTGACACTGCAGTCCTAAGTAAGTTGGGCACTGCAGAACTAAGTAAGGTGAGCACTGCAGACCTAAGTAAGGTGAGCACTGCAGTCCTAAGTAAGGTGAGCACTGCAGACCTAAGAAAGTAGGGCACTGCAGCCCTAAGTAGGTAGGGGACTGTAAAACCAAGTAAGGTGGGCACTACAGCCCTAAATAAGTTGGGCACTGCAGCCTTAAGGTGGCACGGCACTGCAGTCCTAAGAAAGTTAGGCACTGCAGACCTAAGTAAGGGGAGCACTGCAGAACTAAGTAAGCTGAGCACTGCAGCCCTAAGTAAAGTTGGGCACTGCAGCCCTGCATAAGGTGGGCTGTGCAGCCAGAAGTATGGTGGTCACGGCAGCCCTAGGTATAGTTGCGCACTGCAGCCCTAAGTATGGTGGGCCCTGCAGACCTAAGAAAGTTGGACACTGTAAAACCAAGTAGGGTGGGCACTGCATCCCTAAGTAAGGTGGGCACTGAAGCACTTGGGAAGTTGGGCACTGCAACCTTAAGTTAGCTTGACACTGCAGTCCTAAGTAAGTTGGGCACTGCAGACCTAAGTAAGGTGAGCACTGCAGCAAAAAGTAAAGTTGGGCACTGCAGCCCTAAGTAAGCAGGGGACTGTAAAACCAAGTAAGGTGGGCACTGAAGCCCTAAGTAAGTTGGGCACTGCAGCCGTAAGCTGGCTCGGCACTGCAGTCCTAAGAAAGTTAGGCACTGCAGACCTAAGTAAGGTGAGCACTGCAGCCCTAAGTAAAGTTGCGCACTGCAGCCCTGCATAAGGTGGGCTGTGCAGCCAGAATATGGTGGTCACGGCAGCCCTATGTATAGTTGGGCACTGCAGCCCTAAGTAAGGTGGGCACTGCAGCCCTAAGTAAGGTGGGCACTGAAGCCCTAAGTAAGTTGGGCACTGTAAAACCAAGTAAGGTGGGCACTACAGCCCTAAATAAGTTGGGCACTGCAGCCTTAAGGTGGCTTGACACTGCAGTCCTAAGAAAGGCACTGCAGACCTAAGTAAGGTGAGCAATGCAGCCATAAGTTGGGCACTGCAGCCCTAAGTAAAGTTGGGCACTTCAGCCCTGCATAAGGTGGGCTGTGCAGCCAGAAGTATGGTGGTCATGGCAGCCCTATGTATAGTTGGGCACTGCAGCCCTAAGTATGGTGGGCACTGCAACCCTAAAAAAGTTGGACACTGTAAAACTAAGTAAGGTGTGCACTGCATCCCTAAGGTGGGCACTGAAGCCCTTGGGAAGTTGGGCACTGCAACTGTAAGTTAGCTTGACACTGCAGTCCTAAGTAAGTTGGGCACTGCAGACCTAAGTAAGGTGAGCACTGCAGACCTAAGTAAGGTGAGCACTGCAGCAAAAAGTAAAGTTGGGCACTGCAGCCCTAAGTAAGCAGGGGACTGTAAAACCAAGTAAGGTGGCACTGAAGCCCTAAGTAAGTTGGGCACTGCAGCCGTAAGGTGGCTCGGCACTGCAGTCCTAAGTAAGTTGGGCACTGGAGACCTAAGTAAGGTGAGCACTGCAGACCTAAGTAAGTTGGGCACTGTAAAACCAAGTAAGGTGGGCACTGCATCCCTAAGTAAGGTGGGCACTGAAGCCCTTGGGAAGTTGGGCACTGCAACAGTAAGTTAGCTTGACACTGCAGTCCTAAGTAAGTTGGGCACTGCAGAACTAAGTAAGGTGAGCACTGCAGACCTAAGTAAGGTGAGCACTGCAGACCTAAGTAAGGTGAGCACTGCAGACCTAAGAAAGTAGGGCACTGCAGCCCTAAGTAGGTAGGGGACTGTAAAACCAAGTAAGGTGGGCACTACAGCCCTAAATAAGTTGGGCACTGCAGCCTTAAGGTGGCACGGCACTGCAGTCCTAAGAAAGTTAGGCACTGCAGACCTAAGTAAGGGGAGCACTGCAGAACTAAGTAAGGTGAGCACTGCAGCCCTAAGTAAAGTTGGGCACTGCAGCCCTGCATAAGGTGGGCTGTGCAGCCAGAAGTATGGTGGTCATGGCAGCCCTATGTATAGTTGCGCACTGCAGCCCTAAGTAAGGTGGGCACTGCAGCCCTAAGTAAAGTTGGGCACTGCAGCCTTGCATAAGGTGGGCTGTGCAGCCAGAAGTATGGTGGTCATGGCAGTCGTATGTATAGTTGGGCACTGCAGCCTTAAGTAAGGTGGGCACTGCAGCCTTAAGTAAGTTGGGCACTGCAGTCCTAAGTAAGTTGGGCACTGCAGACCTAAGTAAGGGGAGCACTGCAGACCTAAGAAAGTTGTTCACTGCAGCCCTAAGTAAGTAGGGGATGTAAAACCAAGTAAGGTGGGCACAGAAGCAGTAAGTAATTTGGGCACTGTAAAACCAAGTAAGGTGGGCACTGCATCCCTAAATAAGTTGGGCTCTGCAGCCTTAAGGTGGCTTGACACTGCAGTCCTAAGAAAGTTAGGCACTGCAGACCTAAGTAAGGTGAGCACTGCAGCAAAAAGTAAAGTTGGGCACTGCAGCCCTAAGTAAGTAGGGGACTGTAAAACCAAGTAAGGTGGGCACTGAAGCCCTAAGTAAGTTGGGCACTGCAGCCGTAAGGTGGCACGGCACTGCAGTCCTAAGTAAGTTGGGGACTGGAGACCTAAGTAAGGTGAGCACTGCAGACCTAAGAAAGTTGGGCACTGCAGCCCTAAATAAATTTGGGCACTGCAGCCCTAAGTAAGGTGGGCACCGTAAAACCAAGTAAGGTGGGCCCTGAAGCCCTAAATAAGTTGGGCACAGTAGCCGTAAGTTGGCTCGGCAGTGCAGTCCTTGTAATTTGGGCACTGCAGACCTATGTGAGCACTGCAGACCTAAGTAAGTTGGGCACTGTAAAACGAAGTATGGTGGGCACTGCAGCCCTAAGTGAGTTGGGCACTGCAGCCCTAAGTAAAGTTGGGCACAGCAGCCCTAAGTAAGTTGGGCATTGTAAAACCAAGTAAGGTGGGCACTACAGCCCTAAATAAGTTGGGCACTGCAGCCTTAAGGTGGCTTGACACTGCAGTCCTAAGAAAGGCACTGCAGACCTAAGTAAGGTGAGCAATGCAGCCATAAGTTGGGCACTGCAGCCCTAAGTAAAGTTGGGCACTTCAGCCCTGCATAAGGTGGGCTGTGCAGCCAGAAGTATGGTGGTCATGGCAGCCCTATGTATAGTTGGGCACTGCAGCCCTAAGTATGGTGGGCACTGCAGACCTAAGAAAGTTGGACACTGTAAAACCAAGTAAGGTGGGCACTGCATCCCTAAGTAAGGTGGGCACTGAAGCCCTTGGGAAGTTGGGCACTGCAACTGTAAGTTAGCTTGACACTGCAGTCCTAAGTAAGTTGGGCACTGCAGACCTAAGTAAGGTGAGCACTGCAGACCTAAGTAAGGTGAGCACTGCAGCAAAAAGTAAAGTTGGGCACTGCAGCCCTAAGTAAGCAGGGGACTGTAAAACCAAGTAAGGTGGGCACTGAAGTCCTAAGTAAGTTGGGCACTGCAGCCGTAAGGTGGCTCGGCACTGCAGTCCTAAGTAAGTTGAGCACTGGAGACCTAAGTAAGGTGAGCACTGCAGACCTAAGTAAGTTGGGCACTGTAAAACGAAGTATGGTGGGCACTGCAGCCCTAAGTGAGTTGGGCCCTGCGGCCCTAAGTAAAGTTGGGCACAGCAGCCCTAAGTAAGTTGGGCACTGTAAAACCAAGTAAGGTGGGCACTACAGCCCTAAATAAGTTGGGCACTGCAGCCTTAAGGTGGCTTGACACTGCAGTCCTAAGAAAGTTAGGCACTGCAGACCTAAGTAAGGTGAGCAATGCAGCCATAAGTTGGGCACTGCTGCCCTAAGTAAAGTTGGGCTCTGCAGCCCTGCATAAGGTGGGCTGTGCAGCCAGAAGTATGGTGGTCACGGCAGCTCTAGGTATAGTTGGGCACTGCAGCCCTAAGTATGGTGGGCACTGCAGACCTAAGAAAGTTGGACACTGTAAAACCAAGTAGGGTGGGCACTGCATCCCTAAGTAAGGTGGGCACTGAAGCCCTTGGGAAGTTGGGCACTGCAACCTTAAGTTAGCTTGACACTGCAGTCCTAAGTAAGTTGGGCACTGCAGACCTAAGTAAGGTGAGCACTGCAGCAAAAAGTAAAGTTGGGCACTGCAGCCCTAAGTAAGCAGGGGACTGTAAAACCAAGTAAGGTGGGCACTGAAGCCCTAAGTAAGTTGGGCACTGCAGCCGTAAGCTGGCTCGGCACTGCAGTCCTAAGAAAGTTAGGCACTGCAGACCTAAGTAAGGTGAGCACTGCAGCCCTAAGTAAAGTTGCGCACTGCAGCCCTGCATAAGGTGGGCTGTGCAGCCAGAATATGGTGGTCACGGCAGCCCTATGTATAGTTGGGCACTGCAGCCCTAAGTAAGGTGGGCCCTGCAGCCCTAAGTAAGGTGGGCACTGAAGCCCTAAGTAAGTTGGGCACTGTAAAACCAAGTAAGGTGGGCACTGCATCCCTAAGTAAGGTTGGCACTGAAGCCCTTGGGAAGTTGGGCACTGCAACTGTAAGTTAGCTTGACACTGCAGACCTAAGTAAGTTGGAAACTGCAGACCTAAGTAAGGTGAGCACTGCAGACCTAAGAAAGTTGTTCACTGCAGCCCTAAGTAAGTAGGGGACTGTAAAACCAAGTAAGGTGGGCACTGAAGCCCTAAGTAAGTTGGGCACTGTAAAACCAAGTAAGGTGGGCAGTGCAGCCCTAAGTAAGGTGGGCACTGTAAAACCAAGTAAAGTGAGCACTGAAGCCCTAAGTAAGTTGGGCACTGCAGCCCTAAGTTTGACACTGTAAAACCAAGTAAGGTGGGCACTGCATCCCTAAGTAAGGTGGGCACTGAAGCCCTCGGGAAGTTGGGCACTGCAACCGTAAGTTAGCTTGACACTGCAGTCCTAAGTAAGTTGGGCACTGCAGACCTAAGTAAGTTGGGCACTGTAAAACGAAGTATGGTGGGCACTGCAGCCCTAAGTGAGTTGGGCACTGCAGCCCTAAGTAAAGTTGGGCACAGCAGCCCTAAGTAAGTTGGGCACTGTAAAACCAAGTAAGGTGGGCACTACAGCCCTAAATAAGTTGGGCACTGCAGCCTTAAGGTGGCTTGACACTGCAGTCCTAAGAAAGTTAGGCACTGCAGACCTAAGTAAGGTGAGCAATGCAGCCATAAGTTGGGCACTGCTGCCCTAAGTAAAGTTGGGCACTGCAGCCCTGCATAAGGTGGGCTGTGCAGCCAGAAGTAGGGTGGTCATAGCAGTCCTATGTATAGTTGGGCACTGCAGCCCTAAGTATGGTGGGCACTGCAGACCTAAGAAAGTTGGACACTGTAAAACCAAGTAGGGTGGGCACTGCATCCCTAAGTAAGGTGGGCACTGAAGCCCTCGGGAAGTTGGGCACTGCAACCGTAAGTTAGCTTGACACTGCAGTCCTAAGTAAGTTGGGCACTGCAGACCTAAGTAAGGTGAGCACTGCAGACCTAAGAAAGGTGAGCACTGCAGCAAAAAGTAAAGTTGGGCACTGCAGCCCTAAGTAAGCAGGGGACTGTAAAACCAAGTAAGGTGGGCACTGAAGCCCTAAGTAAGTTGGGCACTGCAGCCGTAAGCTGGCTCGGCACTGCAGTCCTAAGAAAGTTAGGCACTGCAGACCTAAGTAAGGTGAGCACTGCAGCCCTAAGTAAAGTTGGGCACTGCAGCCCTGCATAAGGTGGGCTGTGCAGCCAGAATATGGTGGTCACGGCAGCCCTATATATAGTTGGGCACTGCAGCCCTAAGTAAGGTGGGCACTGCAGCCCTAAGTAAGGTGGGCACTGAAGCCCTAAGTAAGTTGGGCACTGTAAAACCAAGTAAGGTGGGCACTGCATCCCTAAGTAAGGTTGGCACTGAAGCCCTTGGGAAGTTGGGCACTGCAACTGTAAGTTAGCTTGACACTGCAGACCTAAGTAAGTTGGAAACTGCAGACCTAAGTAAGGTGAGCACTGCAGACCTAAGAAAGTTGTTCACTGCAGCCCTAAGTAAGTAGGGGACTGTAAAACCAAGTAAGGTGGGCACTGAAGCCCTAAGTAAGTTGGGCACTGTAAAACCAAGTAAGGTGGGCAGTGCAGCCCTAAGTAAGGTGGGCACTGTAAAACCAAGTAAAGTGAGCACTGAAGCCCTAAGTAAGTTGGGCACTGCAGCCCTAAGTTTGACACTGTAAAACCAAGTAAGGTGGGCACTGCATCCCTAAGTAAGGTGGGCACTGAAGCCCTCGGGAAGTTGGGCACTGCAACCGTAAGTTAGCTTGACACTGCAGTCCTAAGTAAGTTGGGCACTGCAGACCTAAATAAGTTGGGCACTGTAAAACGAAGTATGGTGGGCACTGCAGCCCTAAGTGAGTTGGGCACTGCAGCCCTAAGTAAAGTTGGGCACAGCAGCCCTAAGTAAGTTGGGCACTGTAAAACCAAGTAAGGTGGGCACTACAGCCCTAAATAAGTTGGGCACTGCAGCCTTAAGGTGGCTTGACACTGCAGTCCTAAGAAAGTTAGGCACTGCAGACCTAAGTAAGGTGAGCAATGCAGCCATAAGTTGGGCACTGCTGCCCTAAGTAAAGTTGGGCACTGCAGCCCTGCATAAGGTGGGCTGTGCAGCCAGAAGTAGGGTGGTCATAGCAGTCCTATGTATAGTTGGGCACTGCAGCCCTAAGTATGGTGGGCACTGCAGACCTAAGAAAGTTGGACACTGTAAAACCAAGTAGGGTGGGCACTGCATCCCTAAGTAAGGTGGGCACTGAAGCCCTCGGGAAGTTGGGCACTGCAACCGTAAGTTAGCTTGACACTGCAGTCCTAAGTAAGTTGGGCACTGCAGACCTAAGTAAGGTGAGCACTGCAGACCTAAGAAAGGTGAGCACTGCAGCAAAAAGTAAAGTTGGGCACTGCAGCCCTAAGTAAGCAGGGGACTGTAAAACCAAGTAAGGTGGGCACTGAAGCCCTAAGTAAGTTGGGCACTGCAGCCGTAAGCTGGCTCGGCACTGCAGTCCTAAGAAAGTTAGGCACTGCAGACCTAAGTAAGGTGAGCACTGCAGCCCTAAGTAAAGTTGGGCACTGCAGCCCTGCATAAGGTGGGCTGTGCAGCCAGAATATGGTGGTCACGGCAGCCCTATATATAGTTGGGCACTGCAGCCCTAAGTAAGGTGGGCACTGCAGCCCTAAGTAAGGTGGGCACTGAAGCCCTAAGTAAGTTGGGCACTGTAAAACCAAGTAAGGTGGGCACTGCATCCCTAAGTAAGGTTGGCACTGAAGCCCTTGGGAAGTTGGGCACTGCAACTGTAAGTTAGCTTGACACTGCAGACCTAAGTAAGTTGGAAACTGCAGACCTAAGTAAGGTGAGCACTGCAGACCTAAGAAAGTTGTTCACTGCAGCCCTAAGTAAGTAGGGGACTGTAAAACCAAGTAAGGTGGGCACTGAAGCCCTAAGTAAGTTGGGCACTGTAAAACCAAGTAAGGTGGGCAGTGCAGCCCTAAGTAAGGTGGGCACTGTAAAACCAAGTAAAGTGAGCACTGAAGCCCTAAGTAAGTTGGGCACTGCAGCCCTAAGTTTGACACTGTAAAACCAAGTAAGGTGGGCACTGCATCCCTAAGTAAGGTGGGCACTGAAGCCCTCGGGAAGTTGGGCACTGCAACCGTAAGTTAGCTTGACACTGCAGTCCTAAGTAAGTTGGGCACTGCAGACCTAAATAAGTTGGGCACTGTAAAACGAAGTATGGTGGGCACTGCAGCCCTAAGTGAGTTGGGCACTGCAGCCCTAAGTAAAGTTGGGCACAGCAGCCCTAAGTAAGTTGGGCACTGTAAAACCAAGTAAGGTGGGCACTACAGCCCTAAATAAGTTGGGCACTGCAGCCTTAAGGTGGCTTGACACTGCAGTCCTAAGAAAGTTAGGCACTGCAGACCTAAGTAAGGTGAGCAATGCAGCCATAAGTTGGGCACTGCTGCCCTAAGTAAAGTTGGGCACTGCAGCCCTGCATAAGGTGGGCTGTGCAGCCAGAAGTAGGGTGGTCATAGCAGTCCTATGTATAGTTGGGCACTGCAGCCCTAAGTATGGTGGGCACTGCAGACCTAAGAAAGTTGGACACTGTAAAACCAAGTAGGGTGGGCACTGCATCCCTAAGTAAGGTGGGCACTGAAGCCCTCGGGAAGTTGGGCACTGCAACCGTAAGTTAGCTTGACACTGCAGTCCTAAGTAAGTTGGGCACTGCAGACCTAAGTAAGGTGAGCACTGCAGACCTAAGAAAGGTGAGCACTGCAGCAAAAAGTAAAGTTGGGCACTGCAGCCCTAAGTAAGCAGGGGACTGTAAAACCAAGTAAGGTGGGCACTGAAGCCCTAAGTAAGTTGGGCACTGCAGCCGTAAGCTGGCTCGGCACTGCAGTCCTAAGAAAGTTAGGCACTGCAGACCTAAGTAAGGTGAGCACTGCAGCCCTAAGTAAAGTTGCGCACTGCAGCCCTGCATAAGGTGGGCTGTGCAGCCAGAATATGGTGGTCACGGCAGCCCTATGTATAGTTGGGCACTGCAGCCCTAAGTAAGGTGGGCACTGCAGCCCTAAGTAAGGTGGGCACTGAAGCCCTAAGTAAGTTGGGCACTGTAAAACCAAGTAAGGTGGGCACTACAGCCCTAAATAAGTTGGGCACTGCAGCCTTAAGGTGGCTTGACACTGCAGTCCTAAGAAAGGCACTGCAGACCTAAGTAAGGTGAGCAATGCAGCCATAAGTTGGGCACTGCAGCCCTAAGTAAAGTTGGGCACTTCAGCCCTGCATAAGGTGGGCTGTGCAGCCAGAAGTATGGTGGTCATGGCAGCCCTATGTATAGTTGGGCACTGCAGCCCTAAGTATGGTGGGCACTGCAACCCTAAAAAAGTTGGACACTGTAAAACTAAGTAAGGTGTGCACTGCATCCCTAAGTAAGGTGGGCACTGAAGCCCTTGGGAAGTTGGGCACTGCAACTGTAAGTTAGCTTGACACTGCAGTCCTAAGTAAGTTGGGCACTGCAGACCTAAGTAAGGTGAGCACTGCAGACCTAAGTAAGGTGAGCACTGCAGCAAAAAGTAAAGTTGGGCACTGCAGCCCTAAGTAAGCAGGGGACTGTAAAACCAAGTAAGGTGGCACTGAAGCCCTAATTAAGTTGGGCACAGTAGCCGTAAGTTGGCTCGGCAGTGCAGTCCTTGTAAGTTGGGCACTGCAGACCTATGTGAGCACTGCAGACCTAAGGAAGTTGGGCACTGTAAAACGAAGTATGGTGGGCACTGCAGCCCTAAGTGAGTTGGGCACTGCAGCCCTAAGTAAAGTTGGGCACAGCAGCCCTAAGTAAGTTGGGCACTGTAAAACCAAGTAAGGTGGGCACTACAGCCCTAAATAAGTTGGGCACTGCAGCCTTAAGGTGGCTTGACACTGCAGTCCTAAGAAAGGCACTGCAGACCTAAGTAAGGTGAGCAATGCAGCCATAAGTTGGGCACTGCAGCCCTAAGTAAAGTTGGGCACTTCAGCCCTGCATAAGGTGGGCTGTGCAGCCAGAAGTATGGTGGTCATGGCAGCCCTATGTATAGTTGGGCATTGCAGCCCTAAGTATGGTGGGCACTGCAACCCTAAAAAAGTTGGACACTGTAAAACTAAGTAAGGTGTGCACTGCATCCCTAAGTAAGGTGGGCACTGAAGCCCTTGGGAAGTTGGGCACTGCAACTGTAAGTTAGCTTGACACTGCAGTCCTAAGTAAGTTGGGCACTGCAGACCTAAGTAAGGTGAGCACTGCAGACCTAAGTAAGGTGAGCACTGCAGCAAAAAGTAAAGTTGGGCACTGCAGCCCTAAGTAAGCAGGGGACTGTAAAACCAAGTAAGGTGGCACTGAAGCCCTAAGTAAGTTGGGCACTGCAGCCGTAAGGTGGCTCGGCACTGCAGTCCTAAGTAAGTTGGGCACTGGAGACCTAAGTAAGGTGAGCACTGCAGACCTAAGTAAGTTGGGCACTGTAAAACGAAGTATGGTGGGCACTGCAGCCCTAAGTGAGTTGGGCCCTGCGGCCCTAAGTAAAGTTGGGCACAGCAGCCCTAAGTAAGTTGGGCACTGTAAAACCAAGTAAGGTGGGCACTACAGCCCTAAATAAGTTGGGCACTGCAGCCTTAAGGTGGCTTGACACTGCAGTCCTAAGAAAGTTAGGCACTGCAGACCTAAGTAAGGTGAGCAATGCAGCCATAAGTTGGGCACTGCTGCCCTAAGTAAAGTTGGGCACTGCAGCCCTGCATAAGGTGGGCTGTGCAGCCAGAAGTATGGTGGTCACGGCAGCCCTAGGTATAGTTGGGCACTGCAGCCCTAAGTATGGTGGGCACTGCAGACCTAAGAAAGTTGGACACTGTAAAACCAAGTAGGGTGGGCACTGCATCCCTAAGTAAGGTGGGCACTGAAGCCCTTGGGAAGTTGGGCACTGCAACCTTAAGTTAGCTTGACACTGCAGTCCTAAGTAAGTTGGGCACTGCAGACCTAAGTAAGGTGAGCACTGCAGCAAAAAGTAAAGTTGGGCACTGCAGCCCTAAGTAAGCAGGGGACTGTAAAACCAAGTAAGGTGGGCACTGAAGCCCTAAGTAAGTTGGGCACTGCAGCCGTAAGCTGGCTCGGCACTGCAGTCCTAAGAAAGTTAGGCACTGCAGACCTAAGTAAGGTGAGCACTGCAGCCCTAAGTAAAGTTGCGCACTGCAGCCCTGCATAAGGTGGGCTGTGCAGCCAGAATATGGTGGTCACGGCAGCCCTATGTATAGTTGGGCACTGCAGCCCTAAGTAAGGTGGGCACTGCAGCCCTAAGTAAGGTGGGCACTGAAGCCCTAAGTAAGTTGGGCACTGTAAAACCAAGTAAGGTGGGCACTACAGCCCTAAATAAGTTGGGCACTGCAGCCTTAAGGTGGCTTGACACTGCAGTCCTAAGAAAGGCACTGCAGACCTAAGTAAGGTGAGCAATGCAGCCATAAGTTGGGCACTGCAGCCCTAAGTAAAGTTGGGCACTTCAGCCCTGCATAAGGTGGGCTGTGCAGCCAGAAGTATGGTGGTCATGGCAGCCCTATGTATAGTTGGGCACTGCAGCCCTAAGTATGGTGGGCACTGCAACCCTAAAAAAGTTGGACACTGTAAAACTAAGTAAGGTGTGCACTGCATCCCTAAGTAAGGTGGGCACTGAAGCCCTTGGGAAGTTGGGCACTGCAACTGTAAGTTAGCTTGACACTGCAGTCCTAAGTAAGTTGGGCACTGCAGACCTAAGTAAGGTGAGCACTGCAGACCTAAGTAAGGTGAGCACTGCAGCAAAAAGTAAAGTTGGGCACTGCAGCCCTAAGTAAGCAGGGGACTGTAAAACCAAGTAAGGTGGCACTGAAGCCCTAATTAAGTTGGGCACAGTAGCCGTAAGTTGGCTCGGCAGTGCAGTCCTTGTAAGTTGGGCACTGCAGACCTATGTGAGCACTGCAGACCTAAGGAAGTTGGGCACTGTAAAACGAAGTATGGTGGGCACTGCAGCCCTAAGTGAGTTGGGCACTGCAGCCCTAAGTAAAGTTGGGCACAGCAGCCCTAAGTAAGTTGGGCACTGTAAAACCAAGTAAGGTGGGCACTACAGCCCTAAATAAGTTGGGCACTGCAGCCTTAAGGTGGCTTGACACTGCAGTCCTAAGAAAGGCACTGCAGACCTAAGTAAGGTGAGCAATGCAGCCATAAGTTGGGCACTGCAGCCCTAAGTAAAGTTGGGCACTTCAGCCCTGCATAAGGTGGGCTGTGCAGCCAGAAGTATGGTGGTCATGGCAGCCCTATGTATAGTTGGGCACTGCAGCCCTAAGTATGGTGGGCACTGCAGACCTAAGAAAGTTGGACACTGTAAAACCAAGTAAGGTGGGCACTGCATCCCTAAGTAAGGTGGGCACTGAAGCCCTTGGGAAGTTGGGCACTGCAACTGTAAGTTAGCTTGACACTGCAGTCCTAAGTAAGTTGGGCACTGCAGACCTAAGTAAGGTGAGCACTGCAGACCTAAGTAAGGTGAGCACTGCAGCAAAAAGTAAAGTTGGGCACTGCAGCCCTAAGTAAGCAGGGGACTGTAAAACCAAGTAAGGTGGGCACTGAAGCCCTAAGTAAGTTGGGCACTGCAGCCGTAAGGTGGCTCGGCACTGCAGTCCTAAGTAAGTTGGGCACTGGAGACCTAAGTAAGGTGAGCACTGCAGACCTAAGTAAGTTGGGCACTGTAAAACGAAGTATGGTGGGCACTGCAGCCCTAAGTGAGTTGGGCCCTGCGGCCCTAAGTAAAGTTGGGCACAGCAGCCCTAAGTAAGTTGGGCACTGTAAAACCAAGTAAGGTGGGCACTACAGCCCTAAATAAGTTGGGCACTGCAGCCTTAAGGTGGCTTGACACTGCAGTCCTAAGAAAGTTAGGCACTGCAGACCTAAGTAAGGTGAGCAATGCAGCCATAAGTTGGGCACTGCTGCCCTAAGTAAAGTTGGGCACTGCAGCCCTGCATAAGGTGGGCTGTGCAGCCAGAAGTATGGTGGTCATGGCAGTCGTATGTATAGTTGGGCACTGCAGCCTTAAGTAAGGTGGGCACTGCAGCCTTAAGTAAGTTGGGCACTGCAGTCCTAAGTAAGTTGGGCACTGCAGACCTAAGTAAGGGGAGCACTGCAGACCTAAGAAAGTTGTTCACTGCAGCCCTAAGTAAGTAGGGGATGTAAAACCAAGTAAGGTGGGCACAGAAGCAGTAAGTAATTTGGGCACTGTAAAACCAAGTAAGGTGGGCACTGCATCCCTAAATAAGTTGGGCTCTGCAGCCTTAAGGTGGCTTGACACTGCAGTCCTAAGAAAGTTAGGCACTGCAGACCTAAGTAAGGTGAGCACTGCAGCAAAAAGTAAAGTTGGGCACTGCAGCCCTAAGTAAGTAGGGGACTGTAAAACCAAGTAAGGTGGGCACTGAAGCCCTAAGTAAGTTGGGCACTGCAGCCGTAAGGTGGCACGGCACTGCAGTCCTAAGTAAGTTGGGGACTGGAGACCTAAGTAAGGTGAGCACTGCAGACCTAAGAAAGTTGGGCACTGCAGCCCTAAATAAATTTGGGCACTGCAGCCCTAAGTAAGGTGGGCACCGTAAAACCAAGTAAGGTGGGCCCTGAAGCCCTAAATAAGTTGGGCACAGTAGCCGTAAGTTGGCTCGGCAGTGCAGTCCTTGTAATTTGGGCACTGCAGACCTATGTGAGCACTGCAGACCTAAGTAAGTTGGGCACTGTAAAACGAAGTATGGTGGGCACTGCAGCCCTAAGTGAGTTGGGCACTGCAGCCCTAAGTAAAGTTGGGCACAGCAGCCCTAAGTAAGTTGGGCATTGTAAAACCAAGTAAGGTGGGCACTACAGCCCTAAATAAGTTGGGCACTGCAGCCTTAAGGTGGCTTGACACTGCAGTCCTAAGAAAGGCACTGCAGACCTAAGTAAGGTGAGCAATGCAGCCATAAGTTGGGCACTGCAGCCCTAAGTAAAGTTGGGCACTTCAGCCCTGCATAAGGTGGGCTGTGCAGCCAGAAGTATGGTGGTCATGGCAGCCCTATGTATAGTTGGGCACTGCAGCCCTAAGTATGGTGGGCACTGCAGACCTAAGAAAGTTGGACACTGTAAAACCAAGTAAGGTGGGCACTGCATCCCTAAGTAAGGTGGGCACTGAAGCCCTTGGGAAGTTGGGCACTGCAACTGTAAGTTAGCTTGACACTGCAGTCCTAAGTAAGTTGGGCACTGCAGACCTAAGTAAGGTGAGCACTGCAGACCTAAGTAAGGTGAGCACTGCAGCAAAAAGTAAAGTTGGGCACTGCAGCCCTAAGTAAGCAGGGGACTGTAAAACCAAGTAAGGTGGGCACTGAAGTCCTAAGTAAGTTGGGCACTGCAGCCGTAAGGTGGCTCGGCACTGCAGTCCTAAGTAAGTTGAGCACTGGAGACCTAAGTAAGGTGAGCACTGCAGACCTAAGTAAGTTGGGCACTGTAAAACGAAGTATGGTGGGCACTGCAGCCCTAAGTGAGTTGGGCCCTGCGGCCCTAAGTAAAGTTGGGCACAGCAGCCCTAAGTAAGTTGGGCACTGTAAAACCAAGTAAGGTGGGCACTACAGCCCTAAATAAGTTGGGCACTGCAGCCTTAAGGTGGCTTGACACTGCAGTCCTAAGAAAGTTAGGCACTGCAGACCTAAGTAAGGTGAGCAATGCAGCCATAAGTTGGGCACTGCTGCCCTAAGTAAAGTTGGGCACTGCAGCCCTGCATAAGGTGGGCTGTGCAGCCAGAAGTATGGTGGTCACGGCAGCTCTAGGTATAGTTGGGCACTGCAGCCCTAAGTATGGTGGGCACTGCAGACCTAAGAAAGTTGGACACTGTAAAACCAAGTAGGGTGGGCACTGCATCCCTAAGTAAGGTGGGCACTGAAGCCCTTGGGAAGTTGGGCACTGCAACCTTAAGTTAGCTTGACACTGCAGTCCTAAGTAAGTTGGGCACTGCAGACCTAAGTAAGGTGAGCACTGCAGCAAAAAGTAAAGTTGGGCACTGCAGCCCTAAGTAAGCAGGGGACTGTAAAACCAAGTAAGGTGGGCACTGAAGCCCTAAGTAAGTTGGGCACTGCAGCCGTAAGCTGGCTCGGCACTGCAGTCCTAAGAAAGTTAGGCACTGCAGACCTAAGTAAGGTGAGCACTGCAGCCCTAAGTAAAGTTGCGCACTGCAGCCCTGCATAAGGTGGGCTGTGCAGCCAGAATATGGTGGTCACGGCAGCCCTATGTATAGTTGGGCACTGCAGCCCTAAGTAAGGTGGGCCCTGCAGCCCTAAGTAAGGTGGGCACTGAAGCCCTAAGTAAGTTGGGCACTGTAAAACCAAGTAAGGTGGGCACTGCATCCCTAAGTAAGGTTGGCACTGAAGCCCTTGGGAAGTTGGGCACTGCAACTGTAAGTTAGCTTGACACTGCAGACCTAAGTAAGTTGGAAACTGCAGACCTAAGTAAGGTGAGCACTGCAGACCTAAGAAAGTTGTTCACTGCAGCCCTAAGTAAGTAGGGGACTGTAAAACCAAGTAAGGTGGGCACTGAAGCCCTAAGTAAGTTGGGCACTGTAAAACCAAGTAAGGTGGGCAGTGCAGCCCTAAGTAAGGTGGGCACTGTAAAACCAAGTAAAGTGAGCACTGAAGCCCTAAGTAAGTTGGGCACTGCAGCCCTAAGTTTGACACTGTAAAACCAAGTAAGGTGGGCACTGCATCCCTAAGTAAGGTGGGCACTGAAGCCCTCGGGAAGTTGGGCACTGCAACCGTAAGTTAGCTTGACACTGCAGTCCTAAGTAAGTTGGGCACTGCAGACCTAAGTAAGTTGGGCACTGTAAAACGAAGTATGGTGGGCACTGCAGCCCTAAGTGAGTTGGGCACTGCAGCCCTAAGTAAAGTTGGGCACAGCAGCCCTAAGTAAGTTGGGCACTGTAAAACCAAGTAAGGTGGGCACTACAGCCCTAAATAAGTTGGGCACTGCAGCCTTAAGGTGGCTTGACACTGCAGTCCTAAGAAAGTTAGGCACTGCAGACCTAAGTAAGGTGAGCAATGCAGCCATAAGTTGGGCACTGCTGCCCTAAGTAAAGTTGGGCACTGCAGCCCTGCATAAGGTGGGCTGTGCAGCCAGAAGTAGGGTGGTCATAGCAGTCCTATGTATAGTTGGGCACTGCAGCCCTAAGTATGGTGGGCACTGCAGACCTAAGAAAGTTGGACACTGTAAAACCAAGTAGGGTGGGCACTGCATCCCTAAGTAAGGTGGGCACTGAAGCCCTCGGGAAGTTGGGCACTGCAACCGTAAGTTAGCTTGACACTGCAGTCCTAAGTAAGTTGGGCACTGCAGACCTAAGTAAGGTGAGCACTGCAGACCTAAGAAAGGTGAGCACTGCAGCAAAAAGTAAAGTTGGGCACTGCAGCCCTAAGTAAGCAGGGGACTGTAAAACCAAGTAAGGTGGGCACTGAAGCCCTAAGTAAGTTGGGCACTGCAGCCGTAAGCTGGCTCGGCACTGCAGTCCTAAGAAAGTTAGGCACTGCAGACCTAAGTAAGGTGAGCACTGCAGCCCTAAGTAAAGTTGGGCACTGCAGCCCTGCATAAGGTGGGCTGTGCAGCCAGAATATGGTGGTCACGGCAGCCCTATATATAGTTGGGCACTGCAGCCCTAAGTAAGGTGGGCACTGCAGCCCTAAGTAAGGTGGGCACTGAAGCCCTAAGTAAGTTGGGCACTGTAAAACCAAGTAAGGTGGGCACTGCATCCCTAAGTAAGGTTGGCACTGAAGCCCTTGGGAAGTTGGGCACTGCAACTGTAAGTTAGCTTGACACTGCAGACCTAAGTAAGTTGGAAACTGCAGACCTAAGTAAGGTGAGCACTGCAGACCTAAGAAAGTTGTTCACTGCAGCCCTAAGTAAGTAGGGGACTGTAAAACCAAGTAAGGTGGGCACTGAAGCCCTAAGTAAGTTGGGCACTGTAAAACCAAGTAAGGTGGGCAGTGCAGCCCTAAGTAAGGTGGGCACTGTAAAACCAAGTAAAGTGAGCACTGAAGCCCTAAGTAAGTTGGGCACTGCAGCCCTAAGTTTGACACTGTAAAACCAAGTAAGGTGGGCACTGCATCCCTAAGTAAGGTGGGCACTGAAGCCCTCGGGAAGTTGGGCACTGCAACCGTAAGTTAGCTTGACACTGCAGTCCTAAGTAAGTTGGGCACTGCAGACCTAAATAAGTTGGGCACTGTAAAACGAAGTATGGTGGGCACTGCAGCCCTAAGTGAGTTGGGCACTGCAGCCCTAAGTAAAGTTGGGCACAGCAGCCCTAAGTAAGTTGGGCACTGTAAAACCAAGTAAGGTGGGCACTACAGCCCTAAATAAGTTGGGCACTGCAGCCTTAAGGTGGCTTGACACTGCAGTCCTAAGAAAGTTAGGCACTGCAGACCTAAGTAAGGTGAGCAATGCAGCCATAAGTTGGGCACTGCTGCCCTAAGTAAAGTTGGGCACTGCAGCCCTGCATAAGGTGGGCTGTGCAGCCAGAAGTAGGGTGGTCATAGCAGTCCTATGTATAGTTGGGCACTGCAGCCCTAAGTATGGTGGGCACTGCAGACCTAAGAAAGTTGGACACTGTAAAACCAAGTAGGGTGGGCACTGCATCCCTAAGTAAGGTGGGCACTGAAGCCCTCGGGAAGTTGGGCACTGCAACCGTAAGTTAGCTTGACACTGCAGTCCTAAGTAAGTTGGGCACTGCAGACCTAAGTAAGGTGAGCACTGCAGACCTAAGAAAGGTGAGCACTGCAGCAAAAAGTAAAGTTGGGCACTGCAGCCCTAAGTAAGCAGGGGACTGTAAAACCAAGTAAGGTGGGCACTGAAGCCCTAAGTAAGTTGGGCACTGCAGCCGTAAGCTGGCTCGGCACTGCAGTCCTAAGAAAGTTAGGCACTGCAGACCTAAGTAAGGTGAGCACTGCAGCCCTAAGTAAAGTTGGGCACTGCAGCCCTGCATAAGGTGAGCTGTGCAGCCAGAATATGGTGGTCACGGCAGCCCTATATATAGTTGGGCACTGCAGCCCTAAGTAAGGTGGGCACTGCAGCCCTAAGTAAGGTGGGCACTGAAGCCCTAAGTAAGTTGGGCACTGTAAAACCAAGTAAGGTGGGCACTGCATCCCTAAGTAAGGTTGGCACTGAAGCCCTTGGGAAGTTGGGCACTGCAACTGTAAGTTAGCTTGACACTGCAGACCTAAGTAAGTTGGAAACTGCAGACCTAAGTAAGGTGAGCACTGCAGACCTAAGAAAGTTGTTCACTGCAGCCCTAAGTAAGTAGGGGACTGTAAAACCAAGTAAGGTGGGCACTGAAGCCCTAAGTAAGTTGGGCACTGTAAAACCAAGTAAGGTGGGCAGTGCAGCCCTAAGTAAGGTGGGCACTGTAAAACCAAGTAAAGTGAGCACTGAAGCCCTAAGTAAGTTGGGCACTGCAGCCCTAAGTTTGACACTGTAAAACCAAGTAAGGTGGGCACTGCATCCCTAAGTAAGGTGGGCACTGAAGCCCTCGGGAAGTTGGGCACTGCAACCGTAAGTTAGCTTGACACTGCAGTCCTAAGTAAGTTGGGCACTGCAGACCTAAATAAGTTGGGCACTGTAAAACGAAGTATGGTGGGCACTGCAGCCCTAAGTGAGTTGGGCACTGCAGCCCTAAGTAAAGTTGGGCACAGCAGCCCTAAGTAAGTTGGGCACTGTAAAACCAAGTAAGGTGGGCACTACAGCCCTAAATAAGTTGGGCACTGCAGCCTTAAGGTGGCTTGACACTGCAGTCCTAAGAAAGTTAGGCACTGCAGACCTAAGTAAGGTGAGCAATGCAGCCATAAGTTGGGCACTGCTGCCCTAAGTAAAGTTGGGCACTGCAGCCCTGCATAAGGTGGGCTGTGCAGCCAGAAGTAGGGTGGTCATAGCAGTCCTATGTATAGTTGGGCACTGCAGCCCTAAGTATGGTGGGCACTGCAGACCTAAGAAAGTTGGACACTGTAAAACCAAGTAGGGTGGGCACTGCATCCCTAAGTAAGGTGGGCACTGAAGCCCTCGGGAAGTTGGGCACTGCAACCGTAAGTTAGCTTGACACTGCAGTCCTAAGTAAGTTGGGCACTGCAGACCTAAGTAAGGTGAGCACTGCAGACCTAAGAAAGGTGAGCACTGCAGCAAAAAGTAAAGTTGGGCACTGCAGCCCTAAGTAAGCAGGGGACTGTAAAACCAAGTAAGGTGGGCACTGAAGCCCTAAGTAAGTTGGGCACTGCAGCCGTAAGCTGGCTCGGCACTGCAGTCCTAAGAAAGTTAGGCACTGCAGACCTAAGTAAGGTGAGCACTGCAGCCCTAAGTAAAGTTGCGCACTGCAGCCCTGCATAAGGTGGGCTGTGCAGCCAGAATATGGTGGTCACGGCAGCCCTATGTATAGTTGGGCACTGCAGCCCTAAGTAAGGTGGGCACTGCAGCCCTAAGTAAGGTGGGCACTGAAGCCCTAAGTAAGTTGGGCACTGTAAAACCAAGTAAGGTGGGCACTACAGCCCTAAATAAGTTGGGCACTGCAGCCTTAAGGTGGCTTGACACTGCAGTCCTAAGAAAGGCACTGCAGACCTAAGTAAGGTGAGCAATGCAGCCATAAGTTGGGCACTGCAGCCCTAAGTAAAGTTGGGCACTTCAGCCCTGCATAAGGTGGGCTGTGCAGCCAGAAGTATGGTGGTCATGGCAGCCCTATGTATAGTTGGGCACTGCAGCCCTAAGTATGGTGGGCACTGCAACCCTAAAAAAGTTGGACACTGTAAAACTAAGTAAGGTGTGCACTGCATCCCTAAGTAAGGTGGGCACTGAAGCCCTTGGGAAGTTGGGCACTGCAACTGTAAGTTAGCTTGACACTGCAGTCCTAAGTAAGTTGGGCACTGCAGACCTAAGTAAGGTGAGCACTGCAGACCTAAGTAAGGTGAGCACTGCAGCAAAAAGTAAAGTTGGGCACTGCAGCCCTAAGTAAGCAGGGGACTGTAAAACCAAGTAAGGTGGCACTGAAGCCCTAATTAAGTTGGGCACAGTAGCCGTAAGTTGGCTCGGCAGTGCAGTCCTTGTAAGTTGGGCACTGCAGACCTATGTGAGCACTGCAGACCTAAGGAAGTTGGGCACTGTAAAACGAAGTATGGTGGGCACTGCAGCCCTAAGTGAGTTGGGCACTGCAGCCCTAAGTAAAGTTGGGCACAGCAGCCCTAAGTAAGTTGGGCACTGTAAAACCAAGTAAGGTGGGCACTACAGCCCTAAATAAGTTGGGCACTGCAGCCTTAAGGTGGCTTGACACTGCAGTCCTAAGAAAGGCACTGCAGACCTAAGTAAGGTGAGCAATGCAGCCATAAGTTGGGCACTGCAGCCCTAAGTAAAGTTGGGCACTTCAGCCCTGCATAAGGTGGGCTGTGCAGCCAGAAGTATGGTGGTCATGGCAGCCCTATGTATAGTTGGGCATTGCAGCCCTAAGTATGGTGGGCACTGCAACCCTAAAAAAGTTGGACACTGTAAAACTAAGTAAGGTGTGCACTGCATCCCTAAGTAAGGTGGGCACTGAAGCCCTTGGGAAGTTGGGCACTGCAACTGTAAGTTAGCTTGACACTGCAGTCCTAAGTAAGTTGGGCACTGCAGACCTAAGTAAGGTGAGCACTGCAGACCTAAGTAAGGTGAGCACTGCAGCAAAAAGTAAAGTTGGGCACTGCAGCCCTAAGTAAGCAGGGGACTGTAAAACCAAGTAAGGTGGCACTGAAGCCCTAAGTAAGTTGGGCACTGCAGCCGTAAGGTGGCTCGGCACTGCAGTCCTAAGTAAGTTGGGCACTGGAGACCTAAGTAAGGTGAGCACTGCAGACCTAAGTAAGTTGGGCACTGTAAAACGAAGTATGGTGGGCACTGCAGCCCTAAGTGAGTTGGGCCCTGCGGCCCTAAGTAAAGTTGGGCACAGCAGCCCTAAGTAAGTTGGGCACTGTAAAACCAAGTAAGGTGGGCACTACAGCCCTAAATAAGTTGGGCACTGCAGCCTTAAGGTGGCTTGACACTGCAGTCCTAAGAAAGTTAGGCACTGCAGACCTAAGTAAGGTGAGCAATGCAGCCATAAGTTGGGCACTGCTGCCCTAAGTAAAGTTGGGCACTGCAGCCCTGCATAAGGTGGGCTGTGCAGCCAGAAGTATGGTGGTCACGGCAGCCCTAGGTATAGTTGGGCACTGCAGCCCTAAGTATGGTGGGCACTGCAGACCTAAGAAAGTTGGACACTGTAAAACCAAGTAGGGTGGGCACTGCATCCCTAAGTAAGGTGGGCACTGAAGCCCTTGGGAAGTTGGGCACTGCAACCTTAAGTTAGCTTGACACTGCAGTCCTAAGTAAGTTGGGCACTGCAGACCTAAGTAAGGTGAGCACTGCAGCAAAAAGTAAAGTTGGGCACTGCAGCCCTAAGTAAGCAGGGGACTGTAAAACCAAGTAAGGTGGGCACTGAAGCCCTAAGTAAGTTGGGCACTGCAGCCGTAAGCTGGCTCGGCACTGCAGTCCTAAGAAAGTTAGGCACTGCAGACCTAAGTAAGGTGAGCACTGCAGCCCTAAGTAAAGTTGCGCACTGCAGCCCTGCATAAGGTGGGCTGTGCAGCCAGAATATGGTGGTCACGGCAGCCCTATGTATAGTTGGGCACTGCAGCCCTAAGTAAGGTGGGCACTGCAGCCCTAAGTAAGGTGGGCACTGAAGCCCTAAGTAAGTTGGGCACTGTAAAACCAAGTAAGGTGGGCACTACAGCCCTAAATAAGTTGGGCACTGCAGCCTTAAGGTGGCTTGACACTGCAGTCCTAAGAAAGGCACTGCAGACCTAAGTAAGGTGAGCAATGCAGCCATAAGTTGGGCACTGCAGCCCTAAGTAAAGTTGGGCACTTCAGCCCTGCATAAGGTGGGCTGTGCAGCCAGAAGTATGGTGGTCATGGCAGCCCTATGTATAGTTGGGCACTGCAGCCCTAAGTATGGTGGGCACTGCAACCCTAAAAAAGTTGGACACTGTAAAACTAAGTAAGGTGTGCACTGCATCCCTAAGTAAGGTGGGCACTGAAGCCCTTGGGAAGTTGGGCACTGCAACTGTAAGTTAGCTTGACACTGCAGTCCTAAGTAAGTTGGGCACTGCAGACCTAAGTAAGGTGAGCACTGCAGACCTAAGTAAGGTGAGCACTGCAGCAAAAAGTAAAGTTGGGCACTGCAGCCCTAAGTAAGCAGGGGACTGTAAAACCAAGTAAGGTGGCACTGAAGCCCTAATTAAGTTGGGCACAGTAGCCGTAAGTTGGCTCGGCAGTGCAGTCCTTGTAAGTTGGGCACTGCAGACCTATGTGAGCACTGCAGACCTAAGGAAGTTGGGCACTGTAAAACGAAGTATGGTGGGCACTGCAGCCCTAAGTGAGTTGGGCACTGCAGCCCTAAGTAAAGTTGGGCACAGCAGCCCTAAGTAAGTTGGGCACTGTAAAACCAAGTAAGGTGGGCACTACAGCCCTAAATAAGTTGGGCACTGCAGCCTTAAGGTGGCTTGACACTGCAGTCCTAAGAAAGGCACTGCAGACCTAAGTAAGGTGAGCAATGCAGCCATAAGTTGGGCACTGCAGCCCTAAGTAAAGTTGGGCACTTCAGCCCTGCATAAGGTGGGCTGTGCAGCCAGAAGTATGGTGGTCATGGCAGCCCTATGTATAGTTGGGCACTGCAGCCCTAAGTATGGTGGGCACTGCAGACCTAAGAAAGTTGGACACTGTAAAACCAAGTAAGGTGGGCACTGCATCCCTAAGTAAGGTGGGCACTGAAGCCCTTGGGAAGTTGGGCACTGCAACTGTAAGTTAGCTTGACACTGCAGTCCTAAGTAAGTTGGGCACTGCAGACCTAAGTAAGGTGAGCACTGCAGACCTAAGTAAGGTGAGCACTGCAGCAAAAAGTAAAGTTGGGCACTGCAGCCCTAAGTAAGCAGGGGACTGTAAAACCAAGTAAGGTGGGCACTGAAGCCCTAAGTAAGTTGGGCACTGCAGCCGTAAGGTGGCTCGGCACTGCAGTCCTAAGTAAGTTGGGCACTGGAGACCTAAGTAAGGTGAGCACTGCAGACCTAAGTAAGTTGGGCACTGTAAAACGAAGTATGGTGGGCACTGCAGCCCTAAGTGAGTTGGGCCCTGCGGCCCTAAGTAAAGTTGGGCACAGCAGCCCTAAGTAAGTTGGGCACTGTAAAACCAAGTAAGGTGGGCACTACAGCCCTAAATAAGTTGGGCACTGCAGCCTTAAGGTGGCTTGACACTGCAGTCCTAAGAAAGTTAGGCACTGCAGACCTAAGTAAGGTGAGCAATGCAGCCATAAGTTGGGCACTGCTGCCCTAAGTAAAGTTGGGCACTGCAGCCCTGCATAAGGTGGGCTGTGCAGCCAGAAGTATGGTGGTCACGGCAGCCCTAGGTATAGTTGGGCACTGCAGCCCTAAGTATGGTGGGCACTGCAGACCTAAGAAAGTTGGACACTGTAAAACCAAGTAGGGTGGGCACTGCATCCCTAAGTAAGGTGGGCACTGAAGCCCTTGGGAAGTTGGGCACTGCAACCTTAAGTTAGCTTGACACTGCAGTCCTAAGTAAGTTGGGCACTGCAGACCTAAGTAAGGTGAGCACTGCAGCAAAAAGTAAAGTTGGGCACTGCAGCCCTAAGTAAGCAGGGGACTGTAAAACCAAGTAAGGTGGGCACTGAAGCCCTAAGTAAGTTGGGCACTGCAGCCGTAAGCTGGCTCGGCACTGCAGTCCTAAGAAAGTTAGGCACTGCAGACCTAAGTAAGGTGAGCACTGCAGCCCTAAGTAAAGTTGCGCACTGCAGCCCTGCATAAGGTGGGCTGTGCAGCCAGAATATGGTGGTCACGGCAGCCCTATGTATAGTTGGGCACTGCAGCCCTAAGTAAGGTGGGCACTGCAGCCCTAAGTAAGGTGGGCACTGAAGCCCTAAGTAAGTTGGGCACTGTAAAACCAAGTAAGGTGGGCACTGCATCCCTAAGTAAGGTGGGCACTGAAGCCCTTGGGAAGTTGGGCACTGCAACTGTAAGTTAGCTTGACACTGCAGTCCTAAGTAAGTTGGGCACTGCAGACCTAAGTAAGGTGAGCACTGCAGACCTAAGTAAGGTGAGCACTGCAGCAAGAAGTAAAGTTGGGCACTGCAGCCCTAAGTAAGCAGGGGACTGTAAAACCAAGTAAGGTGGGCACTGAAGCCCTAAGTAAGTTGGGCACTGCAGCCGTAAGGTGGCTCGGCACTGCAGTCCTAAGTAAGTTGGGCACTGGAGACCTAAGTAAGGTGAGCACTGCAGACCTAAGAAAGTTGGGCACTGCAGCCCTAAATAAATTTGGGCACTGCAGACCTAAGTAAGGTGGGCACTGTAAAACCAAGTAAGGTGGGCCCTGAAGCACTAATTAAGTTGGGCACTGTAGCCGTAAGTTGGCTCGGCAGTGCAGTCCTTGTAATTTGGGCACTGCAGACCTATGTGAGCACTGCAGACCTAAGTAAGTTGGGCACTGTAAAACGAAGTATGGTGGGCACTGCAGCCCTAAGTGAGTTGGGCACTGCAGCCCTAAGTAAAGTTGGGCACAGCAGCCCTAAGTAAGTTGGGCACTGTAAAACCAAGTAAGGTGGGCACTACAGCCCTAAATAAGTTGGGCACTGCAGCCTTAAGTAAAGTTGGGCACTTCAGCCCTGCATAAGGTGGGCTGTGCAGCCAGAAGTATGGTGGTCATGGCAGCCCTATGTATAGTTGGGCACTGCAGCCCTAAGTATGGTGGGCACTGCAACCCTAAAAAAGTTGGACACTGTAAAACTAAGTAAGGTGGGCACTGCATCCCTAAGTAAGGTGGGCACTGAAGCCCTTGGGAAGTTGGGCACTGCAACTGTAATTTAGCTTGACACTGCAGTCCTAAGTAAGTTGGGCACTGCAGACCTAAGTAAGGTGAGCACTGCAGACCTAAGTAAGGTGAGCACTGCAGCAAAAAATAAAGTTGGGCACTGCAGCCCTAAGTAAGCAGGGGACTGTAAAACCAAGTAAGGTGGCACTGAAGCCCTAAGTAAGTTGGGCACTGCAGCCGTAAGGTGGCTCGGCACTGCAGTCCTAAGTAAGTTGGGCACTGGAGACCTAAGTAAGGTGAGCACTGCAGACCTAAGTAAGTTGGGCACTGTAAAACCAAGTAAGGTGGGCACTGCATCCCTAAGTAAGGTGGGCACTGAAGCCCTTGGGAAGTTGGGCACTGCAACAGTAAGTTAGCTTGACACTGCAGTCCTAAGTAAGTTGGGCACTGCAGAACTAAGTAAGGTGAGCACTGCAGACCTAAGTAAGGTGAGCACTGCAGACCTAAGAAAGTAGGGCACTTCAGCCCTAAGTAGGTAGGGGACTGTAAAACCAAGTAAGGTGGGCACTACAGCCCTAAATAAGTTGGGCACTGCAGCCTTAAGGTGGCTTGGCACTGCAGTCCTAAGAAAGTTAGGCACTGCAGACCTAAGTAAGGGGAGCACTGCAGAACTAAGTAAGGTGAGCACTGCAGCCCTAAGTGAGTTGGGCACTGCAGCCCTAAGTAAAGTTGGGCACAGCAGCCCTAAGTAAGTTGGGCACTGTAAAACCAAGTAAGGTGGGCACTACAGCCCTAAATAAGTTGGGCACTGCAGCCTTAAGGTGGCTTGACACTGCAGTCCTAAGAAAGTTAGGCACTGCAGACCTAAGTAAGGTGAGCAATGCAGCCATAAGTTGGGCACTGCTGCCCTAAGTAAAGTTGGGCACTGCAGCCCTGCATAAGGTGGGCTGTGCAGCCAGAAGTAGGGTGGTCATAGCAGTCCTATGTATAGTTGGGCACTGCAGCCCTAAGTATGGTGGGCACTGCAGACCTAAGAAAGTTGGACACTGTAAAACCAAGTAGGGTGGGCACTGCATCCCTAAGTAAGGTGGGCACTGAAGCCCTCGGGAAGTTGGGCACTGCAACCGTAAGTTAGCTTGACACTGCAGTCCTAAGTAAGTTGGGCACTGCAGACCTAAGTAAGGTGAGCACTGCAGACCTAAGTAAGGTGAGCACTGCAGCAAAAAGTAAAGTTGGGCACTGCAGCCCTAAGTAAGCAGGGGACTGTAAAACCAAGTAAGGTGGGCACTGAAGCCCTAAGTAAGTTGGGCACTGCAGCCGTAAGCTGGCTCGGCACTGCAGTCCTAAGAAAGTTAGGCACTGCAGACCTAAGTAAGGTGAGCACTGCAGCCCTAAGTAAAGTTGGGCACTGCAGCCCTGCATAAGGTGGGCTGTGCAGCCAGAATATGGTGGTCACGGCAGCCCTAAGTAAGGTGGGCACTGAAGCCCTAAGTAAGTTGGGCACTGTAAAACCAAGTAAGGTGGGCACTACAGCCCTAAATAAGTTGGGCACTGCAGCCTTAAGGTGGCTTGACACTGCAGTCCTAAGAAAGGCACTGCAGACCTAAGTAAGGTGAGCAATGCAGCCATAAGTTGGGCACTGCAGCCCTAAGTAAAGTTGGGCACTTCAGCCCTGCATAAGGTGGGCTGTGCAGCCAGAAGTATGGTGGTCATGGCAGCCCTATGTATAGTTGGGCACTGCAGCCCTAAGTATGGTGGGCACTGCAACCCTAAAAAAGTTGGACACTGTAAAACTAAGTAAGGTGTGCACTGCATCCCTAAGTAAGGTGGGCACTGAAGCCCTTGGGAAGTTGGGCACTGCAACTGTAAGTTAGCTTGACACTGCAGTCCTAAGTAAGTTGGGCACTGCAGACCTAAGTAAGGTGAGCACTGCAGACCTAAGTAAGGTGAGCACTGCAGCAAAAAGTAAAGTTGGGCACTGCAGCCCTAAGTAAGCAGGGGACTGTAAAACCAAGTAAGGTGGCACTGAAGCCCTAATTAAGTTGGGCACAGTAGCCGTAAGTTGGCTCGGCAGTGCAGTCCTTGTAAGTTGGGCACTGCAGACCTATGTGAGCACTGCAGACCTAAGGAAGTTGGGCACTGTAAAACGAAGTATGGTGGGCACTGCAGCCCTAAGTGAGTTGGGCACTGCAGCCCTAAGTAAAGTTGGGCACAGCAGCCCTAAGTAAGTTGGGCACTGTAAAACCAAGTAAGGTGGGCACTACAGCCCTAAATAAGTTGGGCACTGCAGCCTTAAGGTGGCTTGACACTGCAGTCCTAAGAAAGGCACTGCAGACCTAAGTAAGGTGAGCAATGCAGCCATAAGTTGGGCACTGCAGCCCTAAGTAAAGTTGGGCACTTCAGCCCTGCATAAGGTGGGCTGTGCAGCCAGAAGTATGGTGGTCATGGCAGCCCTATGTATAGTTGGGCACTGCAGCCCTAAGTATGGTGGGCACTGCAACCCTAAAAAAGTTGGACACTGTAAAACTAAGTAAGGTGTGCACTGCATCCCTAAGTAAGGTGGGCACTGAAGCCCTTGGGAAGTTGGGCACTGCAACTGTAAGTTAGCTTGACACTGCAGTCCTAAGTAAGTTGGGCACTGCAGACCTAAGTAAGGTGAGCACTGCAGACCTAAGTAAGGTGAGCACTGCAGCAAAAAGTAAAGTTGGGCACTGCAGCCCTAAGTAAGCAGGGGACTGTAAAACCAAGTAAGGTGGCACTGAAGCCCTAAGTAAGTTGGGCACTGCAGCCGTAAGGTGGCTCGGCACTGCAGTCCTAAGTAAGTTGGGCACTGGAGACCTAAGTAAGGTGAGCACTGCAGACCTAAGTAAGTTGGGCACTGTAAAACCAAGTAAGGTGGGCACTGCATCCCTAAGTAAGGTGGGCACTGAAGCCCTTGGGAAGTTGGGCACTGCAACAGTAAGTTAGCTTGACACTGCAGTCCTAAGTAAGTTGGGCACTGCAGAACTAAGTAAGGTGAGCACTGCAGACCTAAGTAAGGTGAGCACTGCAGACCTAAGAAAGTAGGGCACTGCAGCCCTAAGTAGGTAGGGGACTGTAAAACCAAGTAAGGTGGGCACTACAGCCCTAAATAAGTTGGGCACTGCAGCCTTAAGGTGGCACGGCACTGCAGTCCTAAGAAAGTTAGGCACTGCAGACCTAAGTAAGGGGAGCACTGCAGAACTAAGTAAGGTGAGCACTGCAGCCCTAAGTAAAGTTGGGCACTGCAGCCCTGCATAAGGTGGGCTGTGCAGCCAGAAGTATGGTGGTCATGGCAGCCCTATGTATAGTTGCGCACTGCAGCCCTAAGTAAGGTGGGCACTGCAGCCCTAAGTAAAGTTGGGCACTGCAGCCTTGCATAAGGTGGGCTGTGCAGCCAGAAGTATGGTGGTCATGGCAGTCCTATGTATAGTTGGGCACTGCAGCCTTAAGTAAGGTGGGCACTGCAGCCTTAAGTAAGTTGGGCACTGCAGTCCTAAGTAAGTTGGGCACTGCAGACCTAAGTAAGGGGAGCACTGCAGACCTAAGAAAGTTGTTCACTGCAGCCCTAAGTAAGTAGGGGATGTAAAACCAAGTAAGGTGGGCACTGAAGCAGTAAGTAATTTGGGCACTGTAAAACCAAGTAAGGTGGGCACTGCATCCCTAAATAAGTTGGGCTCTGCAGCCTTAAGGTGGCTTGACACTGCAGTCCTAAGAAAGTTAGGCACTGCAGACCTAAGTAAGGTGAGCACTGCAGCAAAAAGTAAAGTTGGGCACTGCAGCCCTAAGTAAGTAGGGGACTGTAAAACCAAGTAAGGTGGGCACTGAAGCCCTAAGTAAGTTGGGCACTGCAGCCGTAAGGTGGCTCGGCACTGCAGTCCTAAGTAAGTTGGGGACTGGAGACCTAAGTAAGGTGAGCACTGCAGACCTAAGAAAGTTGGGCACTGCAGCCCTAAATAAATTTGGGCACTGCAGCCCTAAGTAAGGTGGGCACCGTAAAACCAAGTAAGGTGGGCCCTGAAGCCCTAAATAAGTTGGGCACAGTAGCCGTAAGTTGGCTCGGCAGTGCAGTCCTTGTAATTTGGGCACTGCAGACCTATGTGAGCACTGCAGACCTAAGTATGTTGGGCACTGTAAAACGAAGTATGGTGGGCACTGCAGCCCTAAGTGAGTTGGGCACTGCAGCCCTAAGTAAAGTTGGGCACAGCAGCCCTAAGTAAGTTGGGCACTGTAAAACCAAGTAAGGTGGGCACTACAGCCCTAAATAAGTTGGGCACTGCAGCCTTAAGGTGGCTTGACACTGCAGTCCTAAGAAAGGCACTGCAGACCTAAGTAAGGTGAGCAATGCAGCCATAAGTTGGGCACTGCAGCCCTAAGTAAAGTTGGGCACTTCAGCCCTGCATAAGGTGGGCTGTGCAGCCAGAAGTATGGTGGTCATGGCAGCCCTATGTATAGTTGGGCACTGCAGCCCTAAGTATGGTGGGCACTGCAGACCTAAGAAAGTTGGACACTGTAAAACCAAGTAAGGTGGGCACTGCATCCCTAAGTAAGGTGGGCACTGAAGCCCTTGGGAAGTTGGGCACTGCAACTGTAAGTTAGCTTGACACTGCAGTCCTAAGTAAGTTGGGCACTGCAGACCTAAGTAAGGTGAGCACTGCAGACCTAAGTAAGGTGAGCACTGCAGCAAAAAGTAAAGTTGGGCACTGCAGCCCTAAGTAAGCAGGGGACTGTAAAACCAAGTAAGGTGGGCACTGAAGCCCTAAGTAAGTTGGGCACTGCAGCCGTAAGGTGGCTCGGCACTGCAGTCCTAAGTAAGTTGGGCACTGGAGACCTAAGTAAGGTGAGCACTGCAGACCTAAGTAAGTTGGGCACTGTAAAACGAAGTATGGTGGGCACTGCAGCCCTAAGTGAGTTGGGCCCTGCGGCCCTAAGTAAAGTTGGGCACAGCAGCCCTAAGTAAGTTGGGCACTGTAAAACCAAGTAAGGTGGGCACTACAGCCCTAAATAAGTTGGGCACTGCAGCCTTAAGGTGGCTTGACACTGCAGTCCTAAGAAAGTTAGGCACTGCAGACCTAAGTAAGGTGAGCAATGCAGCCATAAGTTGGGCACTGCTGCCCTAAGTAAAGTTGGGCACTGCAGCCCTGCATAAGGTGGGCTGTGCAGCCAGAAGTATGGTGGTCACGGCAGCCCTAGGTATAGTTGGGCACTGCAGCCCTAAGTATGGTGGGCACTGCAGACCTAAGAAAGTTGGACACTGTAAAACCAAGTAGGGTGGGCACTGCATCCCTAAGTAAGGTGGGCACTGAAGCCCTTGGGAAGTTGGGCACTGCAACCTTAAGTTAGCTTGACACTGCAGTCCTAAGTAAGTTGGGCACTGCAGACCTAAGTAAGGTGAGCACTGCAGCAAAAAGTAAAGTTGGGCACTGCAGCCCTAAGTAAGCAGGGGACTGTAAAACCAAGTAAGGTGGGCACTGAAGCCCTAAGTAAGTTGGGCACTGCAGGCGTAAGCTGGCTCGGCACTGCAGTCCTAAGAAAGTTAGGCACTGCAGACCTAAGTAAGGTGAGCACTGCAGCCCTAAGTAAAGTTGCGCACTGCAGCCCTGCATAAGGTGGGCTGTGCAGCCAGAATATGGTGGTCACGGCAGCCCTATGTATAGTTGGGCACTGCAGCCCTAAGTAAGGTGGGCACTGCAGCCCTAAGTAAGGTGGGCACTGAAGCCCTAAGTAAGTTGGGCACTGTAAAACCAAGTAAGGTGGGCACTGCATCCCTAAGTAAGGTGGGCACTGAAGCCCTTGGGAAGTTGGGCACTGCAACTGTAAGTTAGCTTGACACTGCAGTCCTAAGTAAGTTGGGCACTGCAGACCTAAGTAAGGTGAGCACTGCAGACCTAAGTAAGGTGAGCACTGCAGCAAGAAGTAAAGTTGGGCACTGCAGCCCTAAGTAAGCAGGGGACTGTAAAACCAAGTAAGGTGGGCACTGAAGCCATAAGTAAGTTGGGCACTGCAACCGTAAGCTGGCTCGGCACTGCAGTCCTAAGAAAGTTAGGCACTGCAGACCTAAGTAAGGTGAGCACTGCAGCCCTAAGTAAAGTTGGGCAATGCAGCCCTGCATAAGGTGGGCTGTGCAGCCAAAATATGGTGGTCACGGCAGCCCTATATATAGTTGGGCACTGCAGCCCTAAGTAAGGTGGGCACTGCAGCCCTCGGGAAGTTTTGCACTGCAACCGTAAGTTAGCTTGACACTGCAGTCCTAAGTAAGTTGGGCACTGCAGACCTAAGTAAGGTGGGCACTGCAGCCCTCGGGAAGTTTTGCACTGCAACCGTAAGTTAGCTTGACACTGCAGTCCTAAGTAAGTTGGGCACTGCAGACCTAAGTAAGTTGGGCACTGTAAAACGAGGTATGGTGGGCACTGCAGCCCTAAGTGAGTTGGGCACTGCAGCCCTAAGTAAAGTTGGGCACAGCAGCCCTAAGTAAGTTGGGCACTGTAAAACCAAGTAAGGTGGGCACTACAGCCCTAAATAAGTTGGGCACTGCAGCCTTAAGGTGGCTTGACACTGCAGTCCTAAGAAAGTTAGGCACTGCAGACCTAAGTAAGGTGAGCAATGCAGCCATAAGTTGGGCACTGCTGCCCTAAGTAAAGTTGGGCACTGCAGCCCTGCATAAGGTGGGCTGTGCAGCCAGAAGTAGGGTGGTCATAGCAGTCCTATGTATAGTTGGGCACTGCAGCCCTAAGTATGGTGGGCACTGCAGACCTAAGAAAGTTGGACACTGTAAAACCAAGTAGGGTGGGCACTGCATCCCTAAGTAAGGTGGGCACTGAAGCCCTTGGGAAGTTGGGCACTGCAACTGTAAGTTAGCTTGACACTGCAGTCCTAAGTAAGTTGGGCACTGCAGACCTAAGTAAGGTGAGCACTGCAGACCTAAGTAAGGTGAGCACTGCAGCAAAAAGTAAAGTTGGGCACTGCAGCCCTAAGTAAGCAGGGGACTGTAAAACCAAGTAAGGTGGCACTGAAGCCCTAAGTAAGTTGGGCACTGCAGCCGTAAGGTGGCTCGGCACTGCAGTCCTAAGTAAGTTGGGCACTGGAGACCTAAGTAAGGTGAGCACTGCAGACCTAAGTAAGTTGGGCACTGTAAAACGAAGTATGGTGGGCACTGCAGCCCTAAGTGAGTTGGGCCCTGCGGCCCTAAGTAAAGTTGGGCACAGCAGCCCTAAGTAAGTTGGGCACTGTAAAACCAAGTAAGGTGGGCACTACAGCCCTAAATAAGTTGGGCACTGCAGCCTTAAGGTGGCTTGACACTGCAGTCCTAAGAAAGTTAGGCACTGCAGACCTAAGTAAGGTGAGCAATGCAGCCATAAGTTGGGCACTGCTGCCCTAAGTAAAGTTGGGCACTGCAGCCCTGCATAAGGTGGGCTGTGCAGCCAGAAGTATGGTGGTCACGGCAGCCCTAGGTATAGTTGGGCACTGCAGCCCTAAGTATGGTGGGCACTGCAGACCTAAGAAAGTTGGACACTGTAAAACCAAGTAGGGTGGGCACTGCATCCCTAAGTAAGGTGGGCACTGAAGCCCTTGGGAAGTTGGGCACTGCAACCTTAAGTTAGCTTGACACTGCAGTCCTAAGTAAGTTGGGCACTGCAGACCTAAGTAAGGTGAGCACTGCAGCAAAAAGTAAAGTTGGGCACTGCAGCCCTAAGTAAGCAGGGGACTGTAAAACCAAGTAAGGTGGGCACTGAAGCCCTAAGTAAGTGGGGCACTGCAGCCGTAAGCTGGCTCGGCACTGCAGTCCTAAGAAAGTTAGGCACTGCAGACCTAAGTAAGGTGAGCACTGCAGCCCTAAGTAAAGTTGCGCACTGCAGCCCTGCATAAGGTGGGCTGTGCAGCCAGAATATGGTGGTCACGGCAGCCCTATGTATAGTTGGGCACTGCAGCCCTAAGTAAGGTGGGCACTGCAGCCCTAAGTAAGGTGGGCACTGAAGCCCTAAGTAAGTTGGGCACTGTAAAACCAAGTAAGGTGGGCACTGCATCCCTAAGTAAGGTTGGCACTGAAGCCCTTGGGAAGTTGGGCACTGCAACTGTAAGTTAGCTTGACACTGCAGACCTAAGTAAGTTGGAAACTGCAGACCTAAGTAAGGTGAGCACTGCAGACCTAAGAAAGTTGTTCACTGCAGCCCTAAGTAAGTAGGGGACTGTAAAACCAAGTAAGGTGGGCACTGAAGCCCTAAGTAAGTTGGGCACTGTAAAACCAAGTAAGGTGGGCAGTGCAGCCCTAAGTAAGGTGGGCACTGTAAAACCAAGTAAAGTGAGCACTGAAGCCCTAAGTAAGTTGGGCACTGCAGCCCTAAGTTTGACACTGTAAAACCAAGTAAGGTGGGCACTGCATCCCTAAGTAAGGTGGGCACTGAAGTTCTCGGGAAGTTGGGCACTGCAACCGTAAGTTAGCTTGACACTGCAGTCCTAAGTAAGTTGGGCACTGCAGACCTAAATAAGTTGGGCACTGTAAAACGAAGTATGGTGGGCACTGCAGCCCTAAGTGAGTTGGGCACTGCAGCCCTAAGTAAAGTTGGGCACAGCAGCCCTAAGTAAGTTGGGCACTGTAAAACCAAGTAAGGTGGGCACTACAGCCCTAAATAAGTTGGGCACTGCAGCCTTAAGGTGGCTTGACACTGCAGTCCTAAGAAAGTTAGGCACTGCAGACCTAAGTAAGGTGAGCAATGCAGCCATAAGTTGGGCACTGCTGCCCTAAGTAAAGTTGGGCACTGCAGCCCTGCATAAGGTGGGCTGTGCAGCCAGAAGTAGGGTGGTCATAGCAGTCCTATGTATAGTTGGGCACTGCAGCCCTAAGTATGGTGGGCACTGCAGACCTAAGAAAGTTGGACACTGTAAAACCAAGTAGGGTGGGCACTGCATCCCTAAGTAAGGTGGGCACTGAAGCCCTCTGGAAGTTGGGCACTGCAACCGTAAGTTAGCTTGACACTGCAGTCCTAAGTAAGTTGGGCACTGCAGACCTAAGTAAGGTGAGCACTGCAGACCTAAGAAAGGTGAGCACTGCAGCAAAAAGTAAAGTTGGGCACTGCAGCCCTAAGTAAGCAGGGGACTGTAAAACCAAGTAAGGTGGGCACTGAAGCCCTAAGTAAGTTGGGCACTGCAGCCGTAAGCTGGCTCGGCACTGCAGTCCTAAGAAAGTTAGGCACTGCAGACCTAAGTAAGGTGAGCACTGCAGCCCTAAGTAAAGTTGGGCACTGCAGCCCTGCATAAGGTGGGCTGTGCAGCCAGAATATGGTGGTCACGGCAGCCCTATATATAGTTGGGCACTGCAGCCCTAAGTAAGGTGGGCACTGCAGCCCTAAGTAAGGTGGGCACTGAAGCCCTAAGTAAGTTGGGCACTGTAAAACCAAGTAAGGTGGGCACTACAGCCCTAAATAAGTTGGGCACTGCAGCCTTAAGGTGGCTTGACACTGCAGTCCTAAGAAAGGCACTGCAGACCTAAGTAAGGTGAGCAATGCAGCCATAAGTTGGGCACTGCAGCCCTAAGTAAAGTTGGGCACTTCAGCCCTGCATAAGGTGGGCTGTGCAGCCAGAAGTATGGTGGTCATGGCAGCCCTATGTATAGTTGGGCACTGCAGCCCTAAGTATGGTGGGCACTGCAACCCTAAAAAAGTTGGACACTGTAAAACTAAGTAAGGTGTGCACTGCATCCCTAAGTAAGGTGGGCACTGAAGCCCTTGGGAAGTTGGGCACTGCAACTGTAAGTTAGCTTGACACTGCAGTCCTAAGTAAGTTGGGCACTGCAGACCTAAGTAAGGTGAGCACTGCAGACCTAAGTAAGGTGAGCACTGCAGCAAAAAGTAAAGTTGGGCACTGCAGCCCTAAGTAAGCAGGGGACTGTAAAACCAAGTAAGGTGGCACTGAAGCCCTAATTAAGTTGGGCACAGTAGCCGTAAGTTGGCTCGGCAGTGCAGTCCTTGTAAGTTGGGCACTGCAGACCTATGTGAGCACTGCAGACCTAAGGAAGTTGGGCACTGTAAAACGAAGTATGGTGGGCACTGCAGCCCTAAGTGAGTTGGGCACTGCAGCCCTAAGTAAAGTTGGGCACAGCAGCCCTAAGTAAGTTGGGCACTGTAAAACCAAGTAAGGTGGGCACTACAGCCCTAAATAAGTTGGGCACTGCAGCCTTAAGGTGGCTTGACACTGCAGTCCTAAGAAAGGCACTGCAGACCTAAGTAAGGTGAGCAATGCAGCCATAAGTTGGGCACTGCAGCCCTAAGTAAAGTTGGGCACTTCAGCCCTGCATAAGGTGGGCTGTGCAGCCAGAAGTATGGTGGTCATGGCAGCCCTATGTATAGTTGGGCACTGCAGCCCTAAGTATGGTGGGCACTGCAACCCTAAAAAAGTTGGACACTGTAAAACTAAGTAAGGTGTGCACTGCATCCCTAAGTAAGGTGGGCACTGAAGCCCTTGGGAAGTTGGTCACTGCAACTGTAAGTTAGCTTGACACTGCAGTCCTAAGTAAGTTGGGCACTGCAGACCTAAGTAAGGTGAGCACTGCAGACCTAAGAAAGGTGAGCACTGCAGCAAAAAGTAAAGTTGGGCACTGCAGCCCTAAGTAAGCAGGGGACTGTAAAACCAAGTAAGGTGGCACTGAAGCCCTAAGTAAGTTGGGCACTGCAGCCGTAAGGTGGCTCGGCACTGCAGTCCTAAGTAAGTTGGGCACTGGAGACCTAAGTAAGGTGAGCACTGCAGACCTAAGTAAGTTGGGCACTGTAAAACCAAGTAAGGTGGGCACTGCATCCCTAAGTAAGGTGGGCACTGAAGCCCTTGGGAAGTTGGGCACTGCAACAGTAAGTTAGCTTGACACTGCAGTCCTAAGTAAGTTGGGCACTGCAGAACTAAGTAAGGTGAGCACTGCAGACCTAAGTAAGGTGAGCACTGCAGACCTAAGAAAGTAGGGCACTGCAGCCCTAAGTAGGTAGGGGACTGTAAAACCAAGTAAGGTGGGCACTACAGCCCTAAATAAGTTGGGCACTGCAGCCTTAAGGTGGCACGGCACTGCAGTCCTAAGAAAGTTAGGCACTGCAGACCTAAGTAAGGGGAGCACTGCAGAACTAAGTAAGGTGAGCACTGCAGCCCTAAGTAAAGTTGGGCACTGCAGCCCTGCATAAGGTGGGCTGTGCAGCCAGAAGTATGGTGGTCATGGCAGCCCTATGTATAGTTGCGCACTGCAGCCCTAAGTAAGGTGGGCACTGCAGCCCTAAGTAAAGTTGGGCACTGCAGCCTTGCATAAGGTGGGCTGTCCAGCCAGAAGTATGGTGGTCATGGCAGTCCTATGTATAGTTGGGCACTGCAGCCTTAAGTAAGGTGGGCACTGCAGCCTTAAGTAAGTTGGGCACTGCAGTCCTAAGTAAGTTGGGCACTGCAGACCTAAGTAAGGGGAGCACTGCAGACCTAAGAAAGTTGTTCACTGCAGCCCTAAGTAAGTAGGGGATGTAAAACCAAGTAAGGTGGGCACTGAAGCAGTAAGTAATTTGGGCACTGTAAAACCAAGTAAGGTGGGCACTGCATCCCTAAATAAGTTGGGCTCTGCAGCCTTAAGGTGGCTTGACACTGCAGTCCTAAGAAAGTTAGGCACTGCAGACCTAAGTAAGGTGAGCACTGCAGCAAAAAGTAAAGTTGGGCACTGCAGCCCTAAGAAAGTAGGGGACTGTAAAACCAAGTAAGGTGGGCACTGAAGCCCTAAGTAAGTTGGGCACTGCAGCCGTAAGGTGGCTCGGCACTGCAGTCCTAAGTAAGTTGGGGACTGGACACCTAAGTAAGGTGAGCACTGCAGACCTAAGAAAGTTGGGCACTGCAGCCCTAAATAAATTTGGGCACTGCAGCCCTAAGTAAGGTGGGCACCGTAAAACCAAGTAAGGTGGGCCCTGAAGCCCTAAATAAGTTGGGCACAGTAGCCGTAAGTTGGCTCGGCAGTGCAGTCCTTGTAATTTGGGCACTGCAGACCTATGTGAGCACTGCAGACCTAAGTAAGTTGGGCACTGTAAAACGAAGTATGGTGGGCACTGCAGCCCTAAGTGAGTTGGGCACTGCAGCCCTAAGTAAAGTTGGGCACAGCAGCCCTAAGTAAGTTGGGCACTGTAAAACCAAGTAAGGTGGGCACTACAGCCCTAAATAAGTTGGGCACTGCAGCCTTAAGGTGGCTTGACACTGCAGTCCTAAGAAAGGCACTGCAGACCTAAGTAAGGTGAGCAATGCAGCCATAAGTTGGGCACTGCAGCCCTAAGTAAAGTTGGGCACTTCAGCCCTGCATAAGGTGGGCTGTGCAGCCAGAAGTATGGTGGTCATGGCAGCCCTATGTATAGTTGGGCACTGCAGCCCTAAGTATGGTGGGCACTGCAGACCTAAGAAAGTTGGACACTGTAAAACCAAGTAGGGTGGGCACTGCATCCCTAAGTAAGGTGGGCACTGAAGCCCTTGGGAAGTTGGGCACTGCAACTGTAAGTTAGCTTGACACTGCAGTCCTAAGTAAGTTGGGCACTGCAGACCTAAGTAAGGTGAGCACTGCAGACCTAAGTAAGGTGAGCACTGCAGCAAAAAGTAAAGTTGGGCACTGCAGCCCTAAGTAAGCAGGGGACTGTAAAACCAAGTAAGGTGGGCACTGAAGCCCTAAGTAAGTTGGGCACTGCAGCCGTAAGGTGGCTCGGCACTGCAGTCCTAAGTAAGTTGGGCACTGGAGACCTAAGTAAGGTGAGCACTGCAGACCTAAGTAAGTTGGGCACTGTAAAACGAAGTATGGTGGGCACTGCAGCCCTAAGTGAGTTGGGCCCTGCGGCCCTAAGTAAAGTTGGGCACAGCAGCCCTAAGTAAGTTGGGCACTGTAAAACCAAGTAAGGTGGGCACTACAGCCCTAAATAAGTTGGGCACTGCAGCCTTAAGGTGGCTTGACACTGCAGTCCTAAGAAAGTTAGGCACTGCAGACCTAAGTAAGGTGAGCAATGCAGCCATAAGTTGGGCACTGCTGCCCTAAGTAAAGTTGGGCACTGCAGCCCTGCATAAGGTGGGCTGTGCAGCCAGAAGTATGGTGGTCACGGCAGCCCTAGGTATAGTTGGGCACTGCAGCCCTAAGTATGGTGGGCACTGCAGACCTAAGAAAGTTGGACACTGTAAAACCAAGTAGGGTGGGCACTGCATCCCTAAGTAAGGTGGGCACTGAAGCCCTTGGGAAGTTGGGCACTGCAACCTTAAGTTAGCTTGACACTGCAGTCCTAAGTAAGTTGGGCACTGCAGACCTAAGTAAGGTGAGCACTGCAGCAAAAAGTAAAGTTGGGCACTGCAGCCCTAAGTAAGCAGGGGACTGTAAAACCAAGTAAGGTGGGCACTGAAGCCCTAAGTAAGTTGGGCACTGCAGCCGTAAGCTGGCTCGGCACTGCAGTCCTAAGAAAGTTAGGCACTGCAGACCTAAGTAAGGTGAGCACTGCAGCCCTAAGTAAAGTTGCGCACTGCAGCCCTGCATAAGGTGGGCTGTGCAGCCAGAATATGGTGGTCACGGCAGCCCTATGTATAGTTGGGCACTGCAGCCCTAAGTAAGGTGGGCACTGCAGCCCTAAGTAAGGTGGGCACTGAAGCCCTAAGTAAGTTGGGCACTGTAAAACCAAGTAAGGTGGGCACTGCATCCCTAAGTAAGGTGGGCACTGAAGCCCTTGGGAAGTTGGGCACTGCAACTGTAAGTTAGCTTGACACTGCAGTCCTAAGTAAGTTGGGCACTGCAGACCTAAGTAAGGTGAGCACTGCAGACCTAAGTAAGGTGAGCACTGCAGCAAGAAGTAAAGTTGGGCACTGCAGCCCTAAGTAAGCAGGGGACTGTAAAACCAAGTAAGGTGGGCACTGAAGCCATAAGTAAGTTGGGCACTGCAACCGTAAGCTGGCTCGGCACTGCAGTCCTAAGAAAGTTAGGCACTGCAGACCTAAGTAAGGTGAGCACTGCAGCCCTAAGTAAAGTTGGGCAATGCAGCCCTGCATAAGGTGGGCTGTGCAGCCAGAATATGGTGGTCACGGCAGCCCTATGTATAGTTGGGCACTGCAGCCCTAAGTAAGGTGGGCACTGCAGCCCTCGGGAAGTTTTGCACTGCAACCGTAAGTTAGCTTGACACTGCAGTCCTAAGTAAGTTGGGCACTGCAGACCTAAGTAAGTTGGGTACTGTAAAACGAAGTATGGTGGGCACTGCAGCCCTAAGTGAGTTGGGCACTGCAGCCCTAAGTAAAGTTGGGCACAGCAGCCCTAAGTAAGTTGGGCACTGTAAAACCAAGTAAGGTGGGCACTACAGCCCTAAATAAGTTGGGCACTGCAGCCTTAAGGTGGCTTGACACTGCAGTCCTAAGAAAGTTAGGCACTGCAGACCTAAGTAAGGTGAGCAATGCAGCCATAAGTTGGGCACTGCTGCCCTAAGTAAAGTTGGGCACTGCAGCCCTGCATAAGGTGGGCTGTGCAGCCAGAAGTAGGGTGGTCATAGCAGTCCTATGTATAGTTGGGCACTGCAGCCCTAAGTATGGTGGGCACTGCAGACCTAAGAAAGTTGGACACTGTAAAACCAAGTAGGGTGGGCACTGCATCCCTAAGTAAGGTGGGCACTGAAGCCCTCGGGAAGTTGGGCACTGCAACCGTAAGTTAGCTTGACACTGCAGTCCTAAGTAAGTTGGGCACTGCAGACCTAAGTAAGGTGAGCACTGCAGACCTAAGTAAGGTGAGCACTGCAGCAGAAAGTAAAGTTGGGCACTGCAGCCCTAAGTAAGCAGGGGACTGTAAAACCAAGTAAGGTGGGCACTGAAGCCCTAAGTAAGTTGGGCACTGCAGCCGTAAGCTGGCTCGGCACTGCAGTCGTAAGAAAGTTAGGCACTGCAGACCTAAGTAAGGTGAGCACTGCAGCCCTAAGTAAAGTTGGGCACTGCAGCCCTGCATAAGGTGGGCTGTGCAGCCAGAATATGGTGGTCACGGCAGCCCTATGTATAGTTGGGCACTGCAGCCCTAAGTAAGGTGGGCACTGCAGCCCTAAGTAAGGTGGGCACTGAAGCCCTCGGGAAGTTGGGCACTGCAACCGTAAGTTAGCTTGACACTGCAGTCCTAAGTAAGTTGGGCACTGCAGACCTAAGTAAGGTGAGCACTGCAGACCTAAGAAAGTTGTTCACTGCAGCCCTAAGTAAGTAGGGGACTGTAAAACCAAGTAAGGTGGGCACTGAAGCCCTAAGTAAGTTGGGCACTGTAAAACCAAGTAAGGTGGGCAGTGCAGCCCTAAGTATGGTGGGCACTGTAAAACCAAGTAAAGTGAGCACTGAAGCCCTAAGTAAGTTGGGCACTGCAGCCCTAAGTTTGACACTGTAAAACCAAGTAGGGTGGGCACTGCATCCCTAAGTAAGGTGGGCACTGAAGCCCTCGGGAAGTTGGGCACTGCAACCGTAAGTTAGCTAGACACTGCAGTCCTAAGTAAGTTGGGCACTGCAGACCTAAGTAAGGTGAGCACTGCAGACCTAAGTAAGGTGAGCACTGCAGCAAAAAGTAAAGTTGGGCACTGCAGCCCTAAGTAAGTAGGGGACTGTAAAACCAAGTAAGGTGGGCACTGAAGCCCTAAGTAAGTTGGGCACTGCAGCCGTAAGCTGGCTCGGCACTGCAGTCCTAAGTAAGTTGGGCACTGGAGACCTAAGTAAGGTGAGCACTGCAGACCTAAGAAAGTTGGGCACTGCAGCCCTAAATAAATTTGGGCACTGCAGACCTAGGTAAGGTGGGCACTGTAAAACCAAGTAAGGTGGGCCCTGAAGCACTAATTAAGTTGGGCACTGTAGCCGTAAGTTGGCTCGGCAGTGCAGTCCTTGTAATTTGGGCACTGCAGACCTATGTGAGCACTGCAGACCTAAGTAAGTTGGGCACTGTAAAACGAAGTATGGTGGGCACTGCAGCCCTAAGTGAGTTGGGCACTGCAGCCCTAAGTAAAGTTGGGCACAGCAGCCCTAAGTAAGTTGGGCACTGTAAAACCAAGTAAGGTGGGCACTACAGCCCTAAATAAGTTGGGCACTGCAGCCTTAAGTAAAGTTGGGCACTTCAGCCCTGCATAAGGTGGGCTGTGCAGCCAGAAGTATGGTGGTCATGGCAGCCCTATGTATAGTTGGGCACTGCAGCCCTAAGTATGGTGGGCACTGCAACCCTAAAAAAGTTGGACACTGTAAAACTAAGTAAGGTGGGCACTGCATCCCTAAGTAAGGTGGGCACTGAAGCCCTTGGGAAGTTGGGCACTGCAACTGTAATTTAGCTTGACACTGCAGTCCTAAGTAAGTTGGGCACTGCAGACCTAAGTAAGGTGAGCACTGCAGACCTAAGTAAGGTGAGCACTGCAGCAAAAAATAAAGTTGGGCACTGCAGCCCTAAGTAAGCAGGGGACTGTAAAACCAAGTAAGGTGGCACTGAAGCCCTAAGTAAGTTGGGCACTGCAGCCGTAAGTTGGCTCGGCACTGCAGTCCTAAGTAAGTTGGGCACTGGAGACCTAAGTAAGGTGAGCACTGCAGACCTAAGTAAGTTGGGCACTGTAAAACCAAGTAAGGTGGGCACTGCATCCCTAAGTAAGGTGGGCACTGAAGCCCTTGGGAAGTTGGGCACTGCAACAGTAAGTTAGCTTGACACTGCAGTCCTAAGTAAGTTGGGCACTGCAGAACTAAGTAAGGTGAGCACTGCAGACCTAAGTAAGGTGAGCACTGCAGACCTAAGAAAGTAGGGCACTGCAGCCCTAAGTAGGTAGGGGACTGTAAAACCAAGTAAGGTGGGCACTACAGCCCTAAATAAGTTGGGCACTGCAGCCTTAAGGTGGCTTGGCACTGCAGTCCTAACAAAGTTAGGCACTGCAGACCTAAGTAAGGGGAGCACTGCAGAACTAAGTAAGGTGAGCACTGCAGCCCTAAGTAAAGATGGGCACTGCAGCCCTGCATAAGGTGGGCTGTGCAGCCAGAAGTATGGTGGTCATGGCAGCCCTATGTATAGTTGCGCACTGCAGCCTTAAGTAAGGTGGGCACTGCAGCCCTAAGTAAAGTTGGGCACTGCAGTCCTAAGTAAGTTGGGCACTGCAGACCTAAGTAAGGGGAGCACTGCAGACCTAAGAAAGTAGGGCACTGCAGCCCTAAGTAGGTAGGGGACTGTAAAACCAAGTAAGGTGGGCACTACAGCCCTAAATAAGTTGGGCACTGCAGCCTTAAGGTGGCTTGGCACTGCAGTCCTAAGAAAGTTAGGCACTGCAGACCTAAGTAAGGGGAGCACTGCAGAACTAAGTAAGGTGAGCACTGCAGCCCTAAGTAAAGTTGGGCACTGCAGCCCTGCATAAGGTGGGCTGTGCAGCCAGAAGTATGGTGGTCATGGCAGCCCTATGTATAGTTGCGCACTGCAGCCCTAAGTAAGGTGGGCACTGCAGCCCTAAGTAAAGTTGGGCACTGCAGCCTTGCATAAGGTGGGCTGTGCAGCCAGAAGTATGGTGGTCATGGCAGTCCTATGTATAGTTGGGCACTGCAGCCTTAAGTAAGGTGGGCACTGCAGCCTTAAGTAAGTTGGGCACTGCAGTCCTAAGTAAGTTGGGCACTGCAGACCTAAGTAAGGGGAGCACTGCAGACCTAAGAAAGTTGTTCACTGCAGCCCTAAGTAAGTAGGGGATGTAAAACCAAGTAAGGTGGGCACTGAAGCAGTAAGTAATTTGGGCACTGTAAAACCAAGTAAGGTGGGCACTGCATCCCTAAATAAGTTGGGCTCTGCAGCCTTAAGGTGGCTTGACACTGCAGTCCTAAGAAAGTTAGGCACTGCAGACCTAAGTAAGGTGAGCACTGCAGCAAAAAGTAAAGTTGGGCACTGCAGCCCTAAGTAAGTAGGGGACTGTAAAACCAAGTAAGGTGGGCACTGAAGCCCTAAGTAAGTTTGGCACTGCAGCCGTAAGGTGGCACGGCACTGCAGTCCTAAGTAAGTTGGGGACTGGAGACCTAAGTAAGGTGAGCACTGCAGACCTAAGAAAGTTGGGCACTGCAGCCCTAAATAAATTTGGGCACTGCAGCCCTAAGTAAGGTGGGCACCGTAAAACCAAGTAAGGTGGGCCCTGAAGCCCTAAATAAGTTGGGCACAGTAGCCGTAAGTTGGCTCGGCAGTGCAGTCCTTGTAATTTGGGCACTGCAGACCTATGTGAGCACTGCAGACCTAAGTAAGTTGGGCACTGTAAAACGAAGTATGGTGGGCACTGCAGCCCTAAGTGAGTTGGGCACTGCAGCCCTAAGTAAAGTTGGGCACAGCAGCCCTAAGTAAGTTGGGCACTGTAAAACCAAGTAAGGTGGGCACTACAGCCCTAAATAAGTTGGGCACTGCAGCCTTAAGGTGGCTTGACACTGCAGTCCTAAGAAAGGCACTGCAGACCTAAGTAAGGTGAGCAATGCAGCCATAAGTTGGGCACTGCAGCCCTAAGTAAAGTTGGGCACTTCAGCCCTGCATAAGGTGGGCTGTGCAGCCAGAAGTATGGTGGTCATGGCAGCCCTATGTATAGTTGGGCACTGCAGCCCTAAGTATGGTGGGCACTGCAGACCTAAGAAAGTTGGACACTGTAAAACCAAGTAAGGTGGGCACTGCATCCCTAAGTAAGGTGGGCACTGAAGCCCTTGGGAAGTTGGGCACTGCAACCGTAAGTTAGCTTGACACTGCAGTCCTAAGTAAGTTGGGCACTGCAGACCTAAGTAAGGTGAGCACTGCAGACCTAAGTAAGGTGAGCACTGCAGCAAAAAGTAAAGTTGGGCACTGCAGCCCTAAGTAAGCAGGGGACTGTAAAACCAAGTAAGGTGGGCACTGAAGCCCTAAGTAAGTTGGGCACTGCAGCCGTAAGGTGGCTCGGCACTGCAGTCCTAAGTAAGTTGGGCACTGGAGACCTAAGTAAGGTGAGCACTGCAGACCTAAGTAAGTTGGGCACTGTAAAACGAAGTATGGTGGGCACTGCAGCCCTAAGTGAGTTGGGCCCTGCGGCCCTAAGTAAAGTTGGGCACAGCAGCCCTAAGTAAGTTGGGCACTGTAAAACCAAGTAAGGTGGGCACTACAGCCCTAAATAAGTTGGGCACTGCAGCCTTAAGGTGGCTTGACACTGCAGTCCTAAGAAAGTTAGGCACTGCAGACCTAAGTAAGGTGAGCACTGCAGACCTAAGTAAGGTGAGCACTGCAGCAAAAAGTAAAGTTGGGCACTGCAGCCCTAAGTAAGTAGGGGACTGTAAAACCAAGTAAGGTGGGCACTGAAGCCCTAAGTAAGTTGGGCACTGCAGCCGTAAGGTGGCACGGCACTGCAGTCCTAAGTAAGTTGGGCACTGGAGACCTAAGTAAGGTGAGCACTGCAGACCTAAGAAAGTTGGGCACTGCAGCCCTAAATAAATTTGGGCACTGCAGACCTAAGTAAGGTGGGCACTGTAAAACCAAGTAAGGTGGGCCCTGAAGCACTAATTAAGTTGGGCACTGTAGCCGTAAGTTGGCTCGGCAGTGCAGTCCTTGTAATTTGGGCACTGCAGACCTATGTGAGCACTGCAGACCTAAGTAAGTTGGGCACTGTAAAACGAAGTATGGTGGGCACTGCAGCCCTAAGTGAGTTGGGCACTGCAGCCCTAAGTAAAGTTGGGCACAGCAGCCCTAAGTAAGTTGGGCACTGTAAAACCAAGTAAGGTGGGCACTACAGCCCTAAATAAGTTGGGCACTGCAGCCTTAAGTAAAGTTGGGCACTTCAGCCCTGCATAAGGTGGGCTGTGCAGCCAGAAGTATGGTGGTCATGGCAGCCCTATGTATAGTTGGGCACTGCAGCCCTAAGTATGGTGGGCACTGCAACCCTAAAAAAGTTGGACACTGTAAAACTAAGTAAGGTGGGCACTGCAGCCTTAAGGTGGCTTGACACTGCAGTCCTAAGAAAGGCACTGCAGACCTAAGTAAGGTGAGCAATGCAGCCATAAGTTGGGCACTGCAGCCCTAAGTAAAGTTGGGCACTTCAGCCCTGCATAAGGTGGGCTGTGCAGCCAGAAGTATGGTAGTCATGGCAGCCCTATGTATAGTTGGGCACTGCAGCCCTAAGTATGGTGGGCACTGCAGACCTAAGAAAGTTGGACACTGTAAAACCAAGTAAGGTGGGCACTGCATCCCTAAGTAAGGTGGGCACTGAAGCCCTTGGGAAGTTGGGCACTGCAACTGTAAGTTAGCTTGACACTGCAGTCCTAAGTAAGTTGGGCACTGCAGACCTAAGTAAGGTGAGCACTGCAGACCTAAGTAAGGTGAGCACTGCAGCAAAAAGTAAAGTTGGGCACTGCAGCCCTAAGTAAGCAGGGGACTGTAAAACCAAGTAAGGTGGGCACTGAAGCCCTAAGTAAGTTGGGCACTGCAGCCGTAAGGTGGCTCGGCACTGCAGTCCTAAGTAAGTTGGGCACTGGAGACCTAAGTAAGGTGAGCACTGCAGACCTAAGTAAGTTGGGCACTGTAAAACGAAGTATGGTGGGCACTGCAGCCCTAAGTGAGTTGGGCCCTGCGGCCCTAAGTAAAGTTGGGCACAGCAGCCCTAAGTAAGTTGGGCACTGTAAAACCAAGTAAGGTGGGCACTACAGCCCTAAATAAGTTGGGCACTGCAGCCTTAAGGTGGCTTGACACTGCAGTCCTAAGAAAGTTAGGCACTGCAGACCTAAGTAAGGTGAGCAATGCAGCCATAAGTTGGACACTGCTGCCCTAAGTAAAGTTGGGCACTGCAGCCCTGCATAAGGTGGGCTGTGCAGCCAGAAGTATGGTGGTCACGGCAGCCCTATGTATAGTTGGGCACTGCAGCCCTAAGTATGGTGGGCACTGCAGACCTAAGAAAGTTGGACACTGTAAAACCAAGTAAGGTGGGCACTGCATCCCTAAGTAAGGTGGGCACTGAAGCCCTTGGGAAGTTGGGCACTGCAACTGTAAGTTAGCTTGACACTGCAGTCCTAAGTAAGTTGGGCACTGCAGACCTAAGTAAGGTGAGCACTGCAGACCTAAGTAAGGTGAGCACTGCAGCAAAAAGTAAAGTTGGGCACTGCAGCCCTAAGTAAGTAGGGGACTGTAAAACCAAGTAAGGTGGGCACTGAAGCCCTAAGTAAGTTGGGCACTGCAGCCGTAAGGTGGCACGGCACTGCAGTCCTAAGTAAGTTGGGCACTGGAGACCTAAGTAAGGTGAGCACTGCAGACCTAAGAAAGTTGGGCACTGCAGCCCTAAATAAATTTGGGCACTGCAGACCTAAGTAAGGTGGGCACTGTAAAACCAAGTAAGGTGGGCCCTGAAGCACTAATTAAGTTGGGCACTGTAGCCGTAAGTTGGCTCGGCAGTGCAGTCCTTGTAATTTGGGCACTGCAGACCTATGTGAGCACTGCAGACCTAAGTAAGTTGGGCACTGTAAAACGAAGTATGGTGGGCACTGCAGCCCTAAGTGAGTTGGGCACTGCAGCCCTAAGTAAAGTTGGGCACAGCAGCCCTAAGTAAGTTGGGCACTGTAAAACCAAGTAAGGTGGGCACTACAGCCCTAAATAAGTTGGGCACTGCAGCCTTAAGTAAAGTTGGGCACTTCAGCCCTGCATAAAGTGGGCTGTGCAGCCAGAAGTATGGTGGTCATGGCAGCCCTATGTATAGTTGGGCACTGCAGCCCTAAGTATGGTGGGCACTGCAACCCTAAAAAAGTTGGACACTGTAAAACTAAGTAAGGTGGGCACTGCAACCTTAAGGTGGCTTGACACTGCAGTCCTAAGAAAGGCACTGCAGACCTAAGTAAGGTGAGCAATGCAGCCATAAGTTGGGCACTGCAGCCCTAAGTAAAGTTGGGCACTTCAGCCCTGCATAAGGTGGGCTGTGCAGCCAGAAGTATGGTGGTCACGGCAGCCCTATGTATAGTTGGGCACTGCAGCCCTAAGTATGGTGGGCACTGCAGACCTAAGAAAGTTGGACACTGTAAAACCAAGTAAGGTGGGCACTGCATCCCTAAGTAAGGTGGGCACTGAAGCCCTTGGGAAGTTGGGCACTGCAACTGTAAGTTAGCTTGACACTGCAGTCCTAAGTAAGTTGGGCACTGCAGACCTAAGTAAGGTGAGCACTGCAGACCTAAGTAAGGTGAGCACTGCAGCAAAAAGTAAAGTTGGGCACTGCAGCCCTAAGTAAGCAGGGGACTTTAAAACCAAGTAAGGTGGGCACTGAAGCCCTAAGTAAGTTGGGCACTGCAGCCGTAAGCTGGCTCGGCACTGCAGTCCTAAGAAAGTTAGGCACTGCAGACCTAAGTAAGGTGAGCACTGCAGCCCTAAGTAAAGTTGGGCACTGCAGCCCTGCATAAGGTGGGCTGTGCAGCCAGAATATGGTGGTCACGGCAGCCCTATGTATAGTTGGGCACTGCAGCCCTAAGTAAGGTGGGCACTGCATCCCTAAGTAAGGTGGGCACTGAAGCCCTCGGGAAGTTGGGCACTGCAACCGTAAGTTAGCTTGACACTGCAGTCCTAAGTAAGTTGGGCACTGCAGACCTAAGTAAGGTGAGCACTGCAGACCTAAGAAAGTTGTTCACTGCAGCCCTAAGTAAGTAGGGGACTGTAAAACCAAGTAAGGTGGGCACTGAAGCCCTAAGTAAGTTGGGCACTGAAAAACCAAGTAAGGTGGGCAGTGCAGCCCTAAGTATGGTGGGCACTGTAAAACCAAGTAAAGTGAGCACTGAAGCCCTAAGTAAGTTTTGCACTGCAGCCCTAAGTTTGACACTGTAAAACCAAGTAGGGTGGGCACTGCATCCCTAAGTAAGGTGGGCACTGAAGCCCTCGGGAAGTTGGGCACTGCAACCGTAAGTTAGCTTGACACTGCAGTCCTAAGTAAGTTGGGCACTGCAGACCTAAGTAAGGCGAGCACTGCAGACCTAAGTAAGGTGAGCACTGCAGCAAAAAGTAAAGTTGGGCACTGCAGCCCTAAGTAAGTAGGGGACTGTAAAACCAAGTAAGGTGGGCACTGAAGCCCTAAGTAAGTTGGGCACTGCAGCCGTAAGGTGGCTCGGCACTGCAGTCCTAAGTAAGTTGGGCACTGGAGACCTAAGTAAGGTGAGCACTGCAGACCTAAGGAAGTTGGGCACTGCAGCCCTAAATAAATTTGGGCACTGCAGCCCTAACTGAGTTGGGCACTGTAAAACCAAGTAAGGTGGGCCCTGAAGCCCTAATTAAGTTGGGCACAGCAGCCGTAAGTTGGCTCGGCAGTGCAGTCCTTGTAATTTGGGCACTGCAGACCTATGTGAGCACTGCAGACCTAAGTAAGTTGGGCACTGTAAAACGAAGTATGGTGGGCACTGCAGCCCTAAGTGAGTTGGGCACTGCAGCCCTAAGTAAAGTTGGGCACAGCAGCCCTAAGTAAGTTGGGCACTGTAAAACCAAGTAAGGTGGGCACTACAGCCCTAAATAAGTTGGGCACTGCAGCCTTAAGGTGGCTTGACACTGCAGTCCTAAGAAAGGCACTGCAGACCTAAGTAAGGTGAGCAATGCAGCCATAAGTTGGGCACTGCAGCCCTAAGTAAAGTTGGGCACTTCAGCCCTGCATAAGGTGGGCTGTGCAGCCAGAAGTATGGTGGTCATGGCAGCCCTATGTATAGTTGGGCACTGCAGCCCTAAGTATGGTGGGCACTGCAGACCTAAAAAAGTTGGACACTGTAAAACCAAGTAAGGTGGGCACTGCATCCCTAAGTAAGGTGGGCACTGAAGCCCTTGGGAAGTTGGGCACTGCAACTGTAAGTTAGCTTGACACTGCAGTCCTAAGTAAGTTGGGCACTGCAGACCTAAGTAAGGTGAGCACTGCAGACCTAAGTAAGGTGAGCACTGCAGCAAAAAGTAAAGTTGGGCACTGCAGCCCTAAGTAAGCAGGGGACTGTAAAACCAAGTAAGGTGGGCACTGAAGCCCTAAGTAAGTTGGGCACTGCAGCCGTAAGGTGGCTCGGCACTGCAGTCCTAAGTAAGTTGGGCACTGGAGACCTAAGTAAGGTGAGCACTGCAGACCTAAGTAAGTTGGGCACTGTAAAACGAAGTATGGTGGGCACTGCAGCCCTAAGTGAGTTGGGCCCTGCGGCCCTAAGTAAAGTTGGGCACTGTAAAACCAAGTAAGGTGGGCACTACAGCCCTAAATAAGTTGGGCACTGCAGCCTTAAGGTGGCTTGACACTGCAGTCCTAAGAAAGTTAGGCACTGCAGACCTAAGTAAGGTGAGCAATGCAGCCATAAGTTGGACACTGCTGCCCTAAGTAAAGTTGGGCACTGCAGCCCTGCATAAGGTGGGCTGTGCAGCCAGAAGTAGGGTGGTCACGGCAGCCCTATGTATAGTTGGGCACTGCAGCCCTAAGTATGGTGGGCACTGCAGACCTAAGAAAGTTGGACACTGTAAAACCAAGTAAGGTGGGCACTGCATCCCTAAGTAAGGTGGGCACTGAAGCCCTTGGGAAGTTGGGCACTGCAACTGTAAGTTAGCTTGACACTGCAGTCCTAAGTAAGTTGGGCACTGCAGACCTAAGTAAGGTGAGCACTGCAGACCTAAGTAAGGTGAGCACTGCAGCAAAAAGTAAAGTTGGGCACTGCAGCCCTAAGTAAGCAGGGGACTTTAAAACCAAGTAAGGTGGGCACTGAAGCCATAAGTAAGTTGGGCACTGCAACCGTAAGCTGGCTCGGCACTGCAGTCCTAAGAAAGTTAGGCACTGCAGACCTAAGTAAGGTGAGCACTGCAGCCCTAAGTAAAGTTGGGCACTGCAGCCCTGCATAAGGTGGGCTGTGCAGCCAGAATATGGTGGTCACGGCAGCCCTATGTATAGTTGGGCACTGCAGCCCTAAGTAAGGTGGGCACTGCAGCCCTCGGGAAGTTGGGCACTGCAACCGTAAGTTAGCTTGACACTGCAGTCCTAAGTTGGGCACTGCAGACCTAAGTAAGGTGAGCACTGCAGACCTAAGAAAGTTGTTCACTGCAGCCCTAAGTAAGTAGGGGACTGTAAAACCAAGTAAGGTGGGCACTGAAGCCCTAAGTAAGTTGGGCACTGTAAAACCAAGTAAGGTGGGCAGTGCAGCCCTAAGTATGGTGGGCACTGTAAAACCAAGTAAAGTGAGCACTGAAGCCCTAAGTAAGTTGGGCACTGCAGCCCTAAGTTTGACACTGTAAAACCAAGTAGGGTGGGCACTGCATCCCTAAGTAAGGTGGGCACTGAAGCCCTCGGGAAGTTGGGCACTGCAACCGTAAGTTAGCTTGACACTGCAGTCCTAAGTAAGTTGGGCACTGCAGTCCTAAGTAAGGCGAGCACTGCAGACCTAAGTAAGGTGAGCACTGCAGCAAAAAGTAAAGTTGGGCACTGCAGCCCTAAGTAAGTAGGGGACTGTAAAACCAAGTAAGGTGGGCACTGAAGCCCTAAGTAAGTTGGGCACTGCAGCCGTAAGGTGGCTCGGCACTGCAGTCCTAAGTAAGTTGGGCACTGGAGACCTAAGTAAGGTGAGCACTGCAGACCTAAGAAAGTTGGGCACTGCAGCCCTAAATAAATTTGGGCACTGCAGCCCTAACTGAGTTGGGCACTGTAAAACCAAGTAAGGTGGGCCCTGAAGCCCTAATTAAGTTGGGCACAGTAGCCGTAAGTTGGCTCGGCAGTGCAGTCCTTGTAATTTGGGCACTGCAGACCTATGTGAGCACTGCAGACCTAAGTAAGTTGGGCACTGTAAAACGAAGTATGGTGGGCACTGCAGCCCTAAGTGAGTTGGGCACTGCAGCCCTAAGTAAAGTTGGGCACAGCAGCCCTAAGTAAGTTGGGCACTGTAAAACCAAGTAAGGTGGGCACTACAGCCCTAAATAAGTTGGGCACTGCAGCCTTAAGGTGGCTTGACACTGCAGTCCTAAGAAAGGCACTGCAGACCTAAGTAAGGTGAGCAATGCAGCCATAAGTTGGGCACTGCAGCCCTAAGTAAAGTTGGGCACTTCAGCCCTGCATAAGGTGGGCTGTGCAGCCAGAAGTATGGTGGTCATGGCAGCCCTATGTATAGTTGGGCACTGCAGCCCTAAGTATGGTGGGCACTGCAGACCTAAAAAAGTTGGACACTGTAAAACCAAGTAAGGTGGGCACTGCATCCCTAAGTAAGGTGGGCACTGAAGCCCTTGGGAAGTTGGGCACTGCAACTGTAAGTTAGCTTGACACTGCAGTCCTAAGTAAGTTGGGCACTGCAGACCTAAGTAAGGTGAGCACTGCAGCAAAAAGTAAAGTTGGGCACTGCAGCCCTAAGTAAGCAGGGGACTTTAAAACCAAGTAAGGTGGGCACTGAAGCCATAAGTAAGTTGGGCACTGCAACCGTAAGCTGGCTCGGCACTGCAGTCCTAAGAAAGTTAGGCACTGCAGACCTAAGTAAGGTGAGCACTGCAGCCCTAAGTAAAGTTGGGCACTGCAGCCCTGCATAAGGTGGGCTGTGCAGCCAGAATATGGTGGTCACGGCAGCCCTATGTATAGTTGGGCACTGCAGCCCTAAGTAAGGTGGGCACTGCAGCCCTAAGTAAGGTGGGCACTGAAGCCCTCGGGAAGTTGGGCACTGCAACCGTAAGTTAGCTTGACACTGCAGTCCTAAGTAAGTTGGGCACTGCAGACCTAAGTAAGGTGAGCACTGCAGACCTAAGAAAGTTGTTCACTGCAGCCCTAAGTAAGTAGGGGACTGTAAAACCAAGTAAGGTGGGCACTGAAGCCCTAAGTAAGTTGGGCACTGTAAAACCAAGTAAGGTGGGCAGTGCAGCCCTAAGTATGGTGGGCACTGTAAAACCAAGTAAAGTGAGCACTGAAGCCCTAAGTAAGTTGGGCACTGCAGCCCTAAGTTTGACACTGTAAAACCAAGTAGGGTGGGCACTGCATCCCTAAGTAAGGTGGGCACTGAAGCCCTCGGGAAGTTGGGCACTGCAACCGTAAGTTAGCTTGACACTGCAGTCCTAAGTAAGTTGGGCACTTCAGACCTAAGTAAGGCGAGCACTGCAGACCTAAGTAAGGTGAGCACTGCAGCAAAAAGTAAAGTTGGGCACTGCAGCCCTAAGTAAGTAGGGGACTGTAAAACCAAGTAAGGTGGGCACTGAAGCCCTAAGTAAGTTGGGCACTGCAGCCATAAGGTGGCTCGGCACTGCAGTCCTAAGTAAGTTGGGCACTGGAGACCTAAGTAAGGTGAGCACTGCAGACCTAAGAAAGTTGGGCACTGCAGCCCTAAATAAATTTGGGCACTGCAGCCCTAACTGAGTTGGGCACTGTTAAACCAAGTAAGGTGGGCCCTGAAGCCCTAATTAAGTTGGGCACAGTAGCCGTAAGTTGGCTCGGCAGTGCAGTCCTTGTAATTTGGGCACTGCAGACCTATGTGAGCACTGCAGACCTAAGTAAGTTGGGCACTGTAAAACGAAGTATGGTGGGCACTGCAGCCCTAAGTGAGTTGGGCACTGCAGCCCTAAGTAAAGTTGGGCACAGCAGCCCTAAGTTAGTTGGGCACTGTAAAACCAAGTAAGGTGGGCACTACAGCCCTAAATAAGTTGGGCACTGCAGCCTTAAGGTGGCTTGACACTGCAGTCCTAAGAAAGTTAGGCACTGCAGACCTAAGTAAGGTGAGCAATGCAGCCATAAGTTGGACACTGCTGCCCTAAGTAAAGTTGGGCACTGCAGCCCTGCATAAGGTGGGCTGTGCAGCCAGAAGTATGGTGGTCACGGCAGCCCTATGTATAGTTGGGCACTGCAGCCCTAAGTATGGTGGGCACTGCAGACCTAAGAAAGTTGGACACTGTAAAACCAAGTAAGGTGGGCACTGCATCCCTAAGTAAGGTGGGCACTGAAGCCCTTGGGAAGTTGGGCACTGCAACTGTAAGTTAGCTTGACACTGCAGTCCTAAGTAAGTTGGGCACTGCAGACCTAAGTAAGGTGAGCACTGCAGACCTAAGTAAGGTGAGCACTGCAGCAAAAAGTAAAGTTGGGCACTGCAGCCCTAAGTAAGCAGGGGACTTTAAAACCAAGTAAGGTGGGCACTGAAGCCATAAGTAAGTTGGGCACTGCAACCGTAAGCTGGCTCGGCACTGCAGTCCTAAGAAAGTTAGGCACTGCAGACCTAAGTAAGGTGAGCACTGCAGCCCTAAGTAAAGTTGGGCACTGCAGCCCTGCATAAGGTGGGCTGTGCAGCCAGAATATGGTGGTCACGGCAGCCCTATGTATAGTTGGGCACTGCAGCCCTAAGTAAGGTGGGCACTGCAGCCCTCGGGAAGTTGGGCACTGCAACCGTAAGTTAGCTTGACACTGCAGTCCTAAGTTGGGCACTGCAGACCTAAGTAAGGTGAGCACTGCAGACCTAAGAAAGTTGTTCACTGCAGCCCTAAGTAAGTAGGGGACTGTAAAACCAAGTAAGGTGGGCACTGAAGCCCTAAGTAAGTTGGGCACTGTAAAACCAAGTAAGGTGGGCAGTGCAGCCCTAAGTATGGTGGGCACTGTAAAACCAAGTAAAGTGAGCACTGAAGCCCTAAGTAAGTTGGGCACTGCAGCCCTAAGTTTGACACTGTAAAACCAAGTAGGGTGGGCACTGCATCCCTAAGTAAGGTGGGCACTGAAGCCCTCGGGAAGTTGGGCACTGCAACCGTAAGTTAGCTTGACACTGCAGTCCTAAGTAAGTTGGGCACTGCAGTCCTAAGTAAGGCGAGCACTGCAGACCTAAGTAAGGTGAGCACTGCAGCAAAAAGTAAAGTTGGGCACTGCAGCCCTAAGTAAGTAGGGGACTGTAAAACCAAGTAAGGTGGGCACTGAAGCCCTAAGTAAGTTGGGCACTGCAGCCGTAAGGTGGCTCGGCACTGCAGTCCTAAGTAAGTTGGGCACTGGAGACCTAAGTAAGGTGAGCACTGCAGACCTAAGAAAGTTGGGCACTGCAGCCCTAAATAAATTTGGGCACTGCAGCCCTAACTGAGTTGGGCACTGTAAAACCAAGTAAGGTGGGCCCTGAAGCCCTAATTAAGTTGGGCACAGTAGCCGTAAGTTGGCTCGGCAGTGCAGTCCTTGTAATTTGGGCACTGCAGACCTATGTGAGCACTGCAGACCTAAGTAAGTTGGGCACTGTAAAACGAAGTATGGTGGGCACTGCAGCCCTAAGTGAGTTGGGCACTGCAGCCCTAAGTAAAGTTGGGCACAGCAGCCCTAAGTAAGTTGGGCACTGTAAAACCAAGTAAGGTGGGCACTACAGCCCTAAATAAGTTGGGCACTGCAGCCTTAAGGTGGCTTGACACTGCAGTCCTAAGAAAGTTAGGCACTGCAGACCTAAGTAAGGTGAGCAATGCAGCCATAAGTTGGGCACTGCAGCCCTAAGTAAAGTTGGGCACTTCAGCCCTGCATAAGGTGGGCTGTGCAGCCAGAAGTATGGTGGTCATGGCAGCCCTATGTATAGTTGGGCACTGCAGCCCTAAGTATGGTGGGCACTGCAGACCTAAAAAAGTTGGACACTGTAAAACCAAGTAAGGTGGGCACTGCATCCCTAAGTAAGGTGGGCACTGAAGCCCTTGGGAAGTTGGGCACTGCAACTGTAAGTTAGCTTGACACTGCAGTCCTAAGTAAGTTGGGCACTGCAGACCTAAGTAAGGTGAGCACTGCAGCAAAAAGTAAAGTTGGGCACTGCAGCCCTAAGTAAGCAGGGGACTTTAAAACCAAGTAAGGTGGGCACTGAAGCCATAAGTAAGGTGGGCACTGAAGCCATAAGTAAGTTGGGCACTGCAACCGTAAGCTGGCTCGGCACTGCAGTCCTAAGAAAGTTAGGCACTGCAGACCTAAGTAAGGTGAGCACTGCAGCCCTAAGTAAAGTTGGGCACTGCAGCCCTGCATAAGGTGGGCTGTGCAGCCAGAATATGGTGGTCACGGCAGCCCTATGTATAGTTGGGCACTGCAGCCCTAAGTAAGGTGGGCACTGCAGCCCTAAGTAAGGTGGGCACTGAAGCCCTCGGGAAGTTGGGCACTGCAACCGTAAGTTAGCTTGACACTGCAGTCCTAAGTAAGTTGGGCACTGCAGACCTAAGTAAGGTGAGCACTGCAGACCTAAGAAAGTTGTTCACTGCAGCCCTAAGTAAGTAGGGGACTGTAAAACCAAGTAAGGTGGGCACTGAAGCCCTAAGTAAGTTGGGCACTGTAAAACCAAGTAAGGTGGGCAGTGCAGCCCTAAGTATGGTGGGCACTGTAAAACCAAGTAAAGTGAGCACTGAAGCCCTAAGTAAGTTGGGCACTGCAGCCCTAAGTTTGACACTGTAAAACCAAGTAGGGTGGGCACTGCATCCCTAAGTAAGGTGGGCACTGAAGCCCTCGGGAAGTTGGGCACTGCAACCGTAAGTTACCTTGACACTGCAGTCCTAAGTAAGTTGGGCACTTCAGACCTAAGTAAGGCGAGCACTGCAGACCTAAGTAAGGTGAGCACTGCAGCAAAAAGTAAAGTTGGGCACTGCAGCCCTAAGTAAGTAGGGGACTGTAAAACCAAGTAAGGTGGGCACTGAAGCCCTAAGTAAGTTGGGCACTGCAGCCGTAAGGTGGCTCGGCACTGCAGTCCTAAGTAAGTTGGGCACTGGAGACCTAAGTAAGGTGAGCACTGCAGACCTAAGAAAGTTGGGCACTGCAGCCCTAAATAAATTTGGGCACTGCAGCCCTAACTGAGTTGGGCACTGTTAAACCAAGTAAGGTGGGCCCTGAAGCCCTAATTAAGTTGGGCACAGTAGCCGTAAGTTGGCTCGGCAGTGCAGTCCTTGTAATTTGGGCACTGCAGACCTATGTGAGCACTGCAGACCTAAGTAAGTTGGGCACTGTAAAACGAAGTATGGTGGGCACTGCAGCCCTAAGTGAGTTGGGCACTGCAGCCCTAAGTAAAGTTGGGCACAGCAGCCCTAAGTTAGTTGGGCACTGTAAAACCAAGTAAGGTGGGCACTACAGCCCTAAATAAGTTGGGCACTGCAGCCTTAAGGTGGCTTGACACTGCAGTCCTAAGAAAGGCACTGCAGACCTAAGTAAGGTGAGCAATGCAGCCATAAGTTGGGCACTGCAGCCCTAAGTAAAGTTGGGCACTTCAGCCCTGCATAAGGTGGGCTGTGCAGCCAGAAGTATGGTGGTCATGGCAGCCCTATGTATAGTTGGGCACTGCAGCCCTAAGTATGGTGGGCACTGCAGACCTAAAAAAGTTGGACACTGTAAAACCAAGTAAGGTGGGCACTGCATCCCTAAGTAAGGTGGGCACTGAAGCCCTTGGGAAGTTGGGCACTGCAACTGTAAGTTAGCTTGACACTGCAGTCTTAAGTAAGTTGGGCACTGCAGACCTAAGTAAGGTGAGCACTGCAGACCTAAGTAAGGTGAGCACTGCAGCAAAAAGTAAAGTTGGGCACTGCAGCCCTAAGTAAGCAGGGGACTGTAAAACCAAGTAAGGTGGGCACTGAAGCCCTAAGTAAGTTGGGCACTGCAGCCGTAAGGTGGCTCGGCACTGCAGTCCTAAGTAAGTTGGGCACTGGAGACCTAAGTAAGGTGAGCACTGCAGACCTAAGTAAGTTGGGCACTGTAAAACGAAGTATGGTGGGCACTGCAGCCCTAAGTGAGTTGGGCCCTGCGGCCCTAAGTAAAGTTGGGCACAGCAGCCCTAAGTAAGTTGGGCACTGTAAAACCAAGTAAGGTGGGCACTACAGCCCTAAATAAGTTGGGCACTGCAGCCTTAAGGTGGCTTGACACTGCAGTCCTAAGAAAGTTAGGCACTGCAGACCTAAGTAAGGTGAGCAATGCAGCCATAAGTTGGGCACTGCAGCCCTAAGTAAAGTTGGGCACTGCAGCCGTAAGCTGGCTCGGCACTGCAGTCCTAAGAAAGTTAGGCACTGCTAACCTAAGTAAGGTGAGCACTGCAGCCCTAAGTAAAGTTGGGCACTGCAGCCCTGCATAAGGTGGGCTGTGCAGCCAGAAGTATGGTGGTCACGGCAGCCCTATGTATAGTTGGGCACTGCAGACCTAAGAAAGCTGGACACTGTAAAACCAAGTAAGGTGGGCACTGCATCCCTAAGTAAGGTGGGCACTGAAGCCCTTGGGAAGTTGGGCACTGCAACTGTAAGTTAGCTTGACACTGCAGTCCTAAGTAAGTTGGGCACTGCAGACCTAAGTAAGGTGAGCACTGCAGACCTAAGTAAGGTGAGCACTGCAGACCTAAGTAAGGTGAGCACTGCAGCAAAAAGTAAAGTTGGGCACTGCAGCCCTAAGTAAGCAGGGGACTGTAAAACCAAGTAAGGTGAGCACTGAAGCCCTAAGTAAGGTGGGCACTGCAGCCGTAAGCTGGCTCGGCACTGCAGTCCTAAGAAAGTTAGGCACTGCAGACCTAAGTAAGGTGAGCACTGCAGCCCTAAGTAAAGTTGGGCACTGCAGCCCTGCATAAGGTGGGCTGTGCAGCCAGAATATGGTGGTCACGGCAGCCCTATGTATAGTTGGGCACTGCAGCCCTAAGTAAGGTGGGCACTGCAGCCCTAAGTAAGGTGGGCACTGAAGCCCTCGGGAAGTTGGGCACTGCAACCGTAAGTTAGCTTGACACTGCAGTCCTAAGTAAGTTGGGCACTGCAGACCTAAGTAAGGTGAGCACTGCAGACCTAAGAAAGTTGTTCACTGCAGCCCTAAGTAAGTAGGGGACTGTAAAACCAAGTAAGGTGGGCACTGAAGCCCTAAGTAAGTTGGGCACTGTAAAACCAAGTAAGGTGGGCAGTGCAGCCCTAAGTATGGTGGGCACTGTAAAACCAAGTAAAGTGAGCACTGAAGCCCTAAGTAAGTTGGGCACTGCAGCCCTAAGTTTGACACTGTAAAACCAAGTAGGGTGGGCACTGCATCCCTAAGTAAGGTGGGCACTGAAGCCCTCGGGAAGTTGGGCACTGCAACCGTAAGTTAGCTTGACACTGCAGTCCTAAGAAAGTTGGGCACTGCAGACCTAAGTAAAATGAGCACTGCAGACCTAAGTAAGGTGAGCACTGCAGCAGAAAGTAAAGTTGGGCACTGCAGCCCTAAGTAAGTAGGGGACTGTAAAACCAAGTAAGGTGGGCACTGAAGCCCTAAGTAAGTTGGGCACTGCAGCCGTAAGGTGGCTCGGCACTGCAGTCCTAAGTAAGTTGGGCACTGGAGACCTAAGTAAGGTGAGCACTGCAGACCTAAGAAAGTTGGGCACTGCAGCCCTAAATAAATTTGGGCACTGCAGCCCTAAGTAAGGTGGGCACTGTAAAACCAAGTAAGGTGGGCCCTGAAGCCCTAATTAAGTTGCGCACAGTAGCCGTAAGTTGGCTCGGCAGTGCAGTCCTTGTAATTTGGGCACTGCAGACCTATGTGAGCACTGCAGACCTAAGTAAGTTGGGCACTGTAAAACGAAGTATGGTGGGCACTGCAGCCCTAAGTGAGTTGGGCACTGCAGCCCTAAGTAAAGTTGGGCACAGCAGCCCTAAGTAAGTTGGGCACTGTAAAACCAAGTAAGGTGGGCACTACAGCCCTAAATAAGTTGGGCACTGCAGCCTTAAGGTGGCTTGACACTGCAGTCCTAAGAAAGGCACTGCAGACCTAAGTAAGGTGAGCAATGCAGCCATAAGTTGGGCACTGCAGCCCTAAGTAAAGTTGGGCACTTCAGCCCTGCATAAGGTTTGCTGTGCAGCCAGAAGTAGGGTGGTCATGGCAGCCCTATGTATAGTTGGGCACTGCAGCCCTAAGTATGGTGGGCACTGCAACCCTAAGTATGGTGGGCACTGCAGACCTAAAAAAGTTGGACACTGTAAAACCAAGTAAGGTGGGCACTGCATCCCTAAGTAAGGTGGGCACTGAAGCCCTTGGGAAGTTGGGCACTGCAACTGTAAGTTAGCTTGACACTGCAGTCCTAAGTAAGTTGGGCACTGCAGACCTAAGTAAGGTGAGCACTGCAGACCTAAGTAAGGTGAGCACTGCAGCAAAAAGTAAAGTTGGGCACTGCAGCCCTAAGTAAGCAGGGGACTGTAAAACCAAGTAAGGTGGGCACTGAAGCCCTAAGTAAGTTGGGCACTGCAGCCGTAAGGTGGCTCGGCACTGCAGTCCTAAGTAAGTTGGGCACTGGAGACCTAAGTAAGGTGAGCACTGCAGACCTAAGTAAGTTGGGCACTGTAAAACGAAGTATGGTGGGCACTGCAGCCCTAAGTGAGTTGGGCCCTGCGGCCCTAAGTAAAGTTGGGCACAGCAGCCCTAAGTAAGTTGGGGACTGTAAAACCAAGTAAGGTGGGCACTACAGCCCTAAATAAGTTGGGCACTGCAGCCTTAAGGTGGCTTGACACTGCAGTCCTAAGAAAGTTAGGCACTGCAGACCTAAGTAAGGTGAGCAATGCAGCCATAAGTTGGACACTGCTGCCCTAAGTAAAGTTGGGCACTGCAGCCCTGCATAAGGTGGGCTGTGCAGCCAGAAGTATGGTGGTCACGGCAGCCCTATGTATAGTTGGGCACTGCAGCCCTAAGTATGGTGGGCACTGCAGACCTAAGAAAGTTGGACACTGTAAAACCAAGTAAGGTGGGCACTGCATCCCTAAGTAAGGTGGGCACTGAAGCCCTCGGGAAGTTGGGCACTGCAACTGTAAGTTAGCTTGACACTGCAGTCCTAAGTAAGTTGGGCACTGCAGACCTAAGTAAGGTGAGCACTGCAGACCTAAGTAAGGTGAGCACTGCAGCAAAAAGTAAAGTTGGGCACTGCAGCCCTAAGTAAGCAGGGGACTTTAAAACCAAGTAAGGTGGGCACTGAAGCCATAAGTAAGTTGGGCACTGCAACCGTAAGCTGGCTCGGCACTGCAGTCCTAAGAAAGTTAGGCACTGCAGACCTAAGTAAGGTGAGCACTGCAGCCCTAAGTAAAGTTGGGCACTGCAGCCCTGCATAAGGTGGGCTGTGCAGCCAGAATATGGTGGTCACGGCAGCCCTATGTATAGTTGGGCACTGCAGCCCTAAGTAAGGTGGGCACTGCAGCCCTAAGTAAGGTGGGCACTGAAGCCCTCGGGAAGTTGGGCACTGCAACCGTAAGTTAGCTTGACACTGCAGTCCTAAGTAAGTTGGGCACTGCAGACCTAAGTAAGGTGAGCACTGCAGACCTAAGAAAGTTGTTCACTGCAGCCCTAAGTAAGTAGGGGACTGTAAAACCAAGTAAGGTGGGCACTGAAGCCCTAAGTAAGTTGGGCACTGTAAAACCAAGTAAGGTGGGCAGTGCAGCCCTAAGTATGGTGGGCACTGTAAAACCAAGTAAAGTGAGCACTGAAGCCCTAAGTAAGTTGGGCACTGCAGCCCTAAGTTTGACACTGTAAAACCAAGTAGGGTGGGCACTGCATCCCTAAGTAAGGTGGGCACTGAAGCCCTCGGGAAGTTGGGCACTGCAACCGTAAGTTAGCTTGACACTGCAGTCCTAAGTAAGTTGGGCACTTCAGACCTAAGTAAGGCGAGCACTGCAGACCTAATTAAGGTGAGTACTGCAGCAAAAAGTAAAGTTGGGCACTGCAGCCCTAAGTAAGTAGGGGACTGTAAAACCAAGTAAGGTGGGCACTGAAGCCCTAAGTAAGTTGGGCACTGCAGCCGTAAGGTGGCTCGGCACTGCAGTCCTAAGTAAGTTGGGCACTGGAGACCTAAGTAAGGTGAGCACTGCAGACCTAAGAAAGTTGGGCACTGCAGCCCTAAATAAATTTGGGCACTGCAGCCCTAACTGAGTTGGGCACTGTTAAACCAAGTAAGGTGGGCCCTGAAGCCCTAATTAAGTTGGGCACAGTAGCCGTAAGTTGGCTCGGCAGTGCAGTCCTTGTAATTTGGGCACTGCAGACCTATGTGAGCACTGCAGACCTAAGTAAGTTGGGCACTGTAAAACGAAGTATGGTGGGCACTGCAGCCCTAAGTGAGTTGGGCACTGCAGCCCTAAGTAAAGTTGGGCACAGCAGCCCTAAGTTAGTTGGGCACTGTAAAACCAAGTAAGGTGGGCACTACAGCCCTTAATAAGTTGGGCACTGCAGCCTTAAGGTGGCTTGACACTGCAGTCCTAAGAAAGGCACTGCAGACCTAAGTAAGGTGAGCAATGCAGCCATAAGTTGGGCACTGCAGCCCTAAGTAAAGTTGGGCACTTCAGCCCTGCATAAGGTGGGCTGTGCAGCCAGAAGTATGGTGGTCATGGCAGCCCTATGTATAGTTGGGCACTGCAGCCCTAAGTATGGTGGGCACTGCAGACCTAAGAAAGTTGGACACTGTAAAACCAAGTAAGGTGGGCACTGCATCCCTAAGTAAGGTGGGCACTGAAGCCCTTGGGAAGTTGGGCACTGCAACTGTAAGTTAGCTTGACACTGCAGTCTTAAGTAAGTTGGGCACTGCAGACCTAAGTAAGGTGAGCACTGCAGCAAAAAGTAAAGTTGGGCACTGCAGCCCTAAGTAAGCAGGGGACTGTAAAACCAAGTAAGGTGGGCACTGAAGCCCTAAGTAAGTTGGGCACTGCAGCCGTAAGGTGGCTCGGCACTGCAGTCCTAAGTAAGTTGGGCACTGGAGACCTAAGTAAGGTGAGCACTGCAGACCTAAGTAAGTTGGGCACTGTAAAACGAAGTATGGTGGGCACTGCAGCCCTAAGTGAGTTGGGCCCTGCGGCCCTAAGTAAAGTTGGGCACAGCAGCCCTAAGTAAGTTGGGCACTGTAAAACCAAGTAAGGTGGGCACTACAGCCCTAAATAAGTTGGGCACTGCAGCCTTAAGGTGGCTTGACACTGCAGTCCTAAGAAAGTTAGGCACTGCAGACCTAAGTAAGGTGAGCAATGCAGCCATAAGTTGGGCACTGCAGCCCTAAGTAAAGTTGGGCACTGCAGCCGTAAGCTGGCTCGGCACTGCAGTCCTAAGAAAGTTAGGCACTGCTAACCTAAGTAAGGTGAGCACTGCAGCCCTAAGTAAAGTTGGGCACTGCAGCCCTGCATAAGGTGGGCTGTGCAGCCAGAAGTATGGTGGTCACGGCAGCCCTATGTATAGTTGGGCACTGCAGACCTAAGAAAGCTGGACACTGTAAAACCAAGTAAGGTGGGCACTGCATCCCTAAGTAAGGTGGGCACTGAAGCCCTTGGGAAGTTGGGCACTGCAACTGTAAGTTAGCTTGACACTGCAGTCCTAAGTAAGTTGGGCACTGCAGACCTAAGTAAGGTGAGCACTGCAGCAAAAAGTAAAGTTGGGCACTGCAGCCCTAAGTAAGCAGGGGACTGTAAAACCAAGTAAGGTGAGCACTGAAGCCCTAAGTAAGGTGGGCACTGCAGCCGTAAGCTGGCTCGGCACTGCAGTCCTAAGAAAGTTAGGCACTGCAGACCTAAGTAAGGTGAGCACTGCAGCCCTAAGTAAAGTTGGGCACTGCAGCCCTGCATAAGGTGGGCTGTGCAGCCAGAATATGGTGGTCACGGCAGCCCTATGTATAGTTGGGCACTGCAGCCCTAAGTAAGGTGGGCACTGCAGCCCTAAGTAAGGTGGGCACTGAAGCCCTCGGGAAGTTGGGCACTGCAACCGTAAGTTAGCTTGACACTGCAGTCCTAAGTAAGTTGGGCACTGCAGACCTAAGTAAGGTGAGCACTGCAGACCTAAGAAAGTTGTTCACTGCAGCCCTAAGTAAGTAGGGGACTGTAAAACCAAGTAAGGTGGGCACTGAAGCCCTAAGTAAGTTGGGCACTGTAAAACCAAGTAAGGTGGGCAGTGCAGCCCTAAGTATGGTGGGCACTGTAAAACCAAGTAAAGTGAGCACTGAAGCCCTAAGTAAGTTGGGCACTGCAGCCCTAAGTTTGACACTGTAAAACCAAGTAGGGTGGGCACTGCATCCCTAAGTAAGGTGGGCACTGAAGCCCTCGGGAAGTTGGGCACTGCAACCGTAAGTTAGCTTGACACTGCAGTCCTAAGAAAGTTGGGCACTGCAGACCTAAGTAAAATGAGCACTGCAGACCTAAGTAAGGTGAGCACTGCAGCAGAAAGTAAAGTTGGGCACTGCAGCCCTAAGTAAGTAGGGGACTGTAAAACCAAGTAAGGTGGGCACTGAAGCCCTAAGTAAGTTGGGCACTGCAGCCGTAAGGTGGCTCGGCACTGCAGTCCTAAGTAAGTTGGGCACTGGAGACCTAAGTAAGGTGAGCACTGCAGACCTAAGAAAGTTGGGCACTGCAGCCCTAAATAAATTTGGGCACTGCAGCCCTAAGTAAGGTGGGCACTGTAAAACCAAGTAAGGTGGGCCCTGAAGCCCTAATTAAGTTGCGCACAGTAGCCGTAAGTTGGCTCGGCAGTGCAGTCCTTGTAATTTGGGCACTGCAGACCTATGTGAGCACTGCAGACCTAAGTAAGTTGGGCACTGTAAAACGAAGTATGGTGGGCACTGCAGCCCTAAGTGAGTTGGGCACTGCAGCCCTAAGTAAAGTTGGGCACAGCAGCCCTAAGTAAGTTGGGCACTGTAAAACCAAGTAAGGTGGGCACTACAGCCCTAAATAAGTTGGGCACTGCAGCCTTAAGGTGGCTTGACACTGCAGTCCTAAGAAAGGCACTGCAGACCTAAGTAAGGTGAGCAATGCAGCCATAAGTTGGGCACTGCAGCCCTAAGTAAAGTTGGGCACTTCAGCCCTGCATAAGGTTTGCTGTGCAGCCAGAAGTAGGGTGGTCATGGCAGCCCTATGTATAGTTGGGCACTGCAGCCCTAAGTATGGTGGGCACTGCAACCCTAAGTATGGTGGGCACTGCAGACCTAAAAAAGTTGGACACTGTAAAACCAAGTAAGGTGGGCACTGCATCCCTAAGTAAGGTGGGCACTGAAGCCCTTGGGAAGTTGGGCACTGCAACTGTAAGTTAGCTTGACACTGCAGTCCTAAGTAAGTTGGGCACTGCAGACCTAAGTAAGGTGAGAACTGCAGACCTAAGTAAGGTGAGCACTGCAGCAAAAAGTAAAGTTGGGCACTGCAGCCCTAAGTAAGCAGGGGACTGTAAAACCAAGTAAGGTGGGCACTGAAGCCCTAAGTAAGTTGGGCACTGCAGCCGTAAGCTGGCTCGGCACTGCAGTCCTAAGAAAGTTAGGCACTGGAGACCTAAGTAAGGTGAGCACTGCAGACCTAAGAAAGTTGGGCACTGCAGCCCTAAATAAATTTGGGCACTGCAGCCCTAACTGAGTTGGGCACTGTAAAACCAAGTAAGGTGGGCCCTGAAGCCCTAATTAAGTTGGGCACAGTAGCCGTAAGTTGGCTAGGTAGTGCAGTCCTTGTAATTTGGGCACTGCAGACCTATGTGAGCACTGCAGACCTAAGTAAGTTGGGCACTGTAAAACGAAGTATGGTGGGCACTGCAGCCCTAAGTGAGTTGGGCACTGCAGCCCTAAGTAAAGTTGGGCACAGCAGCCCTAAGTAAGTTGGGCACTGTAAAACCAAGTAAGGTGGGCACTACAGCCCTAAATAAGTTGGGCACTGCAGCCTTAAGGTGGCTTGACACTGCAGTCCTAAGAAAGGCACTGCAGACCTAAGTAAGGTGAGCAATGCAGCCATAAGTTGGGCACTGCAGCCCTAAGTAAAGTTGGGCACTTCAGCCCTGCATAAGGTGGGCTGTGCAGCCAGAAGTATGGTGGTCATGGCAGCCCTATGTATAGTTGGGCACTGCAGCCCTAAGTATGGTGGGCACTGCAGACCTAAAAAAGTTGGACACTGTAAAACCAAGTAAGGTGGGCACTGCATCCCTAAGTAAGGTGGGCACTGAAGCCCTTGGGAAGTTGGGCACTGCAACTGTAAGTTAGCTTGACACTGCAGTCCTAAGTAAGTTGGGCACTGCAGACCTAAGTAAGGTGAGCACTGCAGACCTAAGTAAGGTGAGCACTGCAGCAAAAAGTAAAGTTGGGCACTGCAGCCCTAAGTAAGCAGGGGACTGTAAAACCAAGTAAGGTGGGCACTGAAGCCCTAAGTAAGTTGGGCACTGCAGCCGTAAGGTGGCTCGGCACTGCAGTCCTAAGTAAGTTGGGCACTGGAGACCTAAGTAAGGTGAGCACTGCAGACCTAAGTAAGTTGGGCACTGTAAAACGAAGTATGGTGGGCACTGCAGCCCTAAGTGAGTTGGGCCCTGCGGCCCTAAGTAAAGTTGGGCACAGCAGCCCTAAGTAAGTTGGGCACTGTAAAACCAAGTAAGGTGGGCACTACAGCCCTAAATAAGTTGGGCACTGCAGCCTTAAGGTGGCTTGACACTGCAGTCCTAAGAAAGGCACTGCAGACCTAAGTAAGGTGAGCAATGCAGCCATAAGTTGGGCACTGCAGCCCTAAGTAAAGTTGGGCACTTCAGCCCTGCATAAGGTGGGCTGTGCAGCCAGAAGTATGGTGGTCATGGCAGCCCTATGTATAGTTGGGCACTGCAGCCCTAAGTATGGTGGGCACTGCAGACCTAAAAAAGTTGGACACTGTAAAACCAAGTAAGGTGGGCACTGCATCCCTAAGTAAGGTGGGCACTGAAGCCCTTGGGAAGTTGGGCACTGCAACTGTAAGTTAGCTTGACACTGCAGTCCTAAGTAAGTTGGGCACTGCAGACCTAAGTAAGGTGAGCACTGCAGACCTAAGTAAGGTGAGCACTGCAGCAAAAAGTAAAGTTGGGCACTGCAGCCCTAAGTAAGCAGGGGACTGTAAAACCAAGTAAGGTGGGCACTGAAGCCCTAAGTAAGTTGGGCACTGCAGCCGTAAGGTGGCTCGGCACTGCAGTCCTAAGTAAGTTGGGCACTGGAGACCTAAGTAAGGTGAGCACTGCAGACCTAAGTAAGTTGGGCACTGTAAAACGAAGTATGGTGGGCACTGCAGCCCTAAGTGAGTTGGGCCCTGCGGCCCTAAGTAAAGTTGGGCACAGCAGCCCTAAGTAAGTTGGGCACTGTAAAACCAAGTAAGGTGGGCACTACAGCCCTAAATAAGTTGGGCACTGCAGCCTTAAGGTGGCTTGACACTGCAGTCCTAAGAAAGTTAGGCACTGCAGACCTACGTAAGGTGAGCAATGCAGCCATAAGTTGGACACTGCTGCCCTAAGTAAAGTTGGGCACTGCAGCCCTGCATAAGGTGGGCTGTGCAGCCAGAAGTATGGTGGTCACGGCAGCCCTATGTATAGTTGGGCACTGCAGCCCTAAGTATGGTGGGCACTGCAGACCTAAGAAAGTTGGACACTGTAAAACCAAGTAAGGTGGGCACTGCATCCCTAAGTAAGGTGGGCACTGAAGCCCTTGGGAAGTTGGGCACTGCAACTGTAAGTTAGCTTGACACTGCAGTCCTAAGTAAGTTGGGCACTGCAGACCTAAGTAAGGTGAGCACTGCAGACCTAAGTAAGGTGAGCACTGCAGCAAAAAGTAAAGTTGGGCACTGCAGCCCTAAGTAAGCAGGGGACTTTAAAACCAAGTAAGGTGGGCACTGAAGCCATAAGTAAGTTGGGCACTGCAACCGTAAGCTGGCTCGGCACTGCAGTCCTAAGAAAGTTAGGCACTGCAGACCTAAGTAAGGTGAGCACTGCAGCCCTAAGTAAAGTTGGGCACTGCAGCCCTGCATAAGGTGGGCTGTGCAGCCAGAATATGGTGGTCACGGCAGCCCTATGTATAGTTGGGCACTGCAGCCCTAAGTAAGGTGGGCACTGCAGCCCTCGGGAAGTTGGGCACTGCAACCGTAAGTTAGCTTGACACTGCAGTCCTAAGTTGGGCACTGCAGACCTAAGTAAGGTGAGCACTGCAGACCTAAGAAAGTTGTTCACTGCAGCCCTAAGTAAGTAGGGGACTGTAAAACCAAGTAAGGTGGGCACTGAAGCCCTAAGTAAGTTGGGCACTGTAAAACCAAGTAAGGTGGGCAGTGCAGCCCTAAGTATGGTGGGCACTGTAAAACCAAGTAAAGTGAGCACTGAAGCCCTAAGTAAGTTGGGCACTGCAGCCCTAAGTTTGACACTGTAAAACCAAGTAGGGTGGGCACTGCATCCCTAAGTAAGGTGGGCACTGAAGCCCTCGGGAAGTTGGGCACTGCAACCGTAAGTTAGCTTGACACTGCAGTCCTAAGTAAGTTGGGCACTGCAGTCCTAAGTAAGGCGAGCACTGCAGACCTAAGTAAGGTGAGCACTGCAGCAAAAAGTAAAGTTGGGCACTGCAGCCCTAAGTAAGTAGGGGACTGTAAAACCAAGTAAGGTGGGCACTGAAGCCCTAAGTAAGTTGGGCACTGCAGCCGTAAGGTGGCTCGGCACTGCAGTCCTAAGTAAGTTGGGCACTGGAGACCTAAGTAAGGTGAGCACTGCAGACCTAAGAAAGTTGGGCACTGCAGCCCTAAATAAATTTGGGCACTGCAGCCCTAACTGAGTTGGGCACTGTAAAACCAAGTAAGGTGGGCCCTGAAGCCCTAATTAAGTTGGGCACAGTAGCCGTAAGTTGGCTCGGCAGTGCAGTCCTTGTAATTTGGGCACTGCAGACCTATGTGAGCACTGCAGACCTAAGTAAGTTGGGCACTGTAAAACGAAGTATGGTGGGCACTGCAGCCCTAAGTGAGTTGGGCACTGCAGCCCTAAGTAAAGTTGGGCACAGCAGCCCTAAGTAAGTTGGGCACTGTAAAACCAAGTAAGGTGGGCACTACAGCCCTAAATAAGTTGGGCACTGCAGCCTTAAGGTGGCTTGACACTGCAGTCCTAAGAAAGGCACTGCAGACCTAAGTAAGGTGAGCAATGCAGCCATAAGTTGGGCACTGCAGCCCTAAGTAAAGTTGGGCACTTCAGCCCTGCATAAGGTGGGCTGTGCAGCCAGAAGTATGGTGGTCATGGCAGCCCTATGTATAGTTGGGCACTGCAGCCCTAAGTATGGTGGGCACTGCAGACCTAAAAAAGTTGGACACTGTAAAACCAAGTAAGGTGGGCACTGCATCCCTAAGTAAGGTGGGCACTGAAGCCCTTGGGAAGTTGGGCACTGCAACTGTAAGTTAGCTTGACACTGCAGTCCTAAGTAAGTTGGGCACTGCAGACCTAAGTAAGGTGAGCACTGCAGACCTAAGTAAGGTGAGCACTGCAGCAAAAAGTAAAGTTGGGCACTGCAGCCCTAAGTAAGCAGGGGACTTTAAAACCAAGTAAGGTGGGCACTGAAGCCATAAGTAAGTTGGGCACTGCAACCGTGAGCTGGCTCGGCACTGCAGTCCTAAGAAAGTTAGGCACTGCAGACCTAAGTAAGGTGAGCACTGCAGCCCTAAGTAAAGTTGGGCACTGCAGCCCTGCATAAGGTGGGCTGTGCAGCCAGAATATGGTGGTCACGGCAGCCCTATGTATAGTTGGGCACTGCAGCCCTAAGTAAGGTGGGCACTGCAGCCCTAAGTAAGGTGGGCACTGAAGCCCTCGGGAAGTTGGGCACTGCAACCGTAAGTTAGCTTGACACTGCAGTCCTAAGTAAGTTGGGCACTGCAGACCTAAGTAAGGTGAGCACTGCAGACCTAAGAAAGTTGTTCACTGCAGCCCTAAGTAAGTAGGGGACTGTAAAACCAAGTAAGGTGGGCACTGAAGCCCTAAGTAAGTTGGGCACTGTAAAACCAAGTAAGGTGGGCAGTGCAGCCCTAAGTATGGTGGGCACTGTAAAACCAAGTAAAGTGAGCACTGAAGCCCTAAGTAAGTTGGGCACTGCAGCCCTAAGTTTGACACTGCAAAACCAAGTAGGGTGGGCACTGCATCCCTAAGTAAGGTGGGCACTGAAGCCCTCGGGAAGTTGGGCACTGCAACCGTAAGTTAGCTTGACACTGCAGTCCTAAGTAAGTTGGGCACTTCAGACCTAAGTAAGGTGAGCACTGCAGCAAAAAGTAAAGTTGGGCACTGCAGCCCTAAGTAAGTAGGGGACTGTAAAACCAAGTAAGGTGGGCACTGAAGCCCTAAGTAAGTTGGGCACTGCAGCCGTAAGGTGGCTCGGCACTGCAGTCCTAAGTAAGTTGGGCACTGGAGACCTAAGTAAGGTGAGCACTGCAGACCTAAGAAAGTTGGGCACTGCAGCCCTAAATAAATTTGGGCACTGCAGCCCTAACTGAGTTGGGCACTGTAAAACCAAGTAAGGTGGGCCCTGAAGCCCTAATTAAGTTGGGCACAGTAGCCGTAAGTTGGCTCGGCAGTGCAGTCCTTGTAATTTGGGCACTGCAGACCTATGTGAGCACTGCAGACCTAAGTAAGTTGGGCACTGTAAAACGAAGTATGGTGGGCACTGCAGCCCTAAGTGAGTTGGGCCCTGCGGCCCTAAGTAAAGTTGGGCACAGCAGCCCTAAGTAAGTTGGGCACTGTAAAACCAAGTAAGGTGGGCACTACAGCCCTAAATAAGTTGGGCACTGCAGCCTTAAGGTGGCTTGACACTGCAGTCCTAAGAAAGTTAGGCACTGCAGACCTAAGTAATGTGAGCAATGCAGCCATAAGTTGGACACTGCTGCCCTAAGTAAAGTTGGGCACTGCAGCCCTGCATAAGGTGGGCTGTGCAGCCAGAAGTATGGTGGTCACGGCAGCCCTATGTATAGTTGGGCACTGCAGCCCTAAGTATGGTGGGCACTGCAGCCCTAAGTAAGGTGGGCACTGAAGCCCTCGGGAAGTTGGGCACTGCAACCGTAAGTTAGCTTGACACTGCAGTCCTAAGTAAGTTGGGCACTGCAGACCTAAGTAAGGTGAGCACTGCAGACCTAAGAAAGTTGTTCACTGCAGCCCTAAGTAAGTAGGGGACTGTAAAACCAAGTAAGGTGGGCAGTGCAGCCCTAAGTATGGTGGGCACTGTAAAACCAAGTAAAGTGAGCACTGAAGCCCTAAGTAAGTTGGGCACTGCAGCCCTAAGTTTGACACTGTAAAACCAAGTAGGGTGGGCACTGCATCCCTAAGTAAGGTGGGCACTGAAGCCCTCGGGAAGTTGGGCACTGCAACCGTAAGTTAGCTTGACACTGCAGTCCTAAGTAAGTTGGGCACTTCAGACCTAAGTAAGGTGAGCACTGCAGCAAAAAGTAAAGTTGGGCACTGCAGCCCTAAGTAAGTAGGGGACTGTAAAACCAAGTAAGGTGGGCACTGAAGCCCTAAGTAAGTTGGGCACTGCAGCCGTAAGGTGGCTCGGCACTGCAGTCCTAAGTAAGTTGGGCACTGGAGACCTAAGTAAGGTGAGCACTGCAGACCTAAGAAAGTTGGGCACTGCAGCCCTAAATAAATTTGGGCACTGCAGCCCTAACTGAGTTGGGCACTGTAAAACCAAGTAAGGTGGGCCCTGAAGCCCTAATTAAGTTGGGCACAGTAGCCGTAAGTTGGCTCGGCAGTGCAGTCCTTGTAATTTGGGCACTGCAGACCTATGTGAGCACTGCAGACCTAAGTAAGTTGGGCACTGTAAAACGAAGTATGGTGGGCACTGCAGCCCTAAGTGAGTTGGGCCCTGCGGCCCTAAGTAAAGTTGGGCACAGCAGCCCTAAGTAAGTTGGGCACTGTAAAACCAAGTAAGGTGGGCACTACAGCCCTAAATAAGTTGGGCACTGCAGCCTTAAGGTGGCTTGACACTGCAGTCCTAAGAAAGTTAGGCACTGCAGACCTAAGTAAGGTGAGCAATGCAGCCATAAGTTGGACACTGCTGCCCTAAGTAAAGTTGGGCACTGCAGCCCTGCATAAGGTGGGCTGTGCAGCCAGAAGTATGGTGGTCACGGCAGCCCTATGTATAGTTGGGCACTGCAGCCCTAAGTATGGTGGGCACTGCAGACCTAAGAAAGTTGGACACTGTAAAACCAAGTAAGGTGGGCACTGCATCCCTAAGTAAGGTGGGCACTGAAGCCCTTGGGAAGTTGGGCACAGCAACTGTAAGTTAGCTTGACACTGCAGTCCTAAGTAAGTTGGGCACTGCAGACCTAAGTAAGGTGAGCACTGCAGACCTAAGTAAGGTGAGCACTGCAGCAAAAAGTAAAGTTGGGCACTGCAGCCCTAAGTAAGCAGGGGACTTTAAAACCAAGTAAGGTGGGCACTGAAGCCATAAGTAAGTTGGGCACTGCAACCGTAAGCTGGCTCGGCACTGCAGTCCTAAGAAAGTTAGGCACTGCAGACCTAACTAAGGTGAGCACTGCAGCCCTAAGTAAAGTTGGGCACTGCAGCCCTGCATAAGGTGGGCTGTGCAGCCAGAATATGGTGGTCACGGCAGCCCTATGTATAGTTGGGCACTGCAGCCCTAAGTAAGGTGGGCACTGCAGCCCTCGGGAAGTTGGGCACTGCAACCGTAAGTTAGCTTGACACTGCAGTCCTAAGTTGGGCACTGCAGACCTAAGTAAGGTGAGCACTGCAGACCTAAGAAAGTTGTTCACTGCAGCCCTAAGTAAGTAGGGGACTGTAAAACCAAGTAAGGTGGGCACTGAAGCCCTAAGTAAGTTGGGCACTGTAAAACCAAGTAAGGTGGGCAGTGCAGCCCTAAGTATGGTGGGCACTGTAAAACCAAGTAAAGTGAGCACTGAAGCCCTAAGTAAGTTGGGCACTGCAGCCCTAAGTTTGACACTGTAAAACCAAGTAGGGTGGGCACTGCATCCCTAAGTAAGGTGGGCACTGAAGCCCTCGGGAAGTTGGGCACTGCAACCGTAAGTTAGCTTGACACTGCAGTCCTAAGTAAGTTGGGCACTGCAGTCCTAAGTAAGGCGAGCACTGCAGACCTAAGTAAGGTGAGCACTGCAGCAAAAAGTAAAGTTGGGCACTGCAGCCCTAAGTAAGTAGGGGACTGTAAAACCAAGTAAGGTGGGCACTGAAGCCCTAAGTAAGTTGGGCACTGCAGCCGTAAGGTGGCTCGGCACTGCAGTCCTAAGTAAGTTGGGCACTGGAGACCTAAGTAAGGTGAGCACTGCAGACCTAAGAAAGTTGGGCACTGCAGCCCTAAATAAATTTGGGCACTGCAGCCCTAACTGAGTTGGGCACTGTAAAACCAAGTAAGGTGGGCCCTGAAGCCCTAATTAAGTTGGGCACAGTAGCCGTAAGTTGGCTCGGCAGTGCAGTCCTTGTAATTTGGGCACTGCAGACCTATGTGAGCACTGCAGACCTAAGTAAGTTGGGCACTGTAAAACGAAGTATGGTGGGCACTGCAGCCCTAAGTGAGTTGGGCACTGCAGCCCTAAGTAAAGTTGGGCACAGCAGCCCTAAGTAAGTTGGGCACTGTAAAACCAAGTAAGGTGGGCACTACAGCCCTAAATAAGTTGGGCACTGCAGCCTTAAGGTGGCTTGACACTGCAGTCCTAAGAAAGGCACTGCAGACCTAAGTAAGGTGAGCAATGCAGCCATAAGTTGGGCACTGCAGCCCTAAGTAAAGTTGGGCACTTCAGCCCTGCATAAGGTGGGCTGTGCAGCCAGAAGTATGGTGGTCATGGCAGCCCTATGTATAGTTGGGCACTGCAGCCCTAAGTATGGTGGGCACTGCAGACCTAAAAAAGTTGGACACTGTAAAACCAAGTAAGGTGGGCACTGCATCCCTAAGTAAGGTGGGCACTGAAGCCCTTGGGAAGTTGGGCACTGCAACTGTAAGTTAGCTTGACACTGCAGTCCTAAGTAAGTTGGGCACTGCAGACCTAAGTAAGGTGAGCACTGCAGACCTAAGTAAGGTGAGCACTGCAGCAAAAAGTAAAGTTGGGCACTGCAGCCCTAAGTAAGCAGGGGACTTTAAAACCAAGTAAGGTGGGCACTGAAGCCATAAGTAAGTTGGGCACTGCAACCGTGAGCTGGCTCGGCACTGCAGTCCTAAGAAAGTTAGGCACTGCAGACCTAAGTAAGGTGAGCACTGCAGCCCTAAGTAAAGTTGGGCACTGCAGCCCTGCATAAGGTGGGCTGTGCAGCCAGAATATGGTGGTCACGGCAGCCCTATGTATAGTTGGGCACTGCAGCCCTAAGTAAGGTGGGCACTGCAGCCCTAAGTAAGGTGGGCACTGAAGCCCTCGGGAAGTTGGGCACTGCAACCGTAAGTTAGCTTGACACTGCAGTCCTAAGTAAGTTGGGCACTGCAGACCTAAGTAAGGTGAGCACTGCAGACCTAAGAAAGTTGTTCACTGCAGCCCTAAGTAAGTAGGGGACTGTAAAACCAAGTAAGGTGGGCACTGAAGCCCTAAGTAAGTTGGGCACTGTAAAACCAAGTAAGGTGGGCAGTGCAGCCCTAAGTATGGTGGGCACTGTAAAACCAAGTAAAGTGAGCACTGAAGCCCTAAGTAAGTTGGGCACTGCAGCCCTAAGTTTGACACTGTAAAACCAAGTAGGGTGGGCACTGCATCCCTAAGTAAGGTGGGCACTGAAGCCCTCGGGAAGTTGGGCACTGCAACCGTAAGTTAGCTTGACACTGCAGTCCTAAGTAAGTTGGGCACTTCAGACCTAAGTAAGGTGAGCACTGCAGCAAAAAGTAAAGTTGGGCACTGCAGCCCTAAGTAAGTAGGGGACTGTAAAACCAAGTAAGGTGGGCACTGAAGCCCTAAGTAAGTTGGGCACTGCAGCCGTAAGGTGGCTCGGCACTGCAGTCCTAAGTAAGTTGGGCACTGGAGACCTAAGTAAGGTGAGCACTGCAGACCTAAGAAAGTTGGGCACTGCAGCCCTAAATAAATTTGGGCACTGCAGCCCTAACTGAGTTGGGCACTGTAAAACCAAGTAAGGTGGGCCCTGAAGCCCTAATTAAGTTGGGCACAGTAGCCGTAAGTTGGCTCGGCAGTGCAGTCCTTGTAATTTGGGCACTGCAGACCTATGTGAGCACTGCAGACCTAAGTAAGTTGGGCACTGTAAAACGAAGTATGGTGGGCACTGCAGCCCTAAGTGAGTTGGGCCCTGCGGCCCTAAGTAAAGTTGGGCACAGCAGCCCTAAGTAAGTTGGGCACTGTAAAACCAAGTAAGGTGGGCACTACAGCCCTAAATAAGTTGGGCACTGCAGCCTTAAGGTGGCTTGACACTGCAGTCCTAAGAAAGTTAGGCACTGCAGACCTAAGTAATGTGAGCAATGCAGCCATAAGTTGGACACTGCTGCCCTAAGTAAAGTTGGGCACTGCAGCCCTGCATAAGGTGGGCTGTGCAGCCAGAAGTATGGTGGTCACGGCAGCCCTATGTATAGTTGGGCACTGCAGCCCTAAGTATGGTGGGCACTGCAGCCCTAAGTAAGGTGGGCACTGAAGCCCTCGGGAAGTTGGGCACTGCAACCGTAAGTTAGCTTGACACTGCAGTCCTAAGTAAGTTGGGCACTGCAGACCTAAGTAAGGTGAGCACTGCAGACCTAAGAAAGTTGTTCACTGCAGCCCTAAGTAAGTAGGGGACTGTAAAACCAAGTAAGGTGGGCAGTGCAGCCCTAAGTATGGTGGGCACTGTAAAACCAAGTAAAGTGAGCACTGAAGCCCTAAGTAAGTTGGGCACTGCAGCCCTAAGTTTGACACTGTAAAACCAAGTAGGGTGGGCACTGCATCCCTAAGTAAGGTGGGCACTGAAGCCCTCGGGAAGTTGGGCACTGCAACCGTAAGTTAGCTTGACACTGCAGTCCTAAGTAAGTTGGGCACTTCAGACCTAAGTAAGGTGAGCACTGCAGCAAAAAGTAAAGTTGGGCACTGCAGCCCTAAGTAAGTAGGGGACTGTAAAACCAAGTAAGGTGGGCACTGAAGCCCTAAGTAAGTTGGGCACTGCAGCCGTAAGGTGGCTCGGCACTGCAGTCCTAAGTAAGTTGGGCACTGGAGACCTAAGTAAGGTGAGCACTGCAGACCTAAGAAAGTTGGGCACTGCAGCCCTAAATAAATTTGGGCACTGCAGCCCTAACTGAGTTGGGCACTGTAAAACCAAGTAAGGTGGGCCCTGAAGCCCTAATTAAGTTGGGCACAGTAGCCGTAAGTTGGCTCGGCAGTGCAGTCCTTGTAATTTGGGCACTGCAGACCTATGTGAGCACTGCAGACCTAAGTAAGTTGGGCACTGTAAAACGAAGTATGGTGGGCACTGCAGCCCTAAGTGAGTTGGGCCCTGCGGCCCTAAGTAAAGTTGGGCACAGCAGCCCTAAGTAAGTTGGGCACTGTAAAACCAAGTAAGGTGGGCACTACAGCCCTAAATAAGTTGGGCACTGCAGCCTTAAGGTGGCTTGACACTGCAGTCCTAAGAAAGTTAGGCACTGCAGACCTAAGTAAGGTGAGCAATGCAGCCATAAGTTGGACACTGCTGCCCTAAGTAAAGTTGGGCACTGCAGCCCTGCATAAGGTGGGCTGTGCAGCCAGAAGTATGGTGGTCACGGCAGCCCTATGTATAGTTGGGCACTGCAGCCCTAAGTATGGTGGGCACTGCAGACCTAAGAAAGTTGGACACTGTAAAACCAAGTAAGGTGGGCACTGCATCCCTAAGTAAGGTGGGCACTGAAGCCCTTGGGAAGTTGGGCACTGCAACTGTAAGTTAGCTTGACACTGCAGTCCTAAGTAAGTTGGGCACTGCAGACCTAAGTAAGGTGAGCACTGCAGACCTAAGTAAGGTGAGCACTGCAGCAAAAAGTAAAGTTGGGCACTGCAGCCCTAAGTAAGCAGGGGACTTTAAAACCAAGTAAGGTGGGCACTGAAGCCATAAGTAAGTTGGGCACTGCAACCGTAAGCTGGCTCGGCACTGCAGTCCTAAGAAAGTTTGGCACTGCAGACCTAAGTAAGGTGAGCACTGCAGCCCTACGTAAAGTTGGGCACTGCAGCCCTGCATAAGGTGGGCTGTGCAGCCAGAATATGGTGGTCACGGCAGCCCTATGTATAGTTGGGCACTGCAGCCCTAAGTAAGGTGGGCACTGCTGCCCTCGGGAAGTTGGGCACTGCAACCGTAAGTTAGCTTGACACTGCAGTCCTAAGTTGGGCACTGCAGACCTAAGTAAGGTGAGCACTGCAGACCTAAGAAAGTTGTTCACTGCAGCCCTAAGTAAGTAGGGGACTGTAAAACCAAGTAAGGTGGGCACTGAAGCCCTAAGTAAGTTGGGCACTGTAAAACCAAGTAAGGTGGGCAGTGCAGCCCTAAGTATGGTGGGCACTGTAAAACCAAGTAAAGTGAGCACTGAAGCCCTAAGTAAGTTGGGCACTGCAGCCCTAAGTTTGACACTGTAAAACCAAGTAGGGTGGGCACTGCATCCCTAAGTAAGGTGGGCACTGAAGCCCTCGGGAAGTTGGGCACTGCAACCGTAAGTTAGCTTGACACTGCAGTCCTAAGTAAGTTGGGCACTGCAGTCCTAAGTAAGGCGAGCACTGCAGACCTAAGTAAGGTGAGCACTGCAGCAAAAAGTAAAGTTGGGCACTGCAGCCCTAAGTAAGTAGGGGACTGTAAAACCAAGTAAGGTGGGCACTGAAGCCCTAAGTAAGTTGGGCACTGCAGCCGTAAGGTGGCTCGGCACTGCAGTCCTAAGTAAGTTGGGCACTGGAGACCTAAGTAAGGTGAGCACTGCAGACCTAAGAAAGTTGGGCACTGCAGCCCTAAATAAATTTGGGCACTGCAGCCCTAACTGAGTTGGGCACTGTAAAACCAAGTAAGGTGGGCCCTGAAGCCCTAATTAAGTTGGGCACAGTAGCCGTAAGTTGGCTCGGCAGTGCAGTCCTTGTAATTTGGGCACTGCAGACCTATGTGAGCACTGCAGACCTAAGTAAGTTGGGCACTGTAAAACGAAGTATGGTGGGCACTGCAGCCCTAAGTGAGTTGGGCACTGCAGCCCTAAGTAAAGTTGGGCACAGCAGCCCTAAGTAAGTTGGGCACTGTAAAACCAAGTAAGGTGGGCACTACAGCCCTAAATAAGTTGGGCACTGCAGCCTTAAGGTGGCTTGACACTGCAGTCCTAAGAAAGGCACTGCAGACCTAAGTAAGGTGAGCAATGCAGCCATAAGTTGGACACTGCTGCCCTAAGTAAAGTTGGGCACTGCAGCCCTGCATAAGGTGGGCTGTGCAGCCAGAAGTATGGTGGTCACGGCAGCCCTATGTATAGTTGGGCACTGCAGCCCTAAGTATGGTGGGCACTGCAGACCTAAGAAAGTTGGACACTGTAAAACCAAGTAAGGTGGGCACTGCATCCCTAAGTAAGGTGGGCACTGAAGCCCTTGGGAAGTTGGGCACTGCAACTGTAAGTTAGCTTGACACTGCAGTCCTAAGTAAGTTGGGCACTGCAGACCTAAGTAAGGTGAGCACTGCAGACCTAAGTAAGGTGAGCACTGCAGCAAAAAGTAAAGTTGGGCACTGCAGCCCTAAGTAAGCAGGGGACTTTAAAACCAAGTAAGGTGGGCACTGAAGCCATAAGTAAGTTGGGCACTGCAACCGTAAGCTGGCTCGGCACTGCAGTCCTAAGAAAGTTTGGCACTGCAGACCTAAGTAAGGTGAGCAATGCAGCCCTACGTAAAGTTGGGCACTGCAGCCCTGCATAAGGTGGGCTGTGCAGCCAGAATATGGTGGTCACGGCAGCCCTATGTGTAGTTGGGCACTGCAGCCCTAAGTAAGGTGGGCACTGCTGCCCTCGGGAAGTTGGGCAGTGCAACCGTAAGTTAGCTTGACACTGCAGTCCTAAGTTGGGCACTGCAGACCTAAGTAAGGTGAGCACTGCAGACCTAAGAAAGTTGTTCACTGCAGCCCTAAGTAAGTAGGGGACTGTAAAACCAAGTAAGGTGGGCACTGAAGCCCTAAGTAAGTTGGGCACTGTAAAACCAAGTAAGGTGGGCAGTGCAGCCCTAAGTATGGTGGGCACTGTAAAACCAAGTAAAGTGAGCACTGAAGCCCTAAGTAAGTTGGGCACTGCAGCCCTAAGTTTGACACTGTAAAACCAAGTAGGGTGGGCACTGCATCCCTAAGTAAGGTGGGCACTGAAGCCCTCGGGAAGTTGGGCACTGCAACCGTAAGTTAGCTTGACACTGCAGTCCTAAGTAAGTTGGGCACTGCAGTCCTAAGTAAGGCGAGCACTGCAGACCTAAGTAAGGTGAGCACTGCAGCAAAAAGTAAAGTTGGGCACTGCAGCCCTAAGTAAGTAGGGGACTGTAAAACCAAGTAAGGTGGGCACTGAAGCCCTAAGTAAGTTGGGCACTGCAGCCGTAAGGTGGCTCGGCACTGCAGTCCTAAGTAAGTTGGGCACTGGAGACCTAAGTAAGGTGAGCACTGCAGACCTAAGAAAGTTGGGCACTGCAGCCCTAAATAAATTTGGGCACTGCAGCCCTAACTGAGTTGGGCACTGTAAAACCAAGTAAGGTGGGCCCTGAAGCCCTAATTAAGTTGGGCACAGTAGCCGTAAGTTGGCTCGGCAGTGCAGTCCTTGTAATTTGGGCACTGCAGACCTATGTGAGCACTGCAGACCTAAGTAAGTTGGGCACTGTAAAATGAAGTATGGTGGGCACTGCAGCCCTAAGTGAGTTGGGCACTGCAGCCCTAAGTAAAGTTGGGCACAGCAGCCCTAAGTAAGTTGGGCACTGTAAAACCAAGTAAGGTGGGCACTACAGCCCTAAATAAGTTGGGCACTGCAGCCTTAAGGTGGCTTGACACTGCAGTCCTAAGAAAGGCACTGCAGACCTAAGTAAGGTGAGCAATGCAGCCATAAGTTGGGCACTGCAGCCCTAAGTAAAGTTGGGCACTTCAGCCCTGCATAAGGTGGGCTGTGCAGCCAGAAGTATGGTGGTCATGGCAGCCCTATGTATAGTTGGGCACTGCAGCCCTAAGTATGGTGGGCACTGCAGACCTAAAAAAGTTGGACACTGTAAAACCAAGTAAGGTGGGCACTGCATCCCTAAGTAAGGTGGGCACTGAAGCCCTTGGGAAGTTGGGCACTGCAACTGTAAGTTAGCTTGACACTGCAGTCCTAAGTAAGTTGGGCACTGCAGACCTAAGTAAGGTGAGCACTGCAGACCTAAGTAAGGTGAGCACTGCAGCAAAAAGTAAAGTTGGGCACTGCAGCCCTAAGTAAGCAGGGGACTTTAAAACCAAGTAAGGTGGGCACTGAAGCCATAAGTAAGTTGGGCACTGCAACCGTAAGCTGGCTCGGCACTGCAGTCCTAAGAAAGTTAGGCACTGCAGACCTAAGTAAGGTGAGCACTGCAGCCCTAAGTAAAGTTGGGCACTGCAGCCCTGCATAATGTGGGCTGTGCAGCCAGAATATGGTGGTCACGGCAGCCCTATGTATAGTTGGGCACTGCAGCCCTAAGTAAGGTGGGCACTGCAGCCCTAAGTAAGGTGGGCACTGAAGCCCTCGGGAAGTTGGGCACTGCAACCGTAAGTTAGCTTGACACTGCAGTCCTAAGTAAGTTGGGCACTGCAGACCTAAGTAAGGTGAGCACTGCAGACCTAAGAAAGTTGTTCACTGCAGCCCTAAGTAAGTAGGGGACTGTAAAACCAAGTAAGGTGGGCACTGAAGCCCTAAGTAAGTTGGGCACTGTAAAACCAAGTAAGGTGGGCAGTGCAGCCCTAAGTATGGTGGGCACTGTAAAACCAAGTAAAGTGAGCACTGAAGCCCTAAGTAGGTTGGGCACTGCAGCCCTAAGTTTGACACTGTAAAACCAAGTAGGGTGGGCACTGCATCCCTAAGTAAGGTGGGCACTGAAGCCCTCGGGAAGTTGGGCACTGCAACCGTAAGTTAGCTTGACACTGCAGTCCTATGTAAGTTGGGCACTTCAGACCTAAGTAAGGTGAGCACTGCAGCAAAAAGTAAAGTTGGGCACTGCAGCCCTAAGTAAGTAGGGGACTGTAAAACCAAGTAAGGTGGGCACTGAAGCCCTAAGTAAGTTGGGCACTGCAGCCGTAAGGTGGCTCGGCACTGCAGTCCTAAGTAAGTTGGGCACTGGAGACCTAAGTAAGGTGAGCACTGCAGACCTAAGAAAGTTGGGCACTGCAGCCCTAAATAAATTTGGGCACTGCAGCCCTAACTGAGTTGGGCACTGTAAAACCAAGTAAGGTGGGCCCTGAAGCCCTAATTAAGTTGGGCACAGTAGCCGTAAGTTGGCTCGGCAGTGCAGTCCTTGTAATTTGGGCACTGCAGACCTATGTGAGCACTGCAGACCTAAGTAAGTTGGGCACTGTAAAACGAAGTATGGTGGGCACTGCAGCCCTAAGTGAGTTGGGCCCTGCGGCCCTAAGTAAAGTTGGGCACAGCAGCCCTAAGTAAGTTGGGCACTGTAAAACCAAGTAAGGTGGGCACTACAGCCCTAAATAAGTTGGGCACTGCAGCCTTAAGGTGGCTTGACACTGCAGTCCTAAGAAAGTTAGGCACTGCAGACCTAAGTAAGGTGAGCAATGCAGCCATAAGTTGGACACTGCTGCCCTAAGTAAAGTTGGGCACTGCAGCCCTGCATAAGGTGGGCTGTGCAGCCAGAAGTATGGTGGTCACGGCAGCCCTATGTATAGTTGGGCACTGCAGCCCTAAGTATGGTGGGCACTGCAGACCTAAGAAAGTTGGACACTGTAAAACCAAGTAAGGTGGGCACTGCATCCCTAAGTAAGGTGGGCACTGAAGCCCTTGGGAAGTTGGGCACTGCAACTGTAAGTTAGCTTGACACTGCAGTCCTAAGTAAGTTGGGCACTGCAGACCTAAGTAAGGTGAGCACTGCAGACCTAAGTAAGGTGAGCACTGCAGCAAAAAGTAAAGTTGGGCACTGCAGCCCTAAGTAAGCAGGGGACTTTAAAACCAAGTAAGGTGGGCACTGAAGCCATAAGTAAGTTGGGCACTGCAACCGTAAGCTGGCTCGGCACTGCAGTCCTAAGAAAGTTAGGCACTGCAGACCTAAGTAAGGTGAGCACTGCAGCCCTAAGTAAAGTTGGGCACTGCAGCCCTGCATAAGGTGGGCTGTGCAGCCAGAATATGGTGGTCACGGCAGCCCTATGTATAGTTGGGCACTGCAGCCCTAAGTAAGGTGGGCACTGCTGCCCTCGGGAAGTTGGGCACTGCAACCGTAAGTTAGCTTGACACTGCAGTCCTAAGTTGGGCACTGCAGACCTAAGAAAGTTGTTCACTGCAGCCCTAAGTAAGTAGGGGACTGTAAAACCAAGTAAGGTGGGCACTGAAGCCCTAAGTAAGTTGGGCACTGTAAAACCAAGTAAGGTGGGCAGTGCAGCCCTAAGTATGGTGGGCACTGTAAAACCAAGTAAAGTGAGCACTGAAGCCCTAAGTAAGTTGGGCACTGCAGCCCTAAGTTTGACACTGTAAAACCAAGTAGGGTGGGCACTGCATCCCTAAGTAAGGTGGGCACTGAAGCCCTCGGGAAGTTGGGCACTGCAACCGTAAGTTAGCTTGACACTGCAGTCCTAAGTAAGTTGGGCACTGCAGTCCTAAGTAAGGCGAGCACTGCAGACCTAAGTAAGGTGAGCACTGCAGCAAAAAGTAAAGTTGGGCACTGCAGCCCTAAGTAAGTAGGGGACTGTAAAACCAAGTAAGGTGGGCACTGAAGCCCTAAGTAAGTTGGGCACTGCAGCCGTAAGGTGGCTCGGCACTGCAGTCCTAAGTAAGTTGGGCACTGGAGACCTAAGTAAGGTGAGCACTGCAGACCTAAGAAAGTTGGGCACTGCAGCCCTAAATAAATTTGGGCACTGCAGCCCTAACTGAGTTGGGCACTGTAAAACCAAGTAAGGTGGGCCCTGAAGCCCTAATTAAGTTGGGCACAGTAGCCGTAAGTTGGCTCGGCAGTGCAGTCCTTGTAATTTGGGCACTGCAGACCTATGTGAGCACTGCAGACCTAAGTAAGTTGGGCACTGTAAAACGAAGTATGGTGGGCACTGCAGCCCTAAGTGAGTTGGGCACTGCAGCCCTAAGTAAAGTTGGGCACAGCAGCCCTAAGTAAGTTGGGCACTGTAAAACCAAGTAAGGTGGGCACTACAGCCCTAAATAAGTTGGGCACTGCAGCCTTAAGGTGGCTTGACACTGCAGTCCTAAGAAAGGCACTGCAGACCTAAGTAAGGTGAGCAATGCAGCCATAAGTTGGGCACTGCAGCCCTAAGTAAAGTTGGGCACTTCAGCCCTGCATAAGGTGGGCTGTGCAGCCAGAAGTATGGTGGTCATGGCAGCCCTATGTATAGTTGGGCACTGCAGCCCTAAGTATGGTGGGCACTGCAGACCTAAAAAAGTTGGACACTGTAAAACCAAGTAAGGTGGGCACTGCATCCCTAAGTAAGGTGGGCACTGAAGCCCTTGGGAAGTTGGGCACTGCAACTGTAAGTTAGCTTGACACTGCAGTCCTAAGTAAGTTGGGCACTGCAGACCTAAGTAAGGTGAGCACTGCAGACCTAAGTAAGGTGAGCACTGCAGCAAAAAGTAAAGTTGGGCACTGCAGCCCTAAGTAAGCAGGGGACTTTAAAACCAAGTAAGGTGGGCACTGAAGCCATAAGTAAGTTGGGCACTGCAACCGTAAGCTGGCTCGGCACTGCAGTCCTAAGAAAGTTAGGCACTGCAGACCTAACTAAGGTGAGCACTGCAGCCCTAAGTAAAGTTGGGCACTGCAGCCCTGCATAAGGTGGGCTGTGCAGCCAGAATATGGTGGTCACGGCAGCCCTATGTATAGTTGGGCACTGCAGCCCTAAGTAAGGTGGGCACTGCAGCCCTAAGTAAGGTGGGCACTGAAGCCCTCGGGAAGTTGGGCACTGCAACCGTAAGTTAGCTTGACACTGCAGTCCTAAGTAAGTTGGGCACTGCAGACCTAAGTAAGGTGAGCACTGCAGACCTAAGAAAGTTGTTCACTGCAGCCCTAAGTAAGTAGGGGACTGTAAAACCAAGTAAGGTGGGCACTGAAGCCCTAAGTAAGTTGGGCACTGTAAAACCAAGTAAGGTGGGCAGTGCAGCCCTAAGTATGGTGGGCACTGTAAAACCAAGTAAAGTGAGCACTGAAGCCCTAAGTAAGTTGGGCACTGCAGCCCTAAGTTTGACACTGTAAAACCAAGTAGGGTGGGCACTGCATCCCTAAGTAAGGTGGGCACTGAAGCCCTCGGGAAGTTGGGCACTGCAACCGTAAGTTAGCTTGACACTGCAGTCCTAAGTAAGTTGGGCACTGCAGACCTAAGTAAGGTGAGCACTGCAGACCTAAGTAAGGTGAGCACTGCAGCAGAAAGTAAAGTTGGGCACTGCAGCCCTAAGTAAGTAGGGGACTGTAAAACCAAGTAAGGTGGGCACTGAAGCCCTAAGTAAGTTGGGCACTGCAGCCGTAAGGTGGCTCGGCACTGCAGTCCTAAGTAAGTTGGGCACTGGAGACCTAAGTAAGGTGAGCACTGCAGACCTAAGAAAGTTGGGCACTGCAGCCCTAAATAAATTTGGGCACTGCAGCCCTAAGTAAGGTGGGCACTGTAAAACCAAGTAAGGTGGGTCCTGAAGCCCTAATTAAGTTGCGCACAGTAGCCGTAAGTTGGCTCGGCAGTGCAGTCCTTGTAATTTGGGCACTGCAGACCTATGTGAGCACTGCAGACCTAAGTAAGTTGGGCACTGTAAAACGAAGTATGGTGGGCACTGCAGCCCTAAGTGAGTTGGGCACTGCAGCCCTAAGTAAAGTTGGGCACAGCAGCCCTAAGTAAGTTGGGCACTGTAAAACCAAGTAAGGTGGGCACTACAGCACTAAATAAGTTGGGCACTGCAGCCTTAAGGTGGCTTGACACTGCAGTCCTAAGAAAGGCACTGCAGACCTAAGTAAGGTGAGCAATGCAGCCATAAGTTGGGCACTGCAGCCCTAAGTAAAGTTGGGCACTTCAGCCCTGCATAAGGTTTGCTGTGCAGCCAGAAGTATGGTGGTCATGGCAGCCCTATGTATAGTTGGGCACTGCAGCCCTAAGTATGGTGGGCACTGCAACCCTAAGTATGGTGGGCACTGCAGACCTAAAAAAGTTGGACACTGTAAAACCAAGTAAGGTGGGCACTGCATCCCTAAGTAAGGTGGGCACTGAAGCCCTTGGGAAGTTGGGCACTGCAACTGTAAGTTAGCTTGACACTGCAGTCCTAAGTAAGTTGGGCACTGCAGACCTAAGTAAGGTGAGCACTGCAGACCTAAGTAAGGTGAGCACTGCAGCAAAAAGTAAAATTGGGCACTGCAGCCCTAAGTAAGTAGGGGACTGTAAAACCAAGTAAGGTGGGCACTGAAGCCCTAAGTAAGTTGGGCACAGCAGCCGTAAGCCGGCTCGGCACTGCAGTCCTAAGAAAGTTAGGCACTGGAGACCTAAGTAAGGTGAGCACTGCAGACCTAAGAAAGTTGGGCACTGCAGCCCTAAATAAATTTGGGCACTGCAGCCCTAACTGAGTTGGGCACTGTAAAACCAAGTAAGGTGGGCCCTGAAGCCCTAATTAAGTTGGGCACAGTAGCCGTAAGTTGGCTCGGCAGTGCAGTCCTTGTAATTTGGGCACTGCAGACCTATGTGAGCACTGCAGACCTAAGTAAGTTGGGCACTGTAAAACGAAGTATGGTGGGCACTGCAGCCCTAAGTGAGTTGGGCACTGCAGCCCTAAGTAAAGTTGGGCACAGCAGCCCTAAGTAAGTTGGGCACTGTAAAACCAAGTAAGGTGGGCACTACAGCCCTAAATAAGTTGGGCACTGCAGCCTTAAGGTGGCTTGACACTGCAGTCCTAAGAAAGGCACTGCAGACCTAAGTAAGGTGAGCAATGCAGCCATAAGTTGGGCACTGCAGCCCTAAGTAAAGTTGGGCACTTCAGCCCTGCATAAGGTGGGCTGTGCAGCCAGAAGTATGGTGGTCATGGCAGCCCTATGTATAGTTGGGCACTGCAGCCCTAAGTATGGTGGGCACTGCAGACCTAAAAAAGTTGGACACTGTAAAACCAAGTAAGGTGGGCACTGCATCCCTAAGTAAGGTGGGCACTGAAGCCCTTGGGAAGTTGGGCACTGCAACTGTAAGTTAGCTTGACACTGCAGTCCTAAGTAAGTTGGGCACTGCAGTCCTAAGTAAGGTGAGCACTGCAGACCTAAGTAAGGTGAGCACTGCAGCCCTAAGTAAAGTTGGGCACTGCAGCCCTGCATAAGGTGGGCCGTGCAGCCAGAAGTATGGTGGTCACGGCAGCCCTATGTATAGTTGGGCACTGCAGACCTAAGTATGGTGGGCACTGCAACCCTAAGTATGGTGGGTACTGCAGACCTAAAAAAGTTGGACACTGTAAAACCAAGTAAGGTGGGCACTGCATCCCTAAGTAAGGTGGGCACTGAAGTCCTTGGGAAGTTGGGCACTGCAACTGTAAGTTAGCTTGACACTGCAGTCCTAAGTAAGTTGGGCACTGCAGACCTAAGTAAGGTGGGCACTGAAGCCCTTGGGAAGTTGGGCACTGCAACTGTAAGTTAGCTTGACACTGCAGTCCTAAGTAAGTTGGGCACTGCAGACCTAAGTAAGGTGAGCACTGCAGACCTAAGTAAGGTGAGCACTGCAGACCTAAGTAAGGTGAGCACTGCAGCAAAAAGTAAAGTTGGGCACTTCAGCTCTAAGTAAGCAGGGGACTGTAAAACCAAGTAAGGTGGGCACTGAAGCCCTAAGTAAGTTGGGCACTGCAGCCGTAAGCTGGCTCGGCACTGCAGTCCTAAGAAAGTTAGGCACTGCAGACCTAACTAAGGTGAGCACTGCAGCCCTAAGTAAAGTTGGGCACTGCAGCCCTGCATAAGGTGGGCTGTGCAGCCAGAATATGGTGGTCACGGCAGCCCTATGTATAGTTGGGCACTGCAGCCCTAAGTAAGGTGGGCACTGCAGCCCTAAGTAAGGTGGGCACTGAAGCCCTCGGGAAGTTGGGCACTGCAACCGTAAGTTAGCTTGACACTGCAGTCCTAAGTAAGTTGGGCACTGCAGACCTAAGTAAGGTGAGCACTGCAGACCTAAGAAAGTTGTTCACTGCAGCCCTAAGTAAGTAGGGGACTGTAAAACCAAGTAAGGTGGGCACTGAAGCCCTAAGTAAGTTGGGCACTGTAAAACCAAGTAAGGTGGGCAGTGCAGCCCTAAGTATGGTGGGCACTGTAAAACCAAGTAAAGTGAGCACTGAAGCCCTAAGTAAGTTGGGCACTGCAGCCCTAAGTTTGACACTGTAAAACCAAGTAGGGTGGGCACTGCATCCCTAAGTAAGGTGGGCACTGAAGCCCTCGGGAAGTTGGGCACTGCAACCGTAAGTTAGCTTGACACTGCAGTCCTAAGTAAGTTGGGCACTTCAGACCTAAGTAAGGTGAGCACTGCAGACCTAAGTAAGGTGAGCACTGCAGCAGGAAGTAAAGTTGGGCACTGCAGCCCTAAGTAAGTAGGGGACTGTAAAACCAAGTAAGGTGGGCACTGAAGCCCTAAGTAAGTTGGGCACTGCAGCCGTAAGGTGGCTCGGCACTGCAGTCCTAAGTAAGTTGGGCACTGGAGACCTAAGTAAGGTGAGCACTGCAGACCTAAGAAAGTTGGGCACTGCAGCCCTAAATAAATTTGGGCACTGCAGCCCTAAGTAAGGTGGGCACTGTAAAACCAAGTAAGGTGGGTCCTGAAGCCCTAATTAAGTTGCGCACAGTAGCCGTAAGTTGGCTCGGCAGTGCAGTCCTTGTAATTTGGGCACTGCAGACCTATGTGAGCACTGCAGACCTAAGTAAGTTGGGCACTGTAAAACGAAGTATGGTGGGCACTGCAGCCCTAAGTGAGTTGGGCACTGCAGCCCTAAGTAAAGTTGGGCACAGCAGCCCTAAGTAAGTTGGGCACTGTAAAACCAAGTAAGGTGGGCACTACAGCACTAAATAAGTTGGGCACTGCAGCCTTAAGGTGGCTTGACACTGCAGTCCTAAGAAAGGCACTGCAGACCTAAGTAAGGTGAGCAATGCAGCCATAAGTTGGGCACTGCAGCCCTAAGTAAAGTTGGGCACTTCAGCCCTGCATAAGGTTTGCTGTGCAGCCAGAAGTATGGTGGTCATGGCAGCCCTATGTATAGTTGGGCACTGCAGCCCTAAGTATGGTGGGCACTGCAACCCTAAGTATGGTGGGCACTGCAGACCTAAAAAAGTTGGACACTGTAAAACCAAGTAAGGTGGGCACTGCATCCCTAAGTAAGGTGGGCACTGAAGCCCTTGGGAAGTTGGGCACTGCAACTGTAAGTTAGCTTGACACTGCAGTCCTAAGTAAGTTGGGCACTGCAGACCTAAGTAAGGTGAGCACTGCAGACCTAAGTAAGGTGAGCACTGCAGCAAAAAGTAAAATTGGGCACTGCAGCCCTAAGTAAGTAGGGGACTGTAAAACCAAGTAAGGTGGGCACTGAAGCCCTAAGTAAGTTGGGCACTGCAGCCGTAAGCCGGCTCGGCACTGCAGTCCTAAGAAAGTTAGGCACTGGAGACCTAAGTAAGGTGAGCACTGCAGACCTAAGAAAGTTGGGCACTGCAGCCCTAAATAAATTTGGGCACTGCAGCCCTAACTGAGTTGGGCACTGTAAAACCAAGTAAGGTGGGCCCTGAAGCCCTAATTAAGTTGGGCACAGTAGCCGTAAGTTGGCTCGGCAGTGCAGTCCTTGTAATTTGGGCACTGCAGACCTATGTGAGCACTGCAGACCTAAGTAAGTTGGGCACTGTAAAACGAAGTATGGTGGGCACTGCAGCCCTAAGTGAGTTGGGCACTGCAGCCCTAAGTAAAGTTGGGCACAGCAGCCCTAAGTAAGTTGGGCACTGTAAAACCAAGTAAGGTGGGCACTACAGCCCTAAATAAGTTGGGCACTGCAGCCTTAAGGTGGCTTGACACTGCAGTCCTAAGAAAGGCACTGCAGACCTAAGTAAGGTGAGCAATGCAGCCATAAGTTGGGCACTGCAGCCCTAAGTAAAGTTGGGCACTTCAGCCCTGCATAAGGTGGGCTGTGCAGCCAGAAGTATGGTGGTCATGGCAGCCCTATGTATAGTTGGGCACTGCAGCCCTAAGTATGGTGGGCACTGCAGACCTAAAAAAGTTGGACACTGTAAAACCAAGTAAGGTGGGCACTGCATCCCTAAGTAAGGTGGGCACTGAAGCCCTTGGGAAGTTGGGCACTGCAACTGTAAGTTAGCTTGACACTGCAGTCCTAAGTAAGTTGGGCACTGCAGTCCTAAGCAAGGTGAGCACTGCAGACCTAAGTAAGGTGAGCACTGCAGCAAAAAGTAAAGTTGGGCACTGCAGCCCTAAGTAAGCAGGGGACTGTAAAACCAAGTAAGGTGGGCACTGAAGCCCTAAGTAAGTTGGGCACTGCAGCCGTAAGGTGGCTCGGCACTGCAGTCCTAAGTAAGTTGGGCACTGGAGACCTAAGTAAGGTGAGCACTGCAGACCTAAGTAAGTTGGGCACTGTAAAACGAAGTATGGTGGGCACTGCAGCCCTAAGTGAGTTGGGCCCTGCGGCCCTAAGTAAAGTTGGGCACAGCAGCCCTAAGTAAGTTGGGCACTGTAAAACCAAGTAAGGTGGGCACTACAGCCCTAAATAAGTTGGGCACTGCAGCCTTAAGGTGGCTTGACACTGCAGTCCTAAGAAAGTTAGGCACTGCAGACCTAAGTAAGGTGAGCAATGCAGCCATAAGTTGGACACTGCTGCCCTAAGTAAAGTTGGGCACTGCAGCCCTGCATAAGGTGGGCTGTGCAGCCAGAAGTATGGTGGTCACGGCAGCCCTATGTATAGTTGGGCACTGCAGCCCTAAGTATGGTGGGCACTGCAGACCTAAGAAAGTTGGACACTGTAAAACCAAGTAAGTTGGGCACTGCATCCCTAAGTAAGGTGGGCACTGAAGCCCTTGGGAAGTTGGGCACTGCAACTGTAAGTTAGCTTGACACTGCAGTCCTAAGTAAGTTGGGCACTGCAGACCTAAGTAAGGTGAGCACTGCAGACCTAAGTAAGGTGAGCACTGCAGCAAAAAGTAAAGTTGGGCACTGCAGCCCTAAGTAAGCAGGGGACTTTAAAACCAAGTAAGGTGGGCACTGAAGCCATAAGTAAGTTGGGCACTGCAACCGTAAGCTGGCTCGGCACTGCAGTCCTAAGAAAGTTAGGCACTGCAGACCTAAGTAAGGTGAGCACTGCAGCCCTAAGTAAAGTTGGGCACTGCAGCCCTGCATAAGGTGGGCTGTGCAGCCAGAATTTGGTGGTCACGGCAGCCCTATGTATAGTTGGGCACTGCAGCCCTAAGTAAGGTGGGCACTGCAGCCCTCGGGAAGTTGGGCACTGCAACCGTAAGTTAGCTTGACACTGCAGTCCTAAGTTGGGCACTGCAGACCTAAGCAAGGTGAGCACTGCAGACCTAAGAAAGTTGTTCACTGCAGCCCTAAGTAAGTAGGGGACTGTAAAACCAAGTAAGGTGGGCACTGAAGCCCTAAGTAAGTTGGGCACTGTAAAACCAAGTAAGGTGGGCAGTGCAGCCCTAAGTATGGTGGGCACTGTAAAACCAAGTAAAGTGAGCACTGAAGCCCTAAGTAAGTTGGGCACTGCAGCCCTAAGTTTGACACTGTAAAACCAAGTAGGGTGGGCACTGCATCCCTAAGTAAGGTGGGCACTGAAGCCCTCGGGAAGTTGGGCACTGCAACCGTAAGTTAGCTTGACACTGCAGTCCTAAGTAAGTTGGGCACTGCAGTCCTAAGTAAGGCGAGCACTGCAGACCTAAGTAAGGTGAGCACTGCAGCAAAAAGTAAAGTTGGGCACTGCAGCCCTAAGTAAGTAGGGGACTGTAAAACCAAGTAAGGTGGGCACTGAAGCCCTAAGTAAGTTGGGCACTGCAGCCGTAAGGTGGCTCGGCACTGCAGTCCTAAGTAAGTTGGGCACTGGAGACCTAAGTAAGGTGAGCACTGCAGACCTAAGAAAGTTGGGCACTGCAGCCCTAAATAAATTTGGGCACTGCAGCCCTAACTGAGTTGGGCACTGTAAAACCAAGTAAGGTGGGCCCTGAAGCCCTAATTAAGTTGGGCACAGTAGCCGTAAGTTGGCTCGGCAGTGCAGTCCTTGTAAGTTGGGCACTGCAGACCTATGTGAGCACTGCAGACCTAAGTAAGTTGGGCACTGTAAAACGAAGTATGGTGGGCACTGCAGCCCTAAGTGAGTTGGGCACTGCAGCCCTAAGTAAAGTTGGGCACAGCAGCCCTAAGTAAGTTGGGCACTGTAAAACCAAGTAAGGTGGGCACTACAGCCCTAAATAAGTTGGGCACTGCAGCCTTAAGGTGGCTTGACACTGCAGTCCTAAGAAAGGCACTGCAGACCTAAGTAAGGTGAGCAATGCAGCCATAAGTTGGGCACTGCAGCCCTAAGTAAAGTTGGGCACTTCAGCCCTGCATAAGGTGGGCTGTGCAGCCAGAAGTATGGTGGTCATGGCAGCCCTATGTATAGTTGGGCACTGCAGCCCTAAGTATGGTGGGCACTGCAGACCTAAAAAAGTTGGACACTGTAAAACCAAGTAAGGTGTGCACTGCATCCCTAAGTAAGGTGGGCACTGAAGCCCTTGGGAAGTTGGGCACTGCAACTGTAAGTTAGCTTGACACTGCAGTCCTAAGTAAGTTGGGCACTGCAGACCTAAGTAAGGTGAGCACTGCAGACCTAAGTAAGGTGAGCACTGCAGCAAAAAGTAAAGTTGGGCACTGCAGCCCTAAGTAAGCAGGGGACTTTAAAACCAAGTAAGGTGGGCACTGAAGCCATAAGTAAGTTGGGCACTGCAACCGTGAGCTGGCTCGGCACTGCAGTCCTAAGAAAGTTAGGCACTGCAGACCTAAGTAAGGTGAGCACTGCAGCCCTAAGTAAAGTTGGGCACTGCAGCCCTGCATAAGGTGGGCTGTGCAGCCAGAATATGGTGGTCACGGCAGCCCTATGTATAGTTGGGCCCTGCAGCCCTAAGTAAGGTGGGCACTGCAGCCCTAAGTAAGGTGGGCACTGAAGCCCTCGGGAAGTTGGGCACTGCAACCGTAAGTTAGCTTGACACTGCAGTCCTAAGTAAGTTGGGCACTGCAGACCTAAGTAAGGTGAGCACTGCAGACCTAAGAAAGTTGTTCACTGCAGCCCTAAGTAAGTAGGGGACTGTAAAACCAAGTAAGGTGGGCACTGAAGCCCTAAGTAAGTTGGGCACTGTAAAACCAAGTAAGGTGGGCAGTGCAGCCCTAAGTATGGTGGGCACTGTAAAACCAAGTAAAGTGAGCACTGAAGCCCTAAGTAAGTTGGGCACTGCAGCCCTAAGTTTGACACTGTAAAACCAAGTAGGGTGGGCACTGCATCCCTAAGTAAGGTGGGCACTGAAGCCCTCGGGAAGTTGGGCACTGCAACCGTAAGTTAGCTTGACACTGCAGTCCTAAGTAAGTTGGGCACTTCAGACCTAAGTAAGGTGAGCACTGCAGCAAAAAGTAAAGTTGGGCACTGCAGCCCTAAGTAAGTAGGGGACTGTAAAACCAAGTAAGGTGGGCACTGAAGCCCTAAGTAAGTTGGGCACTGCAGCCGTAAGGTGGCTCGGCACTGCAGTCCTAAGTAAGTTGGGCACTGGAGACCTAAGTAAGGTGAGCACTGCAGACCTAAGAAAGTTGGGCACTGCAGCCCTAAATAAATTTGGGCACTGCAGCCCTAACTGAGTTGGGCACTGTAAAACCAAGTAAGGTGGGCCCTGAAGCCCTAATTAAGTTGGGCACAGTAGCCGTAAGTTGGCTCGGCAGTGCAGTCCTTGTAATTTGGGCACTGCAGACCTATGTGAGCACTGCAGACCTAAGTAAGTTGGGCACTGTAAAACGAAGTATGGTGGGCACTGCAGCCCTAAGTGAGTTGGGCCCTGCGGCCCTAAGTAAAGTTGGGCACAGCAGCCCTAAGTAAGTTGGGCACTGTAAAACCAAGTAAGGTGGGCACTACAGCCCTAAATAAGTTGGGCACTGCAGCCTTAAGGTGGCTTGACACTGCAGTCCTAAGAAAGTTAGGCACTGCAGACCTAAGTAATGTGAGCAATGCAGCCATAAGTTGGACACTGCTGCCCTAAGTAAAGTTGGGCACTGCAGCCCTGCATAAGGTGGGCTGTGCAGCCAGAAGTATGGTGGTCACGGCAGCCCTATGTATAGTTGGGCACTGCAGCCCTAAGTATGGTGGGCACTGCAGCCCTAAGTAAGGTGGGCACTGAAGCCCTCGGGAAGTTGGGCACTGCAACCGTAAGTTAGCTTGACACTGCAGTCCTAAGTAAGTTGGGCACTGCAGACCTAAGTAAGGTGAGCACTGCAGACCTAAGAAAGTTGTTCACTGCAGCCCTAAGTAAGTAGGGGACTGTAAAACCAAGTAAGGTGGGCAGTGCAGCCCTAAGTATGGTGGGCACTGTAAAACCAAGTAAAGTGAGCACTGAAGCCCTAAGTAAGTTGGGCACTGCAGCCCTAAGTTTGACACTGTAAAACCAAGTAGGGTGGGCACTGCATCCCTAAGTAAGGTGGGCACTGAAGCCCTCGGGAAGTTGGGCACTGCAACCGTAAGTTAGCTTGACACTGCAGTCCTAAGTAAGTTGGGCACTTCAGACCTAAGTAAGGTGAGCACTGCAGCAAAAAGTAAAGTTGGGCACTGCAGCCCTAAGTAAGTAGGGGACTGTAAAACCAAGTAAGGTGGGCACTGAAGCCCTAAGTAAGTTGGGCACTGCAGCCGTAAGGTGGCTCGGCACTGCAGTCCTAAGTAAGTTGGGCACTGGAGACCTAAGTAAGGTGAGCACTGCAGACCTAAGAAAGTTGGGCACTGCAGCCCTAAATAAATTTGGGCACTGCAGCCCTAACTGAGTTGGGCACTGTAAAACCAAGTAAGGTGGGCCCTGAAGCCCTAATTAAGTTGGGCACAGTAGCCGTAAGTTGGCTCGGCAGTGCAGTCCTTGTAATTTGGGCACTGCAGACCTATGTGAGCACTGCAGACCTAAGTAAGTTGGGCACTGTAAAACGAAGTATGGTGGGCACTGCAGCCCTAAGTGAGTTGGGCCCTGCGGCCCTAAGTAAAGTTGGGCACAGCAGCCCTAAGTAAGTTGGGCACTGTAAAACCAAGTAAGGTGGGCACTACAGCCCTAAATAAGTTGGGCACTGCAGCCTTAAGGTGGCTTGACACTGCAGTCCTAAGAAAGTTAGGCACTGCAGACCTAAGTAAGGTGAGCAATGCAGCCATAAGTTGGACACTGCTGCCCTAAGTAAAGTTGGGCACTGCAGCCCTGCATAAGGTGGGCTGTGCAGCCAGAAGTATGGTGGTCACGGCAGCCCTATGTATAGTTGGGCACTGCAGCCCTAAGTATGGTGGGCACTGCAGACCTAAGAAAGTTGGACACTGTAAAACCAAGTAAGGTGGGCACTGCATCCCTAAGTAAGGTGGGCACTGAAGCCCTTGGGAAGTTGGGCACTGCAACTGTAAGTTAGCTTGACACTGCAGTCCTAAGTAAGTTGGGCACTGCAGACCTAAGTAAGGTGAGCACTGCAGACCTAAGTAAGGTGAGCACTGCAGCAAAAAGTAAAGTTGGGCACTGCAGCCCTAAGTAAGCAGGGGACTTTAAAACCAAGTAAGGTGGGCACTGAAGCCATAAGTAAGTTGGGCACTGCAACCGTAAGCTGGCTCGGCACTGCAGTCCTAAGAAAGTTTGGCACTGCAGACCTAAGTAAGGTGAGCAATGCAGCCCTACGTAAAGTTGGGCACTGCAGCCCTGCATAAGGTGGGCTGTGCAGCCAGAATATGGTGGTCACGGCAGCCCTATGTGTAGTTGGGCACTGCAGCCCTAAGTAAGGTGGGCACTGCTGCCCTCGGGAAGTTGGGCACTGCAACCGTAAGTTAGCTTGACACTGCAGTCCTAAGTTGGGCACTGCAGACCTAAGTAAGGTGAGCACTGCAGACCTAAGAAAGTTGTTCACTGCAGCCCTAAGTAAGTAGGGGACTGTAAAACCAAGTAAGGTGGGCACTGAAGCCCTAAGTAAGTTGGGCACTGTAAAACCAAGTAAGGTGGGCAGTGCAGCCCTAAGTATGGTGGGCACTGTAAAACCAAGTAAAGTGAGCACTGAAGCCCTAAGTAAGTTGGGCACTGCAGCCCTAAGTTTGACACTGTAAAACCAAGTAGGGTGGGCACTGCATCCCTAAGTAAGGTGGGCACTGAAGCCCTCGGGAAGTTGGGCACTGCAACCGTAAGTTAGCTTGACACTGCAGTCCTAAGTAAGTTGGGCACTGCAGTCCTAAGTAAGGCGAGCACTGCAGACCTAAGTAAGGTGAGCACTGCAGCAAAAAGTAAAGTTGGGCACTGCAGCCCTAAGTAAGTAGGGGACTGTAAAACCAAGTAAGGTGGGCACTGAAGCCCTAAGTAAGTTGGGCACTGCAGCCGTAAGGTGGCTCGGCACTGCAGTCCTAAGTAAGTTGGGCACTGGAGACCTAAGTAAGGTGAGCACTGCAGACCTAAGAAAGTTGGGCACTGCAGCCCTAAATAAATTTGGGCACTGCAGCCCTAACTGAGTTGGGCACTGTAAAACCAAGTAAGGTGGGCCCTGAAGCCCTAATTAAGTTGGGCACAGTAGCCGTAAGTTGGCTCGGCAGTGCAGTCCTTGTAATTTGGGCACTGCAGACCTATGTGAGCACTGCAGACCTAAGTAAGTTGGGCACTGTAAAATGAAGTATGGTGGGCACTGCAGCCCTAAGTGAGTTGGGCACTGCAGCCCTAAGTAAAGTTGGGCACAGCAGCCCTAAGTAAGTTGGGCACTGTAAAACCAAGTAAGGTGGGCACTACAGCCCTAAATAAGTTGGGCACTGCAGCCTTAAGGTGGCTTGACACTGCAGTCCTAAGAAAGGCACTGCAGACCTAAGTAAGGTGAGCAATGCAGCCATAAGTTGGGCACTGCAGCCCTAAGTAAAGTTGGGCACTTCAGCCCTGCATAAGGTGGGCTGTGCAGCCAGAAGTATGGTGGTCATGGCAGCCCTATGTATAGTTGGGCACTGCAGCCCTAAGTATGGTGGGCACTGCAGACCTAAAAAAGTTGGACACTGTAAAACCAAGTAAGGTGGGCACTGCATCCCTAAGTAAGGTGGGCACTGAAGCCCTTGGGAAGTTGGGCACTGCAACTGTAAGTTAGCTTGACACTGCAGTCCTAAGTAAGTTGGGCACTGCAGACCTAAGTAAGGTGAGCACTGCAGACCTAAGTAAGGTGAGCACTGCAGCAAAAAGTAAAGTTGGGCACTGCAGCCCTAAGTAAGCAGGGGACTTTAAAACCAAGTAAGGTGGGCACTGAAGCCATAAGTAAGTTGGGCACTGCAACCGTAAGCTGGCTCGGCACTGCAGTCCTAAGAAAGTTAGGCACTGCAGACCTAAGTAAGGTGAGCACTGCAGCCCTAAGTAAAGTTGGGCACTGCAGCCCTGCATAATGTGGGCTGTGCAGCCAGAATATGGTGGTCACGGCAGCCCTATGTATAGTTGGGCACTGCAGCCCTAAGTAAGGTGGGCACTGCAGCCCTAAGTAAGGTGGGCACTGAAGCCCTCGGGAAGTTGGGCACTGCAACCGTAAGTTAGCTTGACACTGCAGTCCTAAGTAAGTTGGGCACTGCAGACCTAAGTAAGGTGTGCACTGCAGACCTAAGAAAGTTGTTCACTGCAGCCCTAAGTAAGTAGGGGACTGTAAAACCAAGTAAGGTGGGCACTGAAGCCCTAAGTAAGTTGGGCACTGTAAAACCAAGTAAGGTGGGCAGTGCAGCCCTAAGTATGGTGGGCACTGTAAAACCAAGTAAAGTGAGCACTGAAGCCCTAAGTAAGTTGGGCACTGCAGCCCTAAGTTTGACACTGTAAAACCAAGTAGGGTGGGCACTGCATCCCTAAGTAAGGTGGGCACTGAAGCCCTCGGGAAGTTGGGCACTGCAACCGTAAGTTAGCTTGACACTGCAGTCCTATGTAAGTTGGGCACTTCAGACCTAAGTAAGGTGAGCACTGCAGCAAAAAGTAAAGTTGGGCACTGCAGCCCTAAGTAAGTAGGGGACTGTAAAACCAAGTAAGGTGGGCACTGAAGCCCTAAGTAAGTTGGGCACTGCAGCCGTAAGGTGGCTCGGCACTGCAGTCCTAAGTAAGTTGGGCACTGGAGACCTAAGTAAGGTGAGCACTGCAGACCTAAGAAAGTTGGGCACTGCAGCCCTAAATAAATTTGGGCACTGCAGCCCTAACTGAGTTGGGCACTGTAAAACCAAGTAAGGTGGGCCCTGAAGCCCTAATTAAGTTGGGCACAGTAGCCGTAAGTTGGCTCGGCAGTGCAGTCCTTGTAATTTGGGCACTGCAGACCTATGTGAGCACTGCAGACCTAAGTAAGTTGGGCACTGTAAAACGAAGTATGGTGGGCACTGCAGCCCTAAGTGAGTTGGGCCCTGCGGCCCTAAGTAAAGTTGGGCACAGCAGCCCTAAGTAAGTTGGGCACTGTAAAACCAAGTAAGGTGGGCACTACAGCCCTAAATAAGTTGGGCACTGCAGCCTTAAGGTGGCTTGACACTGCAGTCCTAAGAAAGTTAGGCACTGCAGACCTAAGTAAGGTGAGCAATGCAGCCATAAGTTGGACACTGCTGCCCTAAGTAAAGTTGGGCACTGCAGCCCTGCATAAGGTGGGCTGTGCAGCCAGAAGTATGGTGGTCACGGCAGCCCTATGTATAGTTGGGCACTGCAGCCCTAAGTATGGTGGGCACTGCAGACCTAAGAAAGTTGGACACTGTAAAACCAAGTAAGGTGGGCACTGCATCCCTAAGTAAGGTGGGCACTGAAGCCCTTGGGAAGTTGGGCACTGCAACTGTAAGTTAGCTTGACACTGCAGTCCTAAGTAAGTTGGGCACTGCAGACCTAAGTAAGGTGAGCACTGCAGACCTAAGTAAGGTGAGCACTGCAGCAAAAAGTAAAGTTGGGCACTGCAGCCCTAAGTAAGCAGGGGACTTTAAAACCAAGTAAGGTGGGCACTGAAGCCATAAGTAAGTTGGGCACTGCAACCGTAAGCTGGCTCGGCACTGCAGTCCTAAGAAAGTTTGGCACTGCAGACCTAAGTAAGGTGAGCACTGCAGCCCTAAGTAAAGTTGGGCACTGCAGCCCTGCATAAGGTGGGCTGTGCAGCCAGAATATGGTGGTCACGGCAGCCCTATGTATAGTTGGGCACTGCAGCCCTAAGTAAGGTGGGCACTGCTGCCCTCGGGAAGTTGGGCACTGCAACCGTAAGTTAGCTTGACACTGCAGTCCTAAGTTGGGCACTGCAGACCTAAGAAAGTTGTTCACTGCAGCCCTAAGTAAGTAGGGGACTGTAAAACCAAGTAAGGTGGGCACTGAAGCCCTAAGTAAGTTGGGCACTGTAAAACCAAGTAAGGTGGGCAGTGCAGCCCTAAGTATGGTGGGCACTGTAAAACCAAGTAAAGTGAGCACTGAAGCCCTAAGTAAGTTGGGCACTGCAGCCCTAAGTTTGACACTGTAAAACCAAGTAGGGTGGGCACTGCATCCCTAAGTAAGGTGGGCACTGAAGCCCTCGGGAAGTTGGGCACTGCAACCGTAAGTTAGCTTGACACTGCAGTCCTAAGTAAGTTGGGCACTGCAGTCCTAAGTAAGGCGAGCACTGCAGACCTAAGTAAGGTGAGCACTGCAGCAAAAAGTAAAGTTGGGCACTGCAGCCCTAAGTAAGTAGGGGACTGTAAAACCAAGTAAGGTGGGCACTGAAGCCCTAAGTAAGTTGGGCACTGCAGCCGTAAGGTGGCTCGGCACTGCAGTCCTAAGTAAGTTGGGCACTGGAGACCTAAGTAAGGTGAGCACTGCAGACCTAAGAAAGTTGGGCACTGCAGCCCTAAATAAATTTGGGCACTGCAGCCCTAACTGAGTTGGGCACTGTAAAACCAAGTAAGGTGGGCCCTGAAGCCCTAATTAAGTTGGGCACAGTAGCCGTAAGTTGGCTCGGCAGTGCAGTCCTTGTAATTTGGGCACTGCAGACCTATGTGAGCACTGCAGACCTAAGTAAGTTGGGCACTGTAAAACGAAGTATGGTGGGCACTGCAGCCCTAAGTGAGTTGGGCACTGCAGCCCTAAGTAAAGTTGGGCACAGCAGCCCTAAGTAAGTTGGGCACTGTAAAACCAAGTAAGGTGGGCACTACAGCCCTAAATAAGTTGGGCACTGCAGCCTTAAGGTGGCTTGACACTGCAGTCCTAAGAAAGGCACTGCAGACCTAAGTAAGGTGAGCAATGCAGCCATAAGTTGGGCACTGCAGCCCTAAGTAAAGTTGGGCACTTCAGCCCTGCATAAGGTGGGCTGTGCAGCCAGAAGTATGGTGGTCATGGCAGCCCTATGTATAGTTGGGCACTGCAGCCCTAAGTATGGTGGGCACTGCAGACCTAAAAAAGTTGGACACTGTAAAACCAAGTAAGGTGGGCACTGCATCCCTAAGTAAGGTGGGCACTGAAGCCCTTGGGAAGTTGGGCACTGCAACTGTAAGTTAGCTTGACACTGCAGTCCTAAGTAAGTTGGGCACTGCAGACCTAAGTAAGGTGAGCACTGCAGACCTAAGTAAGGTGAGCACTGCAGCAAAAAGTAAAGTTGGGCACTGCAGCCCTAAGTAAGCAGGGGACTTTAAAACCAAGTAAGGTGGGCACTGAAGCCATAAGTAAGTTGGGCACTGCAACCGTAAGCTGGCTCGGCACTGCAGTCCTAAGAAAGTTAGGCACTGCAGACCTAACTAAGGTGAGCACTGCAGCCCTAAGTAAAGTTGGGCACTGCAGCCCTGCATAAGGTGGGCTGTGCAGCCAGAATATGGTGGTCACGGCAGCCCTATGTATAGTTGGGCACTGCAGCCCTAAGTAAGGTGGGCACTGCAGCCCTAAGTAAGGTGGGCACTGAAGCCCTCGGGAAGTTGGGCACTGCAACCGTAAGTTAGCTTGACACTGCAGTCCTAAGTAAGTTGGGCACTGCAGACCTAAGTAAGGTGAGCACTGCAGACCTAAGAAAGTTGTTCACTGCAGCCCTAAGTAAGTAGGGGACTGTAAAACCAAGTAAGGTGGGCACTGAAGCCCTAAGTAAGTTGGGCACTGTAAAACCAAGTAAGGTGGGCAGTGCAGCCCTAAGTATGGTGGGCACTGTAAAACCAAGTAAAGTGAGCACTGAAGCCCTAAGTAAGTTGGGCACTGCAGCCCTAAGTTTGACACTGTAAAACCAAGTAGGGTGGGCACTGCATCCCTAAGTAAGGTGGGCACTGAAGCCCTCGGGAAGTTGGGCACTGCAACCGTAAGTTAGCTTGACACTGCAGTCCTAAGTAAGTTGGGCACTGCAGACCTAAGTAAGGTGAGCACTGCAGACCTAAGTAAGGTGAGCACTGCAGCAGAAAGTAAAGTTGGGCACTGCAGCCCTAAGTAAGTAGGGGACTGTAAAACCAAGTAAGGTGGGCACTGAAGCCCTAAGTAAGTTGGGCACTGCAGCCGTAAGGTGGCTCGGCACTGCAGTCCTAAGTAAGTTGGGCACTGGAGACCTAAGTAAGGTGAGCACTGCAGACCTAAGAAAGTTGGGCACTGCAGCCCTAAATAAATTTGGGCACTGCAGCCCTAAGTAAGGTGGGCACTGTAAAACCAAGTAAGCTGGGTCCTGAAGCCCTAATTAAGTTGCGCACAGTAGCCGTAAGTTGGCTCGGCAGTGCAGTCCTTGTAATTTGGGCACTGCAGACCTATGTGAGCACTGCAGACCTAAGTAAGTTGGGCACTGTAAAACGAAGTATGGTGGGCACTGCAGCCCTAAGTGAGTTGGGCACTGCAGCCCTAAGTAAAGTTGGGCACAGCAGCCCTAAGTAAGTTGGGCACTGTAAAACCAAGTAAGGTGGGCACTACAGCACTAAATAAGTTGGGCACTGCAGCCTTAAGGTGGCTTGACACTGCAGTCCTAAGAAAGGCACTGCAGACCTAAGTAAGGTGAGCAATGCAGCCATAAGTTGGGCACTGCAGCCCTAAGTAAAGTTGGGCACTTCAGCCCTGCATAAGGTTTGCTGTGCAGCCAGAAGTATGGTGGTCATGGCAGCCCTATGTATAGTTGGGCACTGCAGCCCTAAGTATGGTGGGCACTGCAACCCTAAGTATGGTGGGCACTGCAGACCTAAAAAAGTTGGACACTGTAAAACCAAGTAAGGTGGGCACTGCATCCCTAAGTAAGGTGGGCACTGAAGCCCTTGGGAAGTTGGGCACTGCAACTGTAAGTTAGCTTGACACTGCAGTCCTAAGTAAGTTGGGCACTGCAGACCTAAGTAAGGTGAGCACTGCAGACCTAAGTAAGGTGAGCACTGCAGCAAAAAGTAAAATTGGGCACTGCAGCCCTAAGTAAGTAGGGGACTGTAAAACCAAGTAAGGTGGGCACTGAAGCCCTAAGTAAGTTGGGCACAGCAGCCGTAAGCCGGCTCGGCACTGCAGTCCTAAGAAAGTTAGGCACTGGAGACCTAAGTAAGGTGAGCACTGCAGACCTAAGAAAGTTGGGCACTGCAGCCCTAAATAAATTTGGGCACTGCAGCCCTAACTGAGTTGGGCACTGTAAAACCAAGTAAGGTGGGCCCTGAAGCCCTAATTAAGTTGGGCACAGTAGCCGTAAGTTGGCTCGGCAGTGCAGTCCTTGTAATTTGGGCACTGCAGACCTATGTGAGCACTGCAGACCTAAGTAAGTTGGGCACTGTAAAACGAAGTATGGTGGGCACTGCAGCCCTAAGTGAGTTGGGCACTGCAGCCCTAAGTAAAGTTGGGCACAGCAGCCCTAAGTAAGTTGGGCACTGTAAAACCAAGTAAGGTGGGCACTACAGCCCTAAATAAGTTGGGCACTGCAGCCTTAAGGTGGCTTGACACTGCAGTCCTAAGAAAGGCACTGCAGACCTAAGTAAGGTGAGCAATGCAGCCATAAGTTGGGCACTGCAGCCCTAAGTAAAGTTGGGCACTTCAGCCCTGCATAAGGTGGGCTGTGCAGCCAGAAGTATGGTGGTCATGGCAGCCCTATGTATAGTTGGGCACTGCAGCCCTAAGTATGGTGGGCACTGCAGACCTAAAAAAGTTGGACACTGTAAAACCAAGTAAGGTGGGCACTGCATCCCTAAGTAAGGTGGGCACTGAAGCCCTTGGGAAGTTGGGCACTGCAACTGTAAGTTAGCTTGACACTGCAGTCCTAAGTAAGTTGGGCACTGCAGTCCTAAGTAAGGTGAGCACTGCAGACCTAAGTAAGGTGAGCACTGCAGCCCTAAGTAAAGTTGGGCACTGCAGCCCTGCATAAGGTGGGCCGTGCAGCCAGAAGTATGGTGGTCACGGCAGCCCTATGTATAGTTGGGCACTGCAGACCTAAGTATGGTGGGCACTGCAACCCTAAGTATGGTGGGTACTGCAGACCTAAAAAAGTTGGACACTGTAAAACCAAGTAAGGTGGGCACTGCATCCCTAAGTAAGGTGGGCACTGAAGTCCTTGGGAAGTTGGGCACTGCAACTGTAAGTTAGCTTGACACTGCAGTCCTAAGTAAGTTGGGCACTGCAGACCTAAGTAAGGTGGGCACTGAAGCCCTTGGGAAGTTGGGCACTGCAACTGTAAGTTAGCTTGACACTGCAGTCCTAAGTAAGTTGGGCACTGCAGACCTAAGTAAGGTGAGCACTGCAGACCTAAGTAAGGTGAGCACTGCAGACCTAAGTAAGGTGAGCACTGCAGCAAAAAGTAAAGTTGGGCACTTCAGCTCTAAGTAAGCAGGGGACTGTAAAACCAAGTAAGGTGGGCACTGAAGCCCTAAGTAAGTTGGGCACTGCAGCCGTAAGCTGGCTCGGCACTGCAGTCCTAAGAAAGTTAGGCACTGCAGACCTAACTAAGGTGAGCACTGCAGCCCTAAGTAAAGTTGGGCACTGCAGCCCTGCATAAGGTGGGCTGTGCAGCCAGAATATGGTGGTCACGGCAGCCCTATGTATAGTTGGGCACTGCAGCCCTAAGTAAGGTGGGCACTGCAGCCCTAAGTAAGGTGGGCACTGAAGCCCTCGGGAAGTTGGGCACTGCAACCGTAAGTTAGCTTGACACTGCAGTCCTAAGTAAGTTGGGCACTGCAGACCTAAGTAAGGTGAGCACTGCAGACCTAAGAAAGTTGTTCACTGCAGCCCTAAGTAAGTAGGGGACTGTAAAACCAAGTAAGGTGGGCACTGAAGCCCTAAGTAAGTTGGGCACTGTAAAACCAAGTAAGGTGGGCAGTGCAGCCCTAAGTATGGTGGGCACTGTAAAACCAAGTAAAGTGAGCACTGAAGCCCTAAGTAAGTTGGGCACTGCAGCCCTAAGTTTGACACTGTAAAACCAAGTAGGGTGGGCACTGCATCCCTAAGTAAGGTGGGCACTGAAGCCCTCGGGAAGTTGGGCACTGCAACCGTAAGTTAGCTTGACACTGCAGTCCTAAGTAAGTTGGGCACTTCAGACCTAAGTAAGGTGAGCACTGCAGACCTAAGTAAGGTGAGCACTGCAGCAGGAAGTAAAGTTGGGCACTGCAGCCCTAAGTAAGTAGGGGACTGTAAAACCAAGTAAGGTGGGCACTGAAGCCCTAAGTAAGTTGGGCACTGCAGCCGTAAGGTGGCTCGGCACTGCAGTCCTAAGTAAGTTGGGCACTGGAGACCTAAGTAAGGTGAGCACTGCAGACCTAAGAAAGTTGGGCACTGCAGCCCTAAATAAATTTGGGCACTGCAGCCCTAAGTAAGGTGGGCACTGTAAAACCAAGTAAGGTGGGTCCTGAAGCCCTAATTAAGTTGCGCACAGTAGCCGTAAGTTGGCTCGGCAGTGCAGTCCTTGTAATTTGGGCACTGCAGACCTATGTGAGCACTGCAGACCTAAGTAAGTTGGGCACTGTAAAACGAAGTATGGTGGGCACTGCAGCCCTAAGTGAGTTGGGCACTGCAGCCCTAAGTAAAGTTGGGCACAGCAGCCCTAAGTTGGGCACTGTAAAACCAAGTAAGGTGGGCACTACAGCACTAAATAAGTTGGGCACTGCAGCCTTAAGGTGGCTTGACACTGCAGTCCTAAGAAAGGCACTGCAGACCTAAGTAAGGTGAGCAATGCAGCCATAAGTTGGGCACTGCAGCCCTAAGTAAAGTTGGGCACTTCAGCCCTGCATAAGGTTTGCTGTGCAGCCAGAAGTATGGTGGTCATGGCAGCCCTATGTATAGTTGGGCACTGCAGCCCTAAGTATGGTGGGCACTGCAACCCTAAGTATGGTGGGCACTGCAGACCTAAAAAAGTTGGACACTGTAAAACCAAGTAAGGTGGGCACTGCATCCCTAAGTAAGGTGGGCACTGAAGCCCTTGGGAAGTTGGGCACTGCAACTGTAAGTTAGCTTGACACTGCAGTCCTAAGTAAGTTGGGCACTGCAGACCTAAGTAAGGTGAGCACTGCAGACCTAAGTAAGTTGGGCACTGTAAAACGAAGTATGGTGGGCACTGCAGCCCTAAGTGAGTTGGGCCCTGCGGCCCTAAGTAAAGTTGGGCACAGCAGCCCTAAGTAAGTTGGGCACTGTAAAACCAAGTAAGGTGGGCACTACAGCCCTAAATAAGTTGGGCACTGCAGCCTTAAGGTGGCTTGACACTGCAGTCCTAAGAAAGTTAGGCACTGCAGACCTAAGTAAGGTGAGCAATGCAGCCATAAGTTGGACACTGCTGCCCTAAGTAAAGTTGGGCACTGCAGCCCTGCATAAGGTGGGCTGTGCAGCCAGAAGTATGGTGGTCACGGCAGCCCTATGTATAGTTGGGCACTGCAGCCCTAAGTATGGTGGGCACTGCAGACCTAAGAAAGTTGGACACTGTAAAACCAAGTAAGTTGGGCACTGCATCCCTAAGTAAGGTGGGCACTGAAGCCCTTGGGAAGTTGGGCACTGCAACTGTAAGTTAGCTTGACACTGCAGTCCTAAGTAAGTTGGGCACTGCAGACCTAAGTAAGGTGAGCACTGCAGACCTAAGTAAGGTGAGCACTGCAGCAAAAAGTAAAGTTGGGCACTGCAGCCCTAAGTAAGCAGGGGACTTTAAAACCAAGTAAGGTGGGCACTGAAGCCATAAGTAAGTTGGGCACTGCAACCGTAAGCTGGCTCGGCACTGCAGTCCTAAGAAAGTTAGGCACTGCAGACCTAAGTAAGGTGAGCACTGCAGCCCTAAGTAAAGTTGGGCACTGCAGCCCTGCATAAGGTGGGCTGTGCAGCCAGAATTTGGTGGTCACGGCAGCCCTATGTATAGTTGGGCACTGCAGCCCTAAGTAAGGTGGGCACTGCAGCCCTCGGGAAGTTGGGCACTGCAACCGTAAGTTAGCTTGACACTGCAGTCCTAAGTTGGGCACTGCAGACCTAAGCAAGGTGAGCACTGCAGACCTAAGAAAGTTGTTCACTGCAGCCCTAAGTAAGTAGGGGACTGTAAAACCAAGTAAGGTGGGCACTGAAGCCCTAAGTAAGTTGGGCACTGTAAAACCAAGTAAGGTGGGCAGTGCAGCCCTAAGTATGGTGGGCACTGTAAAACCAAGTAAAGTGAGCACTGAAGCCCTAAGTAAGTTGGGCACTGCAGCCCTAAGTTTGACACTGTAAAACCAAGTAGGGTGGGCACTGCATCCCTAAGTAAGGTGGGCACTGAAGCCCTCGGGAAGTTGGGCACTGCAACCGTAAGTTAGCTTGACACTGCAGTCCTAAGTAAGTTGGGCACTGCAGTCCTAAGTAAGGCGAGCACTGCAGACCTAAGTAAGGTGAGCACTGCAGCAAAAAGTAAAGTTGGGCACTGCAGCCCTAAGTAAGTAGGGGACTGTAAAACCAAGTAAGGTGGGCACTGAAGCCCTAAGTAAGTTGGGCACTGCAGCCGTAAGGTGGCTCGGCACTGCAGTCCTAAGTAAGTTGGGCACTGGAGACCTAAGTAAGGTGAGCACTGCAGACCTAAGAAAGTTGGGCACTGCAGCCCTAAATAAATTTGGGCACTGCAGCCCTAACTGAGTTGGGCACTGTAAAACCAAGTAAGGTGGGCCCTGAAGCCCTAATTAAGTTGGGCACAGTAGCCGTAAGTTGGCTCGGCAGTGCAGTCCTTGTAAGTTGGGCACTGCAGACCTATGTGAGCACTGCAGACCTAAGTAAGTTGGGCACTGTAAAACGAAGTATGGTGGGCACTGCAGCCCTAAGTGAGTTGGGCACTGCAGCCCTAAGTAAAGTTGGGCACAGCAGCCCTAAGTAAGTTGGGCACTGTAAAACCAAGTAAGGTGGGCACTACAGCCCTAAATAAGTTGGGCACTGCAGCCTTAAGGTGGCTTGACACTGCAGTCCTAAGAAAGGCACTGCAGACCTAAGTAAGGTGAGCAATGCAGCCATAAGTTGGGCACTGCAGCCCTAAGTAAAGTTGGGCACTTCAGCCCTGCATAAGGTGGGCTGTGCAGCCAGAAGTATGGTGGTCATGGCAGCCCTATGTATAGTTGGGCACTGCAGCCCTAAGTATGGTGGGCACTGCAGACCTAAAAAAGTTGGACACTGTAAAACCAAGTAAGGTGGGCACTGCATCCCTAAGTAAGGTGGGCACTGAAGCCCTTGGGAAGTTGGGCACTGCAACTGTAAGTTAGCTTGACACTGCAGTCCTAAGTAAGTTGGGCACTGCAGACCTAAGTAAGGTGAGCACTGCAGACCTAAGTAAGGTGAGCACTGCAGCAAAAAGTAAAGTTGGGCACTGCAGCCCTAAGTAAGCAGGGGACTTTAAAACCAAGTAAGGTGGGCACTGAAGCCATAAGTAAGTTGGGCACTGCAACCGTAAGCTGGCTCGGCACTGCAGTCCTAAGAAAGTTAGGCACTGCAGACCTAAGTAAGGTGAGCACTGCAGCCCTAAGTAAAGTTGGGCACTGCAGCCCTGCATAAGGTGGGCTGTGCAGCCAGAATATGGTGGTCACGGCAGCCCTATGTATAGTTGGGCACTGCAGCCCTAAGTAAGGTGGGCACTGCAGCCCTAAGTAAGGTGGGCACTGAAGCCCTCGGGAAGTTGGGCACTGCAACCGTAAGTTAGCTTGACACTGCAGTCCTAAGTAAGTTGGGCACTGCAGACCTAAGTAAGGTGAGCACTGCAGACCTAAGAAAGTTGTTCACTGCAGCCCTAAGTAAGTAGGGGACTGTAAAACCAAGTAAGGTGGGCACTGAAGCCCTAAGTAAGTTGGGCACTGTAAAACCAAGTAAGGTGGGCAGTGCAGCCCTAAGTATGGTGGGCACTGTAAAACCAAGTAAAGTGAGCACTGAAGCCCTAAGTAAGTTGGGCACTGCAGCCCTAAGTTTGACACTGTAAAACCAAGTAGGGTGGGCACTGCATCCCTAAGTAAGGTGGGCACTGAAGCCCTCGGGAAGTTGGGCACTGCAACCGTAAGTTAGCTTGACACTGCAGTCCTAAGTAAGTTGGGCACTGCAGACCTAAGTAAGGTGAGCACTGCAGACCTAAGTAAGGTGGGCACTGCAGCAGAAAGTAAAGTTGGGCACTGCAGCCCTAAGTAAGTAGGGGACTGTAAAACCAAGTAAGGTGGGCACTGAAGCCCTAAGTAAGTTGGGCACTGCAGCCGTAAGGTGGCTCGGCACTGCAGTCCTAAGTAAGTTGGGCACTGGAGACCTAAGTAAGGTGAGCACTGCAGACCTAAGAAAGTTGGGCACTGCAGCCCTAAATAAATTTGGGCACTGCAGCCCTAACTGAGTTGGGCACTGTAAAACCAAGTAAGGTGGGCCCTGAAGCCCTAATTAAGTTGGGCACAGTAGCCGTAAGTTGGCTCGGCAGTGCAGTCCTTGTAATTTGGGCACTGCAGACCTATGTGAGCACTGCAGACCTAAGTAAGTTGGGCACTGTAAAACGAAGTATGGTGGGCACTGCAGCCCTAAGTGAGTTGGGCACTGCAGCCCTAAGTAAAGTTGGGCACAGCAGCCCTAAGTAAGTTGGGCACTTCAGCCCTGCATAAGGTTTGCTGTGCAGCCAGAAGTATGGTGGTCATGGCAGCCCTATGTATAGTTGGGCACTGCAGCCCTAAGTATGGTGGGCACTGCAACCCTAAGTATGGTGGGCACTGCAGACCTAAAAAAGTTGGACACTGTAAAACCAAGTAAGGTGGGCACTGCATCCCTAAGTAAGGTGGGCACTGAAGCCCTTGGGAAGTTGGGCACTGCAACTGTAAGTTAGCTTGACACTGCAGTCCTAAGTAAGTTGGGCACTGCAGACCTAAGTAAGGTGAGCACTGCAGACCTAAGTAAGGTGAGCACTGCAGCAAAAAGTAAAGTTGGGCACTGCAGCCCTAAGTAAGCAGGGGACTGTAAAACCAAGTAAGGTGGGCACTGAAGCCCTAAGTAAGTTGGGCACTGCAGCCGTAAGCTGGCTCGGCACTGCAGTCCTAAGAAAGTTAGGCACTGCTGACCTAAGTAAGGTGAGCACTGCAGCCCTAAGTAAAGTTGGGCACTGCAGCCCTGCATAAGGTGGGCCGTGCAGCCAGAATATGGTGGTCACGGCAGCCCTATGTATAGTTGGGCACTGCAGCCCTAAGTAAGGTGGGCACTGCAGCCCTAAGTATGGTGGGCACTGCAGACCTAAGAAAGTTGGACAAAGTAAAACCAAGTAAGGTGGGCACTGCATCCCTAAGTAAGGTGGGCAGTGAAGCCCTTGGGAAGTTGGGCACTGCAACTGTAAGTTAGCTTGACACTGCAGTCCTAAGTAAGTTGGGCACTGCAGACCTAAGTAAGGTGAGCACTGCAGACCTAAGGAAGGTGAGCACTGCAGCAAAAAGTAAAGTTGGGCACTGCAGCCCTAAGTAAGCAGGGGACTGTAAAACCAAGTAAGGTGGGCACTGAAGCCCTAAGTAAGTTGGGCACTGCAGCCGTAAGCTGGCTCGGCACTGCAGTCCTAAGAAAGTTAGGCACTGCTGACCTAAGTAAGGTAAGCACTGCAGCCCTAAGTAAAGTTGGGCACTGCAGCCCTGCATAAGGTGGGCCGTGCAGCCAGAATATGGTGGTCACGGCAGCCCTATGTATAGTTGGGCACTGCAGCCCTAAGTAAGGTGGGCACTGCAGCCCTAAGTATGGTGGGCACTGCAGACCTAAGAAAGTTGGACAAAGTAAAACCAAGTAAGGTGGGCACTGCATCCCTAAGTAAGGTGGGCACTGAAGCCCTTGGGAAGTTGGGCACTGCAACTGTAAGTTAGCTTGACACTGCAGTCCTAAGTAAGTTGGGCACTGCAGACCTAAGTAAGGTGAGCACTGCAGACCTAAGTAAGGTGAGCACTGCAGACCTAAGTAAGGTGAGCACTGCAGACCTAAGAAAGTTGGGCACTGCAGCCCTAAGTAAGTAGGGGACTGTAAAACCAAGTAAGGTGGGCACTGAAGCCCTAAGTAAAGAAGGGCACAGCAGCCCTAAGTAAGTTCGGCACTGTAAAACCAAGTAAGATGGGCACTACAGCCCTAAATAAGTTGGGCACTGCAGCCTTAAGGTGGCTTGGCACTGCATTCCTAAGAAAGTTAGGCACTGCAGACCTAAGTAAGGTGAGCACTGCAGACCTAAGTAAGGTGGGCACTGCAGCCCTAAGTAAAGTTGGGCACTGCAGCCCTGCATAAGGTGGGCTGTGCAGCCAGAAGTAGGGTGGTCATGGCAGCCCTATGTATAGTTGGGCACTGCAGCCCTAAGTAAGGTGGGCACTGCAGCCCTAAGTAAGGTGGGCACTGAAGCCCTCGGGAAGTTGGGCACTGCAACCGTAAGTTAGCTTGACACTGCAGTCCTAAGTAAGTTGGGCACTGCAGACCTAAGTAAGGTGAGCACTGCAGACCTAAGAAAGTTGTTCACTGCAGCCCTAAGTAAGTAGGGGACTGTAAAACCAAGTAAGGTGGGCACTGAAGCCCTAAGTAAGTTGGGCACTGTAAAACCAAGTAAGGTGGGCAGTGCAGCCCTAAGTATGGTGGGCACTGTAAAACCAAGTAAAGTGAGCACTGAAGCCCTAAGTAAGTTGGGCACTGCAGCCCTAAGTTTGACACTGTAAAACCAAGTAGGGTGGGCACTGCATCCCTAAGTAAGGTGGGCACTGAAGCCCTCGGGAAGTTGGGCACTGCAACCGTAAGTTAGCTTGACACTGCAGTCCTAAGTAAGTTGGGCACTGCAGACCTAAGTAAGGTGAGCACTGCAGACCTAAGTAAGGTGAGCACTGCAGCAGAAAGTAAAGTTGGGCACTGCAGCCCTAAGTAAGTAGGGGACTGTAAAACCAAGTAAGGTGGGCACTGAAGCCCTAAGTAAGTTGGGCACTGCAGCCGTAAGGTGGCTCGGCACTGCAGTCCTAAGTAAGTTGGGCACTGGAGACCTAAGTAAGGTGAGCACTGCAGACCTAAGAAAGTTGGGCACTGCAGCCCTAAATAAATTTGGGCACTGCAGCCCTAAGTAAGGTGGGCACTGTAAAACCAAGTAAGGTGGGCCCCGAAGCCCTAATTAAGTTGGGCACAGTAGCCGTAAGTTGGCTCGGCAGTGCAGTCCTTGTAATTTGGGCACTGCAGACCTATGTGAGCACTGCAGACCTAAGTAAGTTGGGCACTGTAAAACGAAGTATGGTGGGCACTGCAGCCCTAAGTGAGTTGGGCACTGCAGCCCTAAGTAAAGTTGGGCACAGCAGCCCTAAGTAAGTTGGGCACTGTAAAACCAAGTAAGGTGGGCACTACAGCCCTAAATAAGTTGGGCACTGCAGCCTTAAGGTGGCTTGACACTGCAGTCCTAAGAAAGGCACTGCAGACCTAAGTAAGGTGAGCAATGCAGCCATAAGTTGGGCACTGCTGCCTTAAGTAAAGTTGGGCACTTCAGCCCTGCATAAGGTGGGCTGTGCAGCCAGAAGTATGGTGGTCATGGCAGCCCTATGTATAGTTGGGCACTGCAGCCCTAAGTATGGTGGGCACTGCAACCCTAAGTATGGTGGGCACTGCAGACCTAAAAAAGTTGGACACTGTAAAACTAAGTAAGGTGGGCACTGCATCCCTAAGTAAGGTGGGCACTGAAGCCCTTGGGAAGTTGGGCACTGCAACTGTAAGTTAGCTTGACACTGCAGTCCTAAGTAAGTTGGGCACTGCAGACCTAAGTAAGGTGAGCACTGCAGACCTAAGTAAGGTGAGCACTGCAGCAAAAAGTAAAGTTGGGCACTGCAGCCCTAAGTAAGCAGGGGACTGTAAAACCAAGTAAGGTGGGCACTGAAGCCCTAAGTAAGTTGGGCACTGCAGCCGTAAGCTGGCTCGGCACTGCAGTCCTAAGAAAGTTAGGCACTGCTGACCTAAGTAAGGTGAGCACTGCAGCCCTAAGTAAAGTTGGGCACTGCAGCCCTGCATAAGGTGGGCCGTGCAGCCAGAATATGGTGGTCACGGCAGCCCTATGTATAGTTGGGCACTGCAGCCCTAAGTAAGGTGGGCACTGCAGCCCTAAGTATGGTGGGCACTGCAGACCTAAGAAAGTTGGACAAAGTAAAACCAAGTAAGGTGGGCACTGCATCCCTAAGTAAGGTGGGCACTGAAGCCCTTGGGAAGTTGGGCACTGCAACTGTAAGTTAGCTTGACACTGCAGTCCTAAGTAAGTTGGGCACTGCAGTCCTAAGTAAGGTGAGCACTGCAGACCTAAGGAAGGTGAGCACTGCAGCAAAAAGTAAAGTTGGGCACTGCAGCCCTAAGTAAGCAGGGGACTGTAAAACCAAGTAAGGTGGGCACTGAAGCCCTAAGTAAGTTGGGCACTGCAGCCGTAAGCTGGCTCGGCACTGCAGTCCTAAGAAAGTTAGGCACTGCTGACCTAAGTAAGGTGAGCACTGCAGCCCTAAGTAAAGTTGGGCACTGCAGCCCTGCATAAGGTGGGCCGTGCAGCCAGAATATGGTGGTCACGGCAGCCCTATGTATAGTTGTGCACTGCAGCCCTAAGTAAGGTGGGCACTGCAGCCAGAAGTATGGTGGGCACTGCAGACCTAAGAAAGTTGGACAAAGTAAAACCAAGTAAGGTGGGCACTGCATCCCTAAGTAAGGTGGGCACTGAAGCCCTTGGGAAGTTGGGCACTGCAACTGTAAGTTAGCTTGACACTGCAGTCCTAAGTAAGTTGGGCACTGCAGACCTAAGTAAGGTGAGCACTGCAGACCTAAGTAAGGTGAGCACTGCAGACCTAAGAAAGCTGGGCACTGCAGCCCTAAGTAAGTAGGGGACTGTAAAACCAAGTAAGGTGGGCACTGAAGCCCTAAGTAAAGAAGGGCACAGCAGCCCTAAGTAAGTTCGGCACTGTAAAACCAAGTAAGGTGGGCACTACAGCCCTAAATAAGTTGGGCACTGCAGCCTTAAGGTGGCTTGGCACTGCAGTCCTAAGAAAGTTAGGCACTGCAGACCTAAGTAAGGTGAGCACTGCAGACCTAAGTAAGGTGGGCACTGCAGCCCTAAGTAAAGTTGGGCACTGCAGCCCTGCATAAGGTGGGCTGTGCAGCCAGAAGTAGGGTGGTCATGGCAGTCCTATGTATAGTTGGGCACTGCAGCCCTAAGTAAGGTGGGCACTGCAGCCCTAAGTAAGGTGGGCACTGCAACCCTAAGTATGGTGGGCACTGCAGACCTAAGAAAGTTGGACACTGTAAAACCAAGTAAGGTGGGCACTGCATCCCTAAGTAAGGTTGGTACTGAAGCCCTTGGGAAGTTGGGCACTGCAACTGTAAGTTAGCTTGACACTGCAGTCCTAAGTAAGTTGGAAACTGCAGACCTAAGTAAGGTGAGCACTGCAGACCTAAGAAAGTTGTTCACTGCAGCCCTAAGTAAGTAGGGGACTGTAAAACCAAGTAAGGTGGGCATTGAAGCCCTAAGTAAGTTGGGCACTGTAAAACCAAGTAAGGTGGGCAGTGCAGCCCTAAGTAAGGTGGGCACTGTAAAACCAAGTAAAGTGAGCACTGAAGCCCTAAGTAAGTTGGGCACTGCAGCCCTAAGTTTGACACTGTAAAACCAAGTAAGGTGGGCACTGCATCCCTAAGTAAGGTGGGCACTGAAGCCCTCGGGAAGTTGGGCACTGCAACCGTAAGTTAGCTTGACACTGCAGTCCTAAGTAAGTTGGGCACTGCAGACCTAAGTAAGTTGGGCACTGTAAAACGAAGTATGGTGGGCACTGCAGCCCTAAGTGAGTTGGGCACTGCAGCCCTAAGTAAAGTTGGGCACAGCAGCCCTAAGTAAGTTGGGCACTGTAAAACCAAGTAAGGTGGGCACTACAGCCCTAAATAAGTTGGGCACTGCAGCCTTAAGGTGGCTTGACACTGCAGTCCTAAGAAAGTTAGGCACTGCAGACCTAAGTAAGGTGAGCAATGCAGCCATAAGTTGGGCACTGCTGCCCTAAGTAAAGTTGGGCACTGCAGCCCTGCATAAGGTGGGCTGTGCAGCCAGAAGTATGGTGGTCACGGCAGCCCTATGTATAGTTGGGCACTGCAGCCCTAAGTATGGTGGGCACTGCAACCCTAAGTATGGTGGGTACTGCAGACCTAAAAAAGTTGGACACTGTAAAACCAAGTAAGGTGGGCACTGCATCCCTAAGTAAGGTGGGCACTGAAGTCCTTGGGAAGTTGGGCACTGCAACTGTAAGTTAGCTTGACACTGCAGTCCTAAGTAAGTTGGGCACTGCAGACCTAAGTAAGGTGAGCACTGCAGACCTATGTAAGGTGAGCACTGCAGACCTAAGAAAGTTGGGCACTGCAGCCCTAAGTAAGTAGGGGACTGTAAAACCAAGTAAGGTGGGCACTACAGCCCTAAATAAGTTGGGCACTGCAGCCTTAAGGTGGCTTGACACTGCAGTCCTAAGAAAGGCACTGCAGACCTAAGTAAGGTGAGCAATGCAGCCATAAGTTGGGCACTGCAGCCCTAAGTAAAGTTGGGCACTGCAGCCCTGCATAAGGTGGGCTGTGCAGCCAGAAGTATGGTGGTCATGGCAGCCCTATGTATAGTTGGGCACTGCAGCCCTAAGTAAGGTGGGCACTGCAGCCCTAAGTAAAGTTGGGCACTGCAGCCCTGCATAAGGTGGGCTGTGCAGCTAGAAGTATGGTGGTCATGGCAGTCCTATGTATAGTTGGGCACTGCAGCCCTAAGTAAGGTGGGCACTGCAGCCTTAAGTATGGTGGGCACTGCAGTCCTAAGTAAGTTGGGCACTGCAGACCTAAGTAAGGGGAGAACTGCAGACCTAAGAAAGTTGTTCACTGCAGCCCTAAGTAAGTAGGGGATGTAAAACCAAGTAAGGTGGGCCCTGAAGCCCTAATTAAGTTGGGCACAGTAGCCGTAAGTTGGCTCGGCAGTGCAGTCCTTGTAAGTTGGGCACTGCAGACCTATGTGAGCACTGCAGACCTAAGTAAGTTGGGCACTGTAAAACGAAGTATGGTGGGCACTGCAGCCCTAAGTGAGTTGGGCACTGCAGCCCTAAGTAAAGTTGGGCACAGCAGCCCTAAGTAAGTTGGGCACTGTAAAACCAAGTAAGGTGGGCACTACAGCCCTAAATAAGTTGGGCACTGCAGCCTTAAGGTGGCTTGACACTGCAGTCCTAAGAAAGGCACTGCAGACCTAAGTAAGGTGAACAATGCAGCCATAAGTAGGGCACTGCAGCCCTAAGTAAAGTTGGGCACTTCAGCCCTGCATAAGGTGGGCTGTGCAGCCAGAAGTATGGTGGTCATGGCAGCCCTATGTATAGTTGGGCACTGCAGCCCTAAGTATGGTGGGCACTGCAACCCTAAGTATGGTGGGCACTGCAGACCTAAAAAAGTTGGACAGTGTAAAACCAAGTAAGGTGGGCACTGCATCCCTAAGTAAGGTGGGCACTGAAGCCCTTGGGAAGTTGGGCACTGCAACTGTAAGTTAGCTTGACACTGCAGTCCTAAGTAAGTTGGGCACTGTAAAACGAAGTAAGTTGGGCACTGCAGACCTAAGTAAGGTGAGCACTGCAGACCTAAGTAAGGTGAGCACTGCAGACCTAAGAAAGTTGGGCACTGCAGCCCTAATTAAGTAGGGGACTGTAAAACCAAGTAAGGTGGGCACTACAG